>NC_083895.1:32870649-33174524 GCF_032452875.1 Bos javanicus
ACATGCCCTATTCTCTCCCAAGTTGTTTCTCATTGCTGTGCAAATGTGGCTGGGCATCTGCATTTCTTGACATGCCCTCTCCTTATTTACATAATACACTCCTACCAAACAGAGCAATTATTTCTTCTTCTCTTTCAGTCTTAAAATTGGATCTTTTCTCCTTCTGCTTCTTAAGTGACTCACTTAAATTTAATTTTATAGTCTTTTGGAGTTCAGATAATACACTGATTTTGCCAGACATAAAGCTAGTGCAGTCATGCTCTGCTCTGAGATTGCTACCGTACACATAATGATACCAATAAATACAATAGAAGGATGCTTTCAGGGATTTTTGCTAGAGGCTTAAAGAAAGTATGCCACACTACTTTCAGAAGTGTTTTGAGAAAAGATATTTCTCCTCGAGGATTCAAATATGGAGGCTTCTAAAGGACAGCTTTGGTCCCCGAGGTGCTCTGCAAATGGTGGCCAACATGGGCAGTAGCATTTTAGGCCAGAGGTCCGTACATGGCGAGGAGGGTTTCAACCCATTTGCTCAAGTACTTGGAGAGATACCTCCTTAGAGAAAGAGAGAATTTCAGGGTGCATTTTCCAGGCTGACCCATATATCTGGCTACCCATTGTCAGTTCATTCATTCACCCATCCTCCTATATGTTTGTAGAGAGCTTGTTAATTTCCAGACACTGGGGAACCAACATAAATCAGATGTGGCCTCTGGCCCGGGATCCAGGGAACAAGAGATACACAAGTAATTTCAGTATAATGTGATAAAAGCTTTGATGGTGGTGTTTATAATGTATTGGCTAGAGCAAGTTTGGATAGCTTTGCAGTAGAAAGACAATTTGATCTGGGACTCATATGAGAGAGTGGGGTATAGATGATGAATAAAGTAATAACAGTACTCACAATGACAAAAATGATAATAATGGTTAACATTTATTGGATGCTTACTGTATGCCAGGTGCAGTTCTCAGTGCTTTTAATTTTTCTTGTAGTTTTACATTCCTAACCCCATTCCTCTAATTTGCCCCTACCCGCCTTTCCTTTCCTCATTGGAAGCCGCTAGTTCATTTCCTACATCTGTGAGTCTGTTTCTGTTTGTTTTGCTATGTAATTCATTTGTTTTGGTTTTTAGATCTACGTGTAAGTGATACAGAGTATTTGTCTGACTTATTTTGTGATGTGTAATACTTTCTAGGTTGATCCACGTTGGTGCTGGAATTTCATCCTTTTTATGACTGACAATCCATGTGTGTTTGTCTTGTGTATGTGGTGTGTGTGTGTGTGTGCTGCTTCCCAGGTGACCCTAGTGGTAAAGAACCCGCCTGCCAATGCAGGTGATGTCAGAGATGTGGATTTGATCCCTGGGTCGGGACGATCTCCTAGAGGAGGGCGTGGCAATCCACTCCAGTATTCTTGCCTGGAGAATCCCATGGACAGAGGAACTTGGCAGGCTATAGTCCATGGGGTTGCAAAGAGTTGGACACGACTGAAGCAACTTAGCATGCACATGCATGTGTGTGTGTGTGTACGCACATACATATGACACACACACATATATATGTATGTCTCACATTGTCTATCCATTCATCTGTTGGTGAACATTTAAGTTGCTTCCATATCTTGGCTGTTGTAAATAGTGCTGCTATGAACATTGAAGTGCATGTATATTTTCAAGATAGTATTTTTTCTCCTGTTTGAGAAATTTGCCCTTTAATTTGCATAAAAATCAGTTTCTTTAGGGAATTCCCTGGCAGTCGAGTGGTTAGAGCTCTGTGCTTCCACTGTTGTGGGGGATCAAGTTCCATCTCTCGTTGGGGAACTAAGATCCTGCAAGTTGCATGACCTCCCAAAATAAAAGCATTAAAAATTAAATCAATTTTGTTAAGTATTTGATTTATAGGTTTTGAATAATAAATAGTCGATGCTACAGTCACTTGATTGTTTAATCTTTATAGTGAGCATATAAGGTGTGTGTGTGGGGGGCTTCTCAGATGGCACAAGTAGTAAAGAATTCACCTGCCAATGCAGGAGACATAAGAGATGTGGGTTTGATCCCTGGGTTGGGAAGATTCCCTGGAGAAGGAAATGGCAACCCACTCCAGGTATTCTTTCCTGGGAAATTCCATGGACAGAGGAGCCTGGTGGGCTACAGTCCATAGAGTTGCAAAGGGTTGGGTATGACCATGCACGATCAGTGGGCCCTTTATAATATCTATTTGACACATGAGGACTTTGAGGCACAGACAGATGGAGACCTTTGCTTCAGGCCACATCTCGCTGAAGTGGGAGAGCTGGAATTTGAACCCGAGCAGGCTGGAAAGCTGAAGGAACAGTGGGACAGAGAGGTATGAAAGGACCTGGCTTGGGGAGGACAGGAGGCCAGGAGGGAGGTACTGTGATGGTGCCACTTGGGTGTGTGAGAGAGTGGAGAGAGTCACCAATGGGAATGTGACAACGGGAGCATAAAGGTAGAGGAGAGCTGAGCTGGAGGGGGCCTGAGGTCTTCCGCTTGGACGTTCCACTTGCCCTTCTATTTAACCTTTAGGTCTGAACTTAAAAGTGATGCTTTCTCAGGTAGGTCCCCCCCAGACTAAGAGCCCCTTAGTTATTTTTGTTTTTTCCTTTATGGTAGTAGTTTATTTACAAAACTTTAACATTTCTTCCCAACCAGACTTTGAGTTCCTGAGAGAAGAGGCTCTCTGTGCTCTGGCCACCCTGTGTTCCGAGGTCCAGTACCTGGTGCAGAATGGATGCTCTAGAAATATTTGTTGGCTGGCTAACTGGAGAGTTCCCAGACCCTTTATTTACTTCCTGCATTAATGGCTCTTATGTTGTCATTCCTTTTTATAGTATCATACTCTACATCTTCCACGAACCAAGTTCCATAACCCTTAAGCCATCAGCATACAGCAGGTGTCCAAACAATGGAAAATCTTTTAGCTCAAGGAGTATTTTCCCTCCAGAAGCTTAGATGCAACTCAGCATGTTTGTAATATGAAATCACTTCTTATCCTTAGATTTTCCTTGTAACAAACACATCAGAGCGTAACTCCTAACAAGGCACAATAAAAATAATTGTTGGCTCAGCATAACTGAAGAAAGTGAAGGGTTTGGGGAATTACTCATAGATCCTAGTTCACCCTAGTGGATTGTTGAGAAGGGGCCAGCACGTTCTTGCAGGCTGACACGATTCTTACCAGGCCATCTTTTCTCAGGCCCTTCCTAGTAAGAAAGCCCTTGCTGTTGCATCTGCCTGTGTGTGAATCATAAGTTGGTCTATGGAATAGTTGTCTCACAATGGATGGAGGAGTTCGCCTTTGCCTTCAGTAGATGTGAATTCTTTCCTCCTAGTAGGAGTTCTGGGGTTCAGGTTCTGTGTGGGGAGTATGTGGGTGGCAGACAAGTGGCCTCTCATTCTGAGCTGGGATGCTCCCCATACCACCTGGGCTGCGGACCATGCCAGGGCCCTTTCTGAAATGAGTCACTTCATTATCTGCTCAAAGACAGGCCTCTTTCCCAAGGTGAGGCATTCCCAGTCTATCGTTTTCACCAGACATGACAGATGAGCCACTGCTGGGAAGGGAATCTTTTGTGCTGATCCTTTCAGAGCCTCAGTCTACCAGCTCCAGCCCTTGCAGCCACTCTGCATGTGAACCTGAGATGCCAGAGCCAGAGAATCTTCACATTCAGTCCTTGAGCTGGACTGGATTGGCGACTTTCAGTTTTAACAATTTTTTTTTAATTGACATTAAGAAATAGATTTCCTATTACAGCCTGCACGCACGTGTGTAGATTTCATAACTGAATGAGAAGTATCACAAAACAGTGCTGATCCTTACTCTATACGGTGTACTATACTCTGTTATATTGTTGAAAAATGCTTGGAGCATTGTATACATGTCCGTCCCAAACTCCCTAACTATCGCTTCCCCCGTCCTTCCCCCTGGTCCGGCAACCGTACGTTTGTTCTCTAAGCCTGTGAGTCTCTCTCTGTTTTATACGTACAATCATTTGTAAAATTTCTTTTCAGATTCTGCTTATAAGGGATGTCATGTATTTCTTTTTCTCTGACTTCACTCAGTATGACGATCTCTAGGGTTCATCCGTATTGCTGAAAATGGCATTACTTCATTATCTTTAATGGCTGAGTAATATTCCAGTGTAGATATGTGTGTGCGTGTGCATGTGCTCTCAGTCATATCCAACTCTTTGCGACCCCGTGGACTGTACCCCACCAGGCTCCTCTGTCCATGGGATTTTCCAGGCAAGAATACTGGAGTGGGTTGCCATTTCCTACTCCAGGGGATCTTTCTGACTTGGGAATCAGAACTGGGTCTCCTACATTGCAGGTGGATTCTTTACTGCGAGTGCCGCCTGGGAAGCCAAGTGTATATATTTGTACCACATCTCTCTCCGTTCCTCTGTTGATGGACATTTAGGTTGCTTGTACACACTGCTATATTAAAAATGAATAACCAGCAAGGACCAACTGCATAGCACGTGGAACTCTGCTCAGTGTTATGTGGCGGCCTGGATGGAAAGGGAATTGAGGGGAAAATGGATACATGTGTATGTGTGGCTGAGTCTATTTGCTGTCCACCTGAAACTATCACAACATTGTTTGTTAATTGGCTATTGTTGTTGTTCAGTTGCCAGGTAGTATCTGACTCTCTCTGATCCCATGGACTACAGCACACTAGGCCTCCCTATCCCTATCTGCCAGAGTTTGCCCAAGCTCATGTCCAGTGAATTGGTGATGATATCTAACCATCTCATCCTCTGCCGCCCTCTTCTCCTTTTGCCTTCAGTCTTTCCCAGCATCAAAATATATGTAAAATTAGAGGAAAAAATGCTAGGAGCACTCTGTAATTCAGTGTCATGTACAGCTGCATTTTGAAAAACAGTAATTAGATATCCCCGCTTTCATGAGATCTGAGATCTCTGATATCCTCCCTTTTCTGAAGGAGAGATCCTTAGGTGTGATCTCAGCATCATACAACCAGTGAGCAGCAAAGCTGTGACTGTAACCTAGGCCTTCTGACTTTGATACAGCTTTTTTTATGTAAATAACTATTACTCAAAACATCTCTTCTTTTGTGTTCTTAATGTATATTTACCTTTTCTTTCTGGCTAAGAACACAGTGGGCTTCCCTTCTGGCTCAGCTGGTAACGAATCTGCCTGTAATGCAGGAGATCTGGGTTCTATCCCTGGGTTGGGAAGATCACTTGCTCCTTGGAAGAAAAGCTATGACCAACCTAGACAGTGTATTAAAAAGCCGAGGCATCACTTTGCCAACAAAGGTCTGTCTAGTCAAAACTATGGTTTTTCCAGTTGTCATGTATGGATGTGAAAGCTGGATTAAAAAGGAAGCTGAGCACCAAAGAATTGATGCTTTTGAACTGTGGTGTTGGAGAAGACTCTTGAGAGTCCCTTGGACTACAAGGAGATCAAGCCAGTCAATCCTGAAGGAAATCATCCTGAATATTAATTGGAAGGACTGATGCTGAAATTGAAACTCCAATACTTTGGTCACCTGATGTGAAGAACTGACTCATTGGAACAGAGCCTGATGCTGGGCAAGATTGAAGGCAGGAGGAGAAGGGGATGTCAGAGGATGAGATGGTTGGATGGCATCACTGACTCAGTGGTGTAATGATGAACTCAAATAAGCTCTGGGAGTTGGTGATGGACAGGGAAGCCTGGTGCGCTGCAGTCCATGGGGTCGTAAAGAGTCAGACACGATGAGCAACTGAACTGAAGTACAGAGTGGCAAACGGATACTGTGTAGGAGTTGACATCCCGTACTTCTCTGCTTGGACTTCACCCACACCCTCTCTCCCTTTGCAGATCCCCAGATGATGCCCATCCCACTGCTCCAGACCCACAGCACAAAACACACATGATTCTTGTCCTCAGATAACTTACTATGAAATCAGAGTGACAAATAGCTAAACAGAATTATTAGAAATGTGTTTTGGAGAAGAGGCTCTACCCCAAGACTTTTTTTCTCCCTGGTAATGTAAGAATCAGCTTCCACAGCAAGGAAGCTTGAAGCTGGGATCACGAGAGGAGAGAATTGCTGGAGATGTCACCCTTTGTTTGTGTTGGAAAGGTCCATCTTCCTGGTGTTGCTGCCTAGACCCTTCTGCCTGGGCTCCTTTGCTTTTTCTCTGTTGTCCCTGGGATCCTTACCCCCTTTTGGAGCTGAAATCTATTTCCTTTTGGCAAGAGGTGGTGCCTTCTAAGTATGGATATGACAACTGCATTATGCAAGCTCATGATAAAAACACCCAGTCTAAAAATACGGGCAAAATGGGATAAGATATTTAAAATCTGTCATTTTTCACCAAGTCTGGGAGATGGGCTGTCTGTTTCAATGGTGTTTCCTCCCTGCCTGTCCCCCACCCCCACTCACCTGTGAGTCCCCTAGGTAGAGCTGTTTGGCTTGCTGGTGGAGGCATGGTGGAGAGGAGAGAGAAGCCCAGGAGCATGCCTTGTGCACTCAGCACAAATCCGCCTCCAGAACCCCGAGCGTGCAGACGAGGAATTCTTCCATGACACGTTATTTTATGGCTTGGGATCATCTGCTTTGAATCTGGCACCTGGACCACAGTTACCCCCATTTCTGAACTTGTGAGAGCAGAGTGCCCTGCAATGCATTTGCCCTGCCCTACTCAGGAGCACTGAGCTGCTTCCTCCTTTGAAAGGCAGTAGGCAGCTGCTCTAGCTTTTGCCCATCACCCCTCCTGTTGGCTGCCTGATGTGGAGGGACCCCTTTCTGTAATATAGTGCTTTGCCTGGTGTAATTCTGATTTAGAAAAATAGCTTCGCTTGGAGAGAAGCATTAATTAGATGCAAAGAGGGAGTTATTTCATCCTTCGGGTGGGGGAGAGTGGGGAGTGAGGGAGAAGGAAAAAAGTACCACAAATAAATTATCTCCTATTTGTGCAATGTTTTATGCTTGTCAGCTGTCTGTTGCCAGAGAACCACAATGTAGCTAAATACTTGTGACACCTTGCCCAATCAAGGTATAGCAAAAGGATGTTATGGGAGCCTCTTTGTGACAACCTGTGCTAGTTTACATTAGCTTATAACCAATCGCTTTTTCCTCCGTGCTTGGAGAAATTTGTTAAATTAATTCAGTTGCAATTAGCAGATTTATGGGAAAGTACCCTGTTATCCTTTAATTGGAGAGCATAAAACTACAAACTGAATCCACTAGTTCTATTTGTGTAATAGGCAATCTATCTACGACAAGATTTGATCGATGGAGTCGTATGATGCCCTTGCCTTGTTTTATATTGGCTGTCAGCGCTTAACTGGGACTGAAGTATCTGGGTAACAAAAATTGATATAATGACTTAATGCGCCTTATTCTCTTTGAGCTACATCAGTTTAGAGCACTTCTGAGAGAAAAATGTCTGGAAAATATCAGGGAGTCATTTATCAACCTGTTTTCATTAGCATACTGCCTAGCTCTGGCAAGGATTTGAATAAAAAAAAGCAGGATGGTACAATTTATTTCAGGCCCCATATTTCTTGGATGAAAGGAGACTTCTAATAAAAGGAAAATACGGAAAGATGCTTTTTCTAGCTTCTTTTTCCCTAACGAAAAGTCCTACTCCTAAAGCTTTTTTTTTTTTTTTTAATTTGTTAGGAGTTTTACTGTTAATAATATGTTGGAGAACATATCTCTGGGAAGGTAATTAGAAAAGTAATGCAAAATGCACGGTGGTTCTGATATGTAGAGAAAAAATTTCTTAAAACCCTCAGATCACCTAAGTGTGTCTTGGGTACGTGTCTGTCTGCCTGCCTCTGTTGGGCATGTTTGTGTGTCTGTGATCCACAGTTAAACAGTGAGCACAGAGTTCTCTGCATAAGTGGGTTTTTTTTTTTTTTTTTTTAGCATGAAAGGATTTTAAAAAGTTAAGATACAGTGTTTTGAGCTTTCCAGAGTGGGAGCCAGGGGGAAATAGAAACAGATCAAAATGTTTGTATAGTGGGCAAGAATACATTTGGTATATGGAGTCATTTGTCCTACCCACCATCCAAGAGTGAGTCCGTTTTGCATGAAATTTTTATGCATCAGTCAGCCGGCATACAGTGTGCCTAATGTATAAAATAAATTGGTGCATAAATCAGATTAAGAGCAGCATGTTGCCAACTTTCGAATTTGCACACAGGGATTCAATATGGATATGGAGGAATTCCCATTTTAAAAAATCTCTAATAGGGGATAGAGTAACTCTCAGATAGGCGTGGCACGCGGGGACATTCTATCCCCTCGGCTTTTCCCCGTATCACCCCACATAATGACAGAGGCAGTGTTGTAGATGTCCGAGCAGCGGTGTAGGAGTCTGGTGGAAAAGAGTCATGTACGGAGGGTGGTATCACAGTATTTAAGATAATATTGCCACCCTGTCTATAGTGCCTAATTATGGCAAGGAATTGGTGTGCCAATCGATAGTGATGGATGGGGTGGGGATGAGCATGTGCCCGTTAGTCACATTCATCTTCATGTAAATTCCTGGACATAATAAGAAGTTATCACCAGGCAACAGTCACTGTCTGACTGCTAATTCCTCGGCACATACTTCTGTGGGTGAGAGCCATGGTACCACTCCCAGGGGCGAGTTCACCCTACTGTTTACCTGTTATATGTCAGGCCTGTACATCTGGTACCTGAAGAGTGGCTACTGGGTAGAAAAGAGTTGAGGTCACATTGACCATTTCTCTGTCAAACAGCAGTGCTGTGGTTAACCAAAAAGACAGGGAGTGTGTTTTGCTTTTTTTGAATGCTGGAAATATGCTACAGGGGTTTGACTCAGTAAAAACATATATGATGAATGGTTTTCTTAAGTATTATGTCTATTAACTTTCACAACACCATTTTCCCCCAAAGCTTAGGCTGGCAAATTATCAATTGATGAAAATACAAGTGCTTTTGTTTTATCCCCCCCCTTTTTTTTTCTTACTATGCTTTTTGGAGTTGGAGATTGTTTAACCATATAGCTCTTTTGCTTCTTAAATCTCATATGCAGGCGTATGCATATGTATTTCTGCTGCCCCAGAGCTTTTTTTTTTTTTTAATTTTTAAGCTTGTATCTCTTTGTTTTCCCTTTTCCCCTTCCAATAAGACCTCATCAACTCATCCTTTATAGCTGTTCCTTTCTCCCTGTCTCTTCAGTAGCCTTTGTTAACTGACCTAAAGGATGTAATTCATATTCAGAGCTTAGGTAGGAGGTGGTATGTCTCCTCTTCACATGCTTTATCTGAGCAAAATCTTGGTGCCCTGGCCTGTAATACTGCATTACCTATACCCAGCAGTTAGTTTTTAAAAACATTTTCATTTCCCTGTATGGTCTGGTTTTTTGGTCTTCCTGAAGAGTCTGCTGCATTAGGAAGTTATTCTTGAAACTGAATGCAACTGGAGTGTGATGATGGTGTTCTTACCTTCTTCATTCCTACTGGATAAGCTCATTGCTCTTTGAAGAAGATCTCTTGAAGTTGGTGGAGCAATGGACACATACAAAGAATTATAAAAATATTTATTATAGGTAATAACTGTAATAATAAGAGGCTAAATAATAACAGCAACAATAATTTAAATTTCAGATTGCTTGTTGTATCAGTTAGGCCCAAGTAATGCTTCAGTGACAAATAACTCCAGAATCTCAAAGGCGTAAAACAGGGCAGGTGTATTTCTTCTAATGCTTTGTGCACATTGTGGATTGGTAGGGGGCCTCTGATCAATTTAGTCACACAAGGATTCAAGATAGCAGGGCATGACATCTTAAACATCACTGGACATTGAACAAAAGGGAAAGTAAGGATATCTCAGCTCATGGCAGAACCAATCACAAAGCTCCCTTCTTACCTTGTGACCCAAAGCAGGTGGAATAGACAGTTTGGTAAACACCTCTTGTACTGTTGATTGGTTATACAAAACAGATAGTTATAAAAAAAAGAACAAAAACTTTGAACACAAGAAAACTGTGTTAATAGCTTTAGCAGTACACAAGCAGTGCAAAATAATTGAAATGTAAAGGTCTAAAAAGATAAGCTGGTTCAACACACTCTCGCTTCTACAGAGGAGGAAATAGAGGTCTAGAGAGGGGAAATAGATTTCTCAAGGTCAGAGCGCTGGAGAGGAGCAAAACAGGTATGCAAACCCAGGTTTCTTGACTTGAATCCAATATGGTTTCTCTTTGTCTCTCTCACCTGTCATGTGGGGAGCCTCAGATTTCTTGCGTGGACTGCTGCTTAGCCTGTGTGTCTCGTCCTAACTGCCTTTCCATCGACCTCAGCCTCTCGCTTGGCAGCTTTTACTTTGTCCAGGTGCTCTGGATCTGCTTAGCTTCTTGGCTTCCCCCTTCCAGACTCCTTGGCCGCCATCATATTTTCCTGCAGATGGTATTTGGTTATGAAGCTGCAGATTCCCTTGTTTTTTTTTTTTTTTAAGTACTAGAATTTGAATGCTTTCATAAAATTCTGTGACACAGGTTTTAAAGTGTGGTGTTGAGACAATGGTGTGATGTTGAACAGAGGCACTAAAAGGAGGTCAAACCAGGAGAAACATCACAGGATAAATGATTACTGATTTATTTGTAATTTATGTCTCCTACTTTGAGAAGGTGAGAGACCAAATGGTGATTTGGTCTGGACAATGGTCTGCTGTTTCTTGCTGTGACTCAGTAGAGTCAGAAGATGAAGTTTTGATTGATGTTTCTGCTGGTTTACTTTTTAAAAAAACTAGCTCAAGTTACTGCTTCAGACATTGGGGGCAGATCAGTAAGATTATATTTTTATACAGAGATGGAAAACTTTTTAATATTGCAATTGTTAACATGTATGCAGTTGTATCTTCCATATGATTTTCACTGCAAACCCAGGTTTCATCCTCCTGTTGGAAGAATATTAGTTGCTTTCTTATACCCATAATTATGGACATAAGTGCGTATTACCAGGGCATGTGTTATAACTCAAAGCCTGGAATTTTGGGTGTTGTATTCTTAAATGGCTAATGTCTGTGGGGGACGAGGCAGAGGGTAGTGTGCCTGTGTGGCATCAGAAAGATATCTTCTTGCTCCTATGGAGGACCCTTGTCAACTTTATTACTTTTGTGTGACCCTCGCATTTCATTCAAAATTCCAAACAAAAGCTCAAGATAAGCTTAGATGCCTGTTATATAATGGGTGCATGTGTGCACACCCCCATTTTCTGTTTATATTATGTGTGTATATGTGTGTGTATTTACATGCATATTCAATATCTTTCTGTGTATATTGTGTGCATTCTCATTTGCCCCATAGCCTTAAGAAATAGATATTGTTGCATGGCTAACATCTGAGTGCATATTTTTGATTATTCTGTGTTTGTTGCTGTCTTAGGTGCCTTACATGAATTAACTCATTTCATCCTTACCATCACCCTCTGAAATAGATACTTGAGAAAACTGAGGTGTAGAGTCTCATATACCCAAGGTCACACAGCTACTGTGTGATGGAACCAAGGTTCAAATCCAGGCAGTCTAGCCTCACAACTGATGTTGGAACCACTCTGCTGGGCTGCCTGCCTCCCCTTTCCTACCCCATTAATGAAGGGAGGAGTTACCAGGCAGTGAAATGTGATCCAGACATGGAATAAGAAGATTGGATGCAAACCCTGGCTCTAGTGCCTACTCTCTAGCTGTTTTAGGCAACCTCAGCCTTTTTTAGCATCATTTTCCCCCTTAGTATAAGAACACTCATCTTTAACCCAGGGGTCATAGTCTTTAGAATGACAAGTTTGTGCCCAAGGAATATTTCACCAGAATCACTGGCATGCCAGAAGACAGTGTTAGATTTCTGAGTTTTGTAATCCAGAGATGAGAAAGGAATAAGCTGGAGCAGTATTTGATGTTCATTCTGAACTAGCGCCCTCACTTGGTGTGGGAGACCGCTGTGTGAGCCCTTGGGACACACAGTAGGTGGGCTACTTACTAGGTTGCCTGGGAATTCTCTTTGAAGAGCAGTTCATAGTGACATCTTCCCCTCTGTTTTTGTCTTCAGCATTTTGCAAATCTTATTAGTCTCTGGCTGTAGGATGTTGTTGTTCCTTACTCGCTAAGTCGTGTCAATGATGTAGTTAATTTAGAAAAATCCTCAAATAAGAGAAACTTTATACTTGGTTATAATTTGGGGGTTGAATACAAAAATCTCTGGTTCCAGGAGAGTCCTTGATTTTGTCATGGGAATGAACTTAATAGTTTTTCAAATAGTTTTGTAAGTAAGAGTTCTCCATTTTTCTTTAACAAAAATTCAAACCTTAATTTTTTGTTTTATCTACCAGAGTGTAAATCCTAACAGATTATGTTGGGCAAAAAAAAAAAAAAAAAAAGACACTTGAGTAAATGCTTTCTGAAAGAGATTCATGCTATGGAGAGAACATTTTGGAAACAGATGTTTGGAAAGTTTTTCATCCTCATGTGAGCTCATTGCTAAAAAGCATCTAGGTGTATCATCTATAAAAATGCTCATCTTCACATACTTCAAAATATTTGGAAAAAGAAGTTTGTAACCATTTAAAACATCTTCCCAGGAAGGAATGTTAGTGGGTTTTGAATTCATTGGTAAAAATATAAAATTGCCACACATTTTGCATAATCAAAATTAAGGATTGTGGAAATTTACCCACTGAATTTAAACACACTCTGAGCGCCATTGGTTAGTGAGATGGAAAAAGTTTCATGATTAGGTAGGCTCAGCCAGTGATCATTTTCTTCCGTGTGTTCTGTGGTCCTCAGTATTAATAATAATCTCTCAAAAGTATCAGGTCCCAATTCCTGGAACCTGTGAATTTTACCTTATATTATTGAAAAAAGGTCTTTGCAGATTTGATTAAATTAAAAGTTTTAAGATTATATTATCCTGGACTATCTAGGTGGGGCCTGATTGGAATCATAAGTGTCTTTATAAGACAGGCAGGGGGAGATTTGACACAGACAGAAGAGGAAAAGGCAGTGGTTTAGAGAATCAGAGAGGAGTGATGCGCTCACAACCCTAGGGGTGCCAGCGACCTTAAGAAGTTTGAACATGTAAGGAATGTACCCTCCCTCAGAGTCTCTGGAGGAAGTATGGCCCTGCCTACACCCTAATTTCAGCCTAGTGATACTTTTAGCTCCTAGAACTGAGGATGGGATTAGCAGATGTAAGCTATTATATACAGAAAGGATAAACAACAAGGTCCTACTGTATAGAACAGTCAATATCTTGTTGAAGTGGAGCAGGATCCTATAGTCCTTCCCCACCATGTCCTCAGCCTATCTTTTGTCTGTGGAAAACCTTTAGTCAAAGAATAAGTTTAATCAGAGAAGTGAGAAAATGCAGAAACAAAGCAGTCAAATAGGACAAAAAATTAAAAATAATAGTCATTAAGCAAGAAAAAAAAAAAAGATAAAATGATAAATTAAAAAAATTCTAACAAGATGGTGGTAATTTGTTACAATAACCATGGGAAATTGATTTATACTTAAGTAGTATTTAAAAGTGTAATTCATTTATTAAAATCAAGTGTTAGGATAAACTGAAATTAGAACTAAACTTTTAAGTTTTCTTTTTATAAAGTGTAAGCCAGTATTTTAAAAAATGAGACAAAAATATATAAGATCTCTGTAATGAGGTTTCTGAAACATAATACATAAAATATAGTATCAGTTAACCTGGTTAGCTCAAAGAAGATTTGATATCACTAATGAGTTGAAATGCATTTAAAATATTTATAATGTTTTCTTTCCTGTCCTTCAAGTGCCTGTCTTGTATATGTTTTATGAATACAGTGGTATGACAGTAAGTGTGTATATTTATGGTAATAAATTAATATATGTTGGGGTACATGATCATCAAATTTGGAAAAGTTGATCTAAGGAATTATTGTCATGATTAAATGAGAAATAAGGAAACTCTTTGAACTTGGTAGGCATCGAATACCTATTGGTTTTTTGAGTGAATGGATGTATGGATGGATAAGAAAGCAATGGAGGACCCCAGTTTAAGCAAGAGACCTTGGGAAGCATAACTGATGAGGGGGGGCCTGTAGCTGTGAGCCCAGGTGTGCCTGATTCCAAAGCAGGTGATCTTTTCACTTTGCTGTCATCTTGTAAAGAAGTATGCTTGTTCAAATCATCGGTTTCACAATTTTGTGAAGGGACCAGTGAAACTTACTCGTGCACATGGAGGATTGGCTTATCTCCTAAGTGTTTAGATGGGACAGGAAGAAGCAGGAATTGCGATACCAAGGATGACGTGAGAAGGCAGGAGTTTCCTGCACTGGCTGTGTCTGTGATGGTAAAGATGGTTGTGGCAGGAAGGGTATTTGGAGGAGTTATGGTAGGGCGAGGGCTTCCCAGGTGGCGCTAGTGGTAAAGAACCTGCCTACCGGTACAGGAGACTTAAGAGGTGTGGGTTTGATCCCTGGGTCAGGAAAATCCCCTGCAGGGGAACATGGCAACCCACTCACAGTATTCTTGCCTGGAGAATCTCCATGAACAGAGGAGCCTGATAGGCCACAGTCCAGGGGTTGCAAAGAGACACGACTTAAGCAACTCAGCATGCATGCATGCATGTGGTGGGATGAGCTGTGGGACTGGGCCCAACTTTCCCGCAGTTCATCCAATAAGTCAGGTAGCTTTATGCTTTTGCCCCAGTGTGAGGGGACGTGAGAATCTGCCAACCGTAGAACAGTAGAAGATTCGTGAACACCAACTCCTTTTCCCTTTGAGAAATACTGGAAGAGAAACCATACACTAAGCAGAAGGTGCTAACACCCATGATTGTAGGGAACAGGGAGGAATTAAGCTTCCACCCCTCAGACCTGGCCTTGGCTAGTACCTGCACTCTTCTTCCTGACCAAAGCTGTTAGAGCGGCTTTCACTCCAAGTGTTAGTGAGCTACCTGATTTGGAAGTGCTGTCTCTTCTGGTTCATCTTTTGCTGGAGCTAATAATGACAAGAAAATAGCCAGTTGGGTGGTGTTTGATGATGAGCGATAATAAGAATTTCGGATCTGCTGTAACGTCTAGTCCAGCCCAACTGCGCCTGTGAAAGGGGGTGTAGACCTGATAGCTGAATTATGAACGCAGTCAGCTCGGTCTTTAAAAGAACTTAGGTCAGTTCTTGAAGTATGCTTCTTGTGTAGTGGCGGTGATAGAGTAGGGAGTTTCTTAGTCCATTGCTTGGAACACTGGCATTGACCTCCACCGTCATTGCTCGCAGTGCTCCCACAGCCTCTTAGGAGGGAAATTCCAGTAATCACAGTTGCTGGTGTCTGATCCAGTTTCCGTTCTGCTCCAGGTAATGTCACTCTCAGGTTTAAGATCTTCCAGTGGTCTCCCTTAAGTTCAGAGCTCTTACCATTGTTTTCAGGACTTTCTCCTCTTCCTCCCCACCCTTCAGTCAAAGTGTGTGATGCTCTGTTAGCTCTCTGCAGAGGTCTCGCTTATCCCTGGGCCTTTGCACATGCCTTTCCCATTGCTTTGACTTGCCCCCACCAATCTCACCTAGCCAACACCTTTGTATCCTTCATCGTACCCGGTACATGATCAGTGCTTGGTCCATGGTTACCAGATGAATAAAGTTTCTCAAGAGAGAAAGGGCTGTGTTATTTTGTGTCCCCACAAGTAGCATAGTACCTGACATTCAGTAAATGTTGGTTGAATGGAGCTCGATGGAGAGGTAGTAGACGGGCTTTAGGGGCTATGACCCTGGATGTAGGTTATCAGGCCACATTCACTCCTCCCTTTTCCCCCTCCTAATGAGGCCCAGGTCTGAGTACCTTCAGAAGCAACTGGGGAAGGGTGATGGTGGTCACGGGGTAAATCATACATTAGTTGGCCTTTTACAAAGAAAAACATATGTATAGTTATACAGAGTCACTAATGACAGATATTTCTAGAAATAATGAACTGAGAACTTTTTATTGCCGTACTTCACTGCCATGCTTCTGAAACATAAGAGACACCAACATGCAAGGGAGGCAGTTATCATGGCCACCTTTGCATTCTATTTGCTGTTTTAGGCTTTTTGAAAGATTCCCATATGGGCTGTGGTTATAGTTTTCAAGTACACATCTCGTTTTTGACCTGGGAGTGAGAAGAATCATTTTTGGGCAATGAAGATAAATACTCAACAGACTATTAAGTGTAGAAATGTATCTCAGATATCGGCCCCGCCATCTGAAATGTAAATATCTCCTGAAATTCCCGCTTAAGAACAGATTTCACCTGCAAGTAGACTGTTATATCTTCCTGAAAAATATATACACCCTGGTGAGGGAATAAACACATCATTACACTTTCATGACAGATAAGCTCTGCTCTGTTCGGGTGTAAACTCATTTTTCTTGGGTTGACCTTTAAATAGTATTGTGCTATTGTATGGGATTTAAATCAATAATTTTGTCAAAGCAAAATATACTGCAGGTTTTTTTTTTTTCTTTATCATTTAAACAGTTCTGTAAACTCTCAAGGAGTAATGGATTTCAACATGTTGTCCCCAGGAAGGGAATAGGGGAGGAGGGGGCTCGGGGGCAGTGGAGGGCAGCAGACCACGTATTAAAACTCACTTAGCAGCAATGAAGCAGAAGCCAGGGGTGGCTGAGAGAGCTGCATTTTCTCTTCCAGGCAGCTGAGATGCGGGTGCCAGTGTGGGCTGTAATTAGTGGTGTAATACCTTTTCTGCATTCCTGCTGTAAAGCAGAGAAGTGTCCCAGGTGTAAGGAGGTTAAAATGAGAAGTACCCAGTAGTTATGAAGCAGCAATAATGAGTTTCCTTCTACTTACCATGGATTTGTGTGATATACAGCTTGCAATTAAGCATGGCTTGGTGATTCAGTGATTAATGTATATACAGCTCCTAAAGGAGGGAAGCCTCCCTCCCTTCCCATCCTTCATGATGTTTACAGCTGGGTACCTATTAACAGGAAGATGGAAAGGGCCATTTACAATTCAGTAACCTTTATGACAGTGAACTCTTTAATCAGCATTTTATTTCCTTTGTAACACTTTAGTCATCTACAAATGTCAGAATAAAATAGGGCCATGAAATATTTAGGATCGGCATGTGGAAATTGACTTCCCTTGATTTAAGCTGCTGTGTCTTTTCATTTTGTTGTTTTGGGAGCTTTTACTTTTATTGAAAGACAATTTATAACTAAATGCTCCCAACAGTGACTGGCATTAGGGTAGGAGGAATTTCAGAGAGCCAGGTTCTGGTTCTATAAAATGTGTTGATGCTTGCTATATTGGGTAATAAGTTATTCAAATAAAAACATTAGCAAAGGGTTTGCATTTCAGAGCAGTGTTTAGTAGAGGTACAGCAGACTCTGCAGAGTTTATGACAAAATACCCTGACATATTTCAGAAAGGTAATTAAGTATGAAGTACATCCATAATAATTTAAGTCAGTTATAGTGTATACCTGAAATATGCATTATTGTCTCATGTTATTTTCTTAGTGGGATTCTGGGACTTTTTCACTTCAACAATAACCACCTTTCAGCTTTCTTGTATTGTTGCCAATGTATGTAATATATATTAGCAGAATTGCCATGTTTATGTTAAAAGACCTTGAAATAGTGATATTAAGTGATTGCATTATTTCTTACTTGCATCTTTTGCAAAGTTAACTCATCTTAAGCCAGGAAGCCCAAACATGTCTCAAACGATGTGTTTTAAAAATGAATCTTGGCATGCTGTAAGGTTTGGGCATGGTGCAGTACTCACTGCTCACACCCCTGAAGGTTCCTGGTGACCCATTTTTTGACCTGAGAATGTACTAGTACTATTTAAGGAGTAGTGAGGCAGTCTTGGTGTTGTGTAGATCATATGGACTTTTTTTCACACTTTTCTACAGCCTAGAAAAATGGAGGGTGGTTCCTTTTTTTGTGTTGTCTGGAAACCAGTCATAGTGATTAACCTGGTGCAGTGCATAGACCAGCCACCTGCCTGCAGTCCCAGGCCCAACGGAGCTGCATGTCATGGGCAAGTTCTTTATTTTTCTAGACTTCTGTTTGCCCATTTGTAAACTGAACTGGTTTTATAGGACTAGGTGTGCCTTCAAGGGAGCAGGGAGAGAGGGGTGGGGATATATGAATACTCAATTATGACGTTAACTTTAAACTGCCGTAAATAAAGGGTTTCTGTATGTACACTGCATAGATAGGAATCCTGGAGAGAATGTTCTTCCCTTGATAATGGGAGGAGAATTGCTGGGGTGGAAGAAAGTCCCATCATCTCATGAATTTGCTGTTGTTGTTGAGTGAATTAAACTATGCTTTGAAGCATTTGACAAAGAACAAGGTACCCGGTGTTACTTTTCCTTTGTTTTTGTAAAAGGACAGTGTCTCCAATAGTCTTCTTTCAATGAAATATCAATCTGCAAAGTATCAGCAAGTTATCTGAATTGGAATGTTAATGAAGAAAGTTGAGGTATTAATCTACAACTTGAGAGTTTCCCCCACTGGATTCAGGGAATGAAATATAGAAAGGAGGGGGAGACCCAGGGACTAGAAATCTGATGCTGGGCAAGGAAATGGACTCAGACCTTAGGATAGTTACAGGACATCTTTTTCTCTTTTTTTCCATCTCTATTCCTTGCTTGATGTCCAGCTGTCTTCAACAGCTCACTTTTGAAATGGTTCTTTGGAACATACATGGGAGGTGGCAAGCAGGATGTTCTAAGGGGCTGCAGAAGGGGCTCCAAACCCTCAGACTTTGAGACCTGGAATTTCCTTATTAGAAGGGAGTTCCCTGGGAACACTGGGCGAGGCACTAAATGATGCCAGCAGCTGGTGCTGGTGAAGTGGCTGTGAGGATAGGTCGCAGCATAGTGGGGGCTTTTTTGGAAAGGACCATGGAAGGTGGCCCAGGAGAGGAATGTTTCAGAATGGCTTTTATTGCATCCTTTGCCCACCACCTCAAAGGACGTGCCCACGGTGTCATCTTGAGTGACAGGAGGCAGTGGGAGCCTGGAAAATCTTGGTGGCTGTAGGTTTTGCTCCTGGTTTTCCAATTTTAATTTAATGTCCTTACTTAAAAATTTTAAAAAGTCCTTTAAAAAGTACATCAGTGTTGTGAAGCATCATCATAGAAAGTTTGAAAAAAGTGAAGAATAAAAACAGCTCTACCACTTTAGCTAATAATAACACTGTGGTGTTGGAGAGACTCTTGAGAGTCCCTTGGACTGCAAAGAGATCCAACCAGTCCATCCTAAAGGAGATCAGTCCTGGGTGTTCATTGGAAGGACTGATGTTGAAGCTGAAACTCCCAATACTTTGTCCACCTGATGTGAAGGGCTGACTCATTGGAAAAGAGCTGGGAAAGATTGAGGGCAGGAGGAGAAGGGGACGACAGAAGATGAGATGGTTGGATGGCATCACTGACTCGATGGACATGGGTTTGGGTGGATTCCAGGAGTTGGTGATGGACAGGGAGGCCTGGTGTGCTGCGATTCATGGGGTCTCAGAGTCGGACATGACTGAGCAGCTGAACTGAACTGATACACTATTGTTTGTGTATTTTCTGCTTTTTCCCAAAGGCACAATGCCTGCTTAAAACGAGAGCCAAGGTTGCGTTTTGTGTCCTGCCATCTTCTTGTTCCTTAGTCCATAGGCACTCTGCCCTTTTGCTTCCTTGTCTTTGTGGTGATCATATTTTGAAGACGTCATGCTATTCCATCAAACAAGCATTCCATATTAAAAAAAGTAATTTTAAACATATTTTGAACCTCTTCTATGGGCTCTTCAGTTTGCATCCATATCTTTTTTTTTCCCTTTTTGCTGTGATAACAATATAATATTTGTCTTTGTGCATGTGGGTTTTCCTTATTTTGGTTTACTTCCTTAGGAATAGAATTCCAGATATAGAATGTTTGGGCTCGAGAGACTGTTGTGTCACATAACCACGTATAGCCCACGTGTGCATGCATGCTTAGGTGCTCAGTTGTGTCCGACTCTTCTGCAGCCCTATGAACTGTAGCCCACCAGGCTCCTTTGTCCATGGGATTTCTCAGGCAAGAATACTGGAGTAGGTTGCCATTTCTTCCTTCAGGGGATCCTCCCGACTCAGGGATCTAACCCATGTCTCTGGTGTCTCCTGCATTGCAGAAGGATTCTTTACCAGGTGAAAAACCTCTTAAAACCTCGACTTAGATCCTTCTGCATTCTGGCCTGTGTATTTTCTCCAGGTTAAAATGATTTTCATAAGAAGCTTGTGTTTCTGTTGATCATTTTGGATAGTCTGAAGGTCCGTGAGGATCTAAAATCATGTGGATGATACCATTCATTTAAAATTCTGCTGTAGTAGAGGATGGAAAATTAGGGGGAAAACAAACTGGAATGCGGACTGGATCTGTTGGGATTCCAGACTACCTTAGGAACTGGTGAGCATATGATTGCATTTAACCTCAAGACAGTCCTCTTGGCTGGGAATCAGTAGCTGAGGAGACTGAGTCTCAGTGGGGTGCTCCACCTTTTGTGAGGTAGGGTTTGACCTCACCTGGACAGTTCTACTCTGGCATGTATCACTTAGTCTATAGTGGGGATCCGGGGATCATTTCCCCTTTGCAATAGCACAAACTCTTATTTTAGCCACTTGGACTTAGGCCTTTCTGGTGATTCCTGTGCACTTTTGTAGATCCATCTTTTATACAGTTCTCTCAAATCACAAAGAAGAGTTTTGCTTTAATGCCCAGACATGGGAGGATTGGTAGTGGGCTGATTAAAAGGCAGCTGACAAGATATTTAAAGTTGTTTAGGATGGGTGTGTGTGGGGGGAAGTTGGGATCCATACCCCTTGGGCCCTGTCAGATTTTACTGCCTGTCTCTATAGCTTTCATGAAGGCAGTGGAGGAACTAGAGATGTGTCAAATGGGGAAGAAAAAAAAATGACTTTGCTTGGAAAGCCAATTTGGGAACCACTTTAAGTGTAGAGCCCACCCAGACAGAGAGATGCTCTATAAGAACTGTTCAGGGTCCTTAGAAAAACCCTTGACCTGACCAGCTAGGAACAATAGGAAAATAGGAATGCTCAGAGTTAAGGGACAAGTTCAAGGTCATCACATCCATGGATGCAAGGCAGATTTAGAAGCAGGGCTGTCTATCATCCCTACATTGAAGAGTCACTGAGAGAATGTAAATGAGAGGAGGTAACCAGGATGCCCAGCGGGGAGACAGGGGCATGGTTGTGTGACTCAGCTTTTCCTGTGCCTGGGCCCTGGCTGGCACCGTCCCTGCTCCTTTGACTGCACAGAGCTGCAATTACTGCGGGATGGGGGAAGGTTTTCCAATACTTGCTTGGATCTGAAAGAAGGTGGGAGCGGGACACTGTGGGGAGGGGCTTGGGGTAGTGGCCACTGGTGCTGAGGTCCTGGCACCTCTATGACCCTGCCCTTTGCTTCTTGATACCACCTTTAACCTAAACTTGATATTTCTCCCAGTTAAGGGTGGGGACAAGAGATCATTTTCTGGATTTTTTTTTTCCTTGCCCCGATGATTAGGATGTGTTAACCTACCACATTCATTCAGACGCTTTGCCCCCTCTTGGTCAGGATTATTTAAATGTTTATCCTTCCCTCTTTCTTGACCTTTCTTGTTCAGTCTTAGTTCCCAGGTCCCGCTCGCTTTGTGTTTCATGAGCTTAGCAAAGCGTGGCCTCCAATTCCCTAGTTCTAGTGTTTTCACTTAAGATGAGGAGTGATGAGCCAAAGGTTTCAGGCTCAATCCTTGAGCAAAGGGCCGCTCTGACAGGGATTATTATTTATTTGTCATCTTGGATGTAATAAGCTGTAGGTACAGCTTCGAGAGCCCTTGATTTATTGCGCTGTCTCCTGCCACTAGCGGGACGTCTGCTGCGCGGCGCAGGATGAATACCACACTGTCAGCTCCGTCGATCTGTCTCCACCACTGCTCTCTCTCATAACACGTTCCCATTTCATGCCAGAATACATAAACAATCTTTCATTATTTTGATGCCTTTTTCATATTTGTTCTTTACAGAACATAAAGTTTGAATTTATGGGTTTCCTTTACATTATTTCAACACACTCCACCATTTTCCGGGTTTGTGGTTTAACTCTCAGAAATTGGCTGCCAGGTGATTTAGTTATTTTGGCTTTCTAGTTTTATAGTTATTTAATATTGCGATGTCAGATACTGAGAAAATGGAGTGCATGCGAGGCGAGGGGTTTGCAGTCGAGGCTGCTGTCATCAAGGCAGTGGGATCACGGGGATGAGGTGTGGGGGTTAAAAACACCACATGCGAGATGGGAGAGCATTTGTTTGTTTTTTAAATGCCATCTCAAAAATATTATTTAGGTGATTGGCTGGCCTAAGTCCTTGATGGAGCTTGAGAGGAAAGAGAGAGCATCTCACCACTGTTTGAAATTAGCAAGGTTTTCTAAATGGGTAGCACATTTTTCTGCTTTTCATGCAGTAGGAGCTCTGAGCATTCTTTATTTTCATCCGTGCTCTCATTTCTGTAGTCATTCTCCCCATATTGCATCCCCCCCTATTTTTGTTTCTGTATTTCAGAGGCTTGGTCATATGGCATAATTTTAAAGAATTTTCCTGTTTTTATGTTCAGTTGTGCTAACTGAAAAAGGAGCTTGTTATGGAAGGAATTTACTTAAGGATAGGAAGTCCTTGCCTCTCTTCCCCTGTAGTAGGACAGGCTTAGGGAATGGATCATATACTTGCTTATGTATTCACCTATTTGCATCCACACACCCACCCCCCATCCCACAGGCATGCTTTGAGTCTTTCATCTTAAATTTCATCATTTTATTTTTAACCAAACTTAACAATTACATGCATTCTCTAAATCAGACACTTGAATGTTTTAATAAAAAAATAAAGTTTCCCCCAGTTATTTTCTTTGCAATTATATTTTCAGAGAGATAGCAGTAGAAGAAATTCTTAGAGTAGCCTGAATTGATAACGTCAGTCCTGGTGATGAGGAGATGTGTGCATGAGAATGCGAGGGGGTGGGGTGTATATGTGTTTGTCTTTGTCTGCTTATAGGATATGGGTCGGTCCATGGAGGAGCCTAGTGAATTTCACTTTTCTTGGTGCTTCCTGACAAATATAAGCCATTGACAGGTGAGAGTGTATTCCAGTCAAGGTCAATTAATTGTGCAGAAGTCGTAACGTTAGGGAAGTTAGTCCTTCTCGGCGGCAGTGCTAATTCAGGCTCTGGGATTGAAATTCTGGCTCCTTTTGAGAAAGGTTTCATGCTTACCTGCTTAATTGTGTGTGTGTGTGTTTCCTTGCCCTTCCACGCAGCTCTTTAAGAGGAAGGGGCTGAAGGTAAGGTGAGAGAGGTTCAGCAGTTGGAAAGTTGTTTTGAACCCTGCCTCCTCTCTGAAAGACATTAATGAATGTGGATTTGAATGCCATAAATGCAAGATAATTTTGTCACTCCTCGCTTCCCTTGGCTGCCTTCATTAGAGAAGTGGGGAATTTGTGTAGCCCACATCCCACTGTACCGGCCTGTTGTGGCTGGAAGGAAACCCTAGTTAATTAATATGAGGAATTTGTTTTGTGTCCCTGTTTAAAAAAAAAAAAGAAGACAGTGCAGGTTGGTATTGTCAGCAGAAGCTGCTTGTCACTTTGACCTGTTCTGTTAAGTGTTTGATGTGTTTTCTCAGAGTAATCTGTGAATAACATTATAGCCCAGCCAGAAGAGAAACCGAGGGAGCAATAGCAGAATTAATATCTGGGAGCGTTGATAATTATATATCAGAATCTAATTTTTAGCACAGAAAATGTGTTAATGACAGAGAGGAAAACAAAAACCACTAGCTTCTCCCAGCAGGCCCCAAAGTGTCATTTATTATTTCTCAGCTGGATATCTATCAAGTTTATGGGTTAATTTTTCTGTAGACTGTTATTTATGGGTTTTTGTTTGTTTTCAGCCATCATTACTAACAATACGGTTAATAGCAATCATTTGTTATCCAGCACTAGGCGTGATGCCTCAGATGAGAGCACTGAACTGAGAATACTCATTTGGTAGCTGAATAAGGCCCTGACAGGGCCCATTTATAACAAGCTCATTCTATAATGTCCATCCTATTAATAAAATTTTGTTGCTGTCTAATTAGAGATGTCTGATGTGTATAGTAGCATGGCAGAGGAGACTTTTTTGCTACTGCCTTTTTTTTTTTTTTCCTTCCCCTGGTCTCTCTGTCACAGCCAAAGCCCATCTGGGCATGTGGGAGAAACAAAAGGAATGAGGCAGGAGCTGTGGGCAAAGGTTTGGATTCGATGTGTGGTGACATCGCAGAGTGACTGAGATGGAAACACAGGGAGGTCTCACTGGCTTGCCCGTGCTCCTCTCTGCTCTTCATCCTGTGGTTTCACCTGCCTGGGGTGGTAACTTGCAGCTTGCCTCCCAAATCCTCACTGATACGAAGTGTGACCACAGGGTGCTTTGATGCGTTTACTAACCTGCACAACAGAACTTAAAATGTACAGCCAGTGCTCAGCTCTTCAAAGTTGCTGTCTTGCAAGGCAGCACGTTTATTCCTAAGACACTGTCATTTCTAAGCATCTTCTGGAAACTTCTCTTGGTTTGTTTGCAAAGGTGGTCTATTTCATTCAATAAGAAAGTGAAGAGCCTTCCTGAGTAAGAATTTGGGATAATATATTAGAATGTCAATCTCAATGTTTTGTGGTTGTACTTTGAATACAGAAACTGATTCAGTTCAGTCATTTTTATCCCAGGGAATCTTTCAGGCTTTTTTTTTCCTTTAATTAGAAAGAAGCTTTGGGGCTAGACGATGTTATGTACCCAGCTGCTGGACAGAGTTGGAATTTTAAGTCCCATTGCCCTTTCTTTGCTGTGATAGGATTTGGGGAAAGCTACTGAAATGCTGGGGCTCAGCTTTCTCAGTTCTGAAAAAGCAGGCACTAGTCCCTGGAGAATGAATTGTTGCAAGAGTTAAATATCATAGATGAAAATGCCATTTAGGTAGCAAGACCTCCCAAACGCTAGTTATGACTACCACCAGTTAGAGTTCACTGTTTAGAACCCTATATAGAAAAACCTACCCCACTGAGGTCCTTTACTGTAAAGTCATTTGTAAACACGGTTGTATGCATAGTTTTACTAATTTTATTGCTTGTATTTCAAGTGAAATTGTGTTTCCCACTCCAAGTAAAATTTAAAGAAATGTGTTTTTTTTTTTAATTTAAATCTTTATCATCCCAATTACAGCTGATTGCAAAGTTTGTTAAGGAGGGAAAATGAAGAATTAAGAATTCAAGGAAGAAATATTTTATTAATTTGGCAGGTGCTCTGAATTCATACACCTTTGAATTAGGAGCACACAATCAGGCAATAGGCAATAGAAGAATGTTTTTTAAAATAGTTTTGTTGCTAGGTAACTATTTTCCTCTTTTCTAAGCTCCCCCCAAAATGTTTTGCGAATGATCTTTTGAATAAAAATGATCATCTAATATTTTTCTGCCAGCCTGTCTGTTTGATTGTGAAGGTAAAACCATTAAAAAAAATAAACAGGGCACTGCCGAATTTCCATCCTAAGCTAGTGATAAAAGTGCGTACTGAGTGGTGGCTGTGCAGGCCTGGGCTGTCTGCTGTTTGTTTTTTTTTTTTCCCCCCTAAACTGCACTTGACTACAGCTTATCAACCCTTAATTAGTGCTACATTTTCTCCCTGTGATTTCTATTGATGTGCAGTACAGGAAGCTGGATTGAGCCTCCACCTGACTGGTGTGCAAATTGTTCTAGAAAATTCAGCAAACATCTCTCTCCACTATCCACCCCCTCCCCAATACTCCGTTTCTTTCCTCCCCACCGTTTCTCTCTCCTTGCGTCTTTCTCGCTTCCATTTCCCCGCAATAGAAAAGGTGAAAAGCAGGACGATAGGAATCAGGTTGAGTATTAGTGTTTTTGCTGGCCTGGGCAATAGAAAACGACAAGCCGCCGCCGGGCTCTCCGTCAGCAGAACGCGAAGCGGGGAGGAGGCAGCGGGCGGGGACTCTCCCGCGGCCTCAGGATGGCTGCGCCACGATGGCGAAGGCGAGCGCCGGGATGAAGTCAGCACTGACAAAGTGAGGGGATTGATGGATGGACAAAGCGAGCAACTGGATGTGAGAATGGATGAGGGCAGAGGGGGAATTTAACACAGACAAACAGAATGAAAGACAGAGAGGAATTGCTTGCTGAAGGATGGCCGCCCTCAGCTCCCACAGCAATTTACTTACTGCTACCTGAACACCCAAGGATTGTTTGCATTTTGCAGATTTCCCTACCAGCCTCGGCAGAGGGACCTGGTAGATTCCAGCTAGTGTGTGCCAGGCTTTCTCTTTGAACCTCCCTCTATTACTGTCCCTCCTAAGCCCACCGCCCCCCACCCTCCCCATAACTGTATTCACTCACACTCATTTAATTCAAACTGAGTGACTGATTATTTCCAATAAGTTCACACAGTGTTCCTGCAGAATAAATTTTCTTCTCCTGCCATCATTTTAATGTTTCCACTAAATTTACCTTAATCAGTTATTGTTGCCTTAGTGTAGTAAATAATAATATTTACCTGCTCCTTTTGAGACTGATGTTTCTAGAAGGAGATCTATTGTTGTTTCATGAAGGCTTGTGGTAGTGATGATAATGGATGTGCAGGAAATTCTTTGTGCAGGAAAAACTTGGTGGCTTTCTACCTTTATCCCGTCTGTATATATTAATGAAGGACTCAATATTTAATGCTTGTCACATTTTACTTTAAAGTGGAAAATATGCTCCAACCCAGCCCCCAAATATGTTATATTAGGTAAAAAAGAATTTATTAAGAAGGTGAATCTCATGTGAAATGTTTCTACCACAATAAATTCAAGTTAAAAAAAATAAGAAAAAAACAGAGAGAGAAAAAAAATGTTATCTTCCCCCCCTAAGAAAACAATGTATAGTGTTGCGTATGTTACAGTAGGTTTACAGTTTACAAATCATCATTTCAAAAAATAAGTGTCTGTGAGAAAAAAGCTATTTGAGGTTTTTAAAAAATACAATGCCATCAGTGATTATATGAAGCAATAGAAGGTAAATCTATTTACTGTAATTGAATATCATACTCAAATGTATATTTAGGATTTTGTTTCCTTGTGTGAATAAAGAAAATAATTTTCTGAGACCAGTTGATTTAGGAATCTTGGATAAGAATTTGTGAAATGAAAATTCCAAAAGAAACCTACACACAGACACATGCAAATTGTTGGGAAAGTGAAAAGGTGACTTATTCCAAAATTATGGCAATCCAGCCTTAAGTGTGGCAGTTACAAGATAAGCCACTATATTTCTGGTACATTCAAGGAACCTGGGGCTTTCCAGGAAATCTCTTTTTTATTTTGAGATACACTGAAGGAACCTGTATTTCAGAATCAGTGTTGTTGGGTCTCATAGTTCCTTTATCCACTTTCCATGAAAAAGTTTTTATCTTTCTCCCCCTCCCTCTTTACCTCCCTCTCTTCCTCCATCTCCTTTCAAAGAAGTGGCCTGGGAAGACAAATAGTCTTTGCATTTTTTGGCTGTATATTGCAGTTTTCCCCCTTAAATATGCAAATTTACATGTCTACACATGTAGTTTTGAGGCAGATCTCTTTCTGTGACATACTTCCGAAGTCCCATCTATCTCTCTCCTCCAATTCCACAAAGACTAAAACATATGAAGTGGCAACAGAGTTTGAGAACTTCTGGCCCTTGAAGGACTCCAGAGTTCAGTGTCAGCTGCCTTCACAATTAAAGCAAGGTTTTGGGAGAAGGCTGTTGACTTGGTAGAAATGATGAATAAGAGTTTTCAAAAGATGAAATTAATAAGTTGTCTGTTGCACAGAGGTCCGTGAGACATGTTTTCGCGTATGGCATGAATTATCTGTCTTTTCACTATTTAAAAGTAGATTTGTCCTCGTGTTCATTGCTTGTGCAGACTAAAGGCTGTGGTTGCCTGGAAGCTGCAACGCTGGGAGGTGCGCATCCGGCATCGTTTTGGAATAATGGGAGCTCAGAGCTGACTAACCATTTGGAGATTATGTCACGTATTAATCCTGGTATTGAGTAATTTTTCAAAGGTTGAAAAAAATGTGACAAGTGATAAAATTAAGTTTACTGAAGGTGGCTCACATGTGGCCTGGAGATACAGCTTACGGCAACAGGTTATAGCGGGTCCTGATTTCTTTTTGTGATTTAAAAAAAGCTGGAACCTCTGAGATAACTCTGGGAAATTTTTGGAAAAGAAGAATGGTAACTCCTTTTTCATGTGGATCCCTGATTGGTAAAGGCAGACTGAGGGGAATTGGTTTCTTTTTGCCATTATTCTGAGTTTTGTGGCTTCCATGGTTTTCAGCACATGTCCTAAGAATCACTACACCTGCGCTTCCTAGAAGCAGGCTATAGGAGCCTGAGCCCCATCTCCTCAGAGATTCTGATAGAGGAGGATAGGGTGAGATTTCTGCCATGAATTCTGCGAGGTGGGCCACAGACGTGATACCTTTCCCTCTGTGTCCCTTTGGAGTTCATTTGGATATTTCTGATGCATCCCTCTAAATATCCTGACTTTTGAACCTTAAAGTTGGATTAGCAATAAACAAAAGAAGGCTCACTCAGTTTTGTTTTATACCTCTCAATTTATTTCAATCCCCCTGCCCAGTCCTACATACAATACATGTTGACTGTAGAAAGTTTGAAAAAAAAATTCTGAAGAAAAGAATTATCTGTGATTTCACCACCTGGAAATTAACCATTGCTAATATTTTGTTGTATACCTTTCAGTCTTTTTAGAAAAAAACAAGTATACATTATATAATTGAAAACTAGAATCGTTTCCTGATTGTTTTTTGCCAGTATCAGTATGTTTTTGAGCATATTCTCATGTCTTAATCCTTCTGAAACGTGGTTATTGGAGGCACAGCTCATTTGTCCAGGTTTCCTTTGCAAGTCCCTTATTGTTGGCAGCGTAGGTTACTTCCCCACCCCAGCCCCCCGTATAAACAGAGCTGTGATGAACTTTGATCTAATTTTCAATTGATGACAATTTTATTATTATTGCTATTATTTTAAAATTTTATTGGAGTATCGTTGCTTTACAATGTATGTTAGTTTCTACTGTACAGCAAAGTGAATCAGCTGTACGTGTGTGTATATATATATGTGTGTGTGTGTGTATATATATATCTCCCCTCTTTTTTGGATTTTCTTCCCATTTAGGTCACCATAGAGCATTGAGTAGACTTCCCTGTGCTGTAAAGTAGGTTCTCGTTAGTTATCTATTTTATACACAGCATCAGTAGTGTATATATATGTCAATCCCAACGACAATTTGGTTATTATTTTTTAAATTAAATTTAAATTGCCTTTTCTTCCTCCCTTCCATTCATCCATCTGTGCATCTATCCATCTATTCCTGGTTTATGAACACTTGATTTAAGTGATTTCAGAATACCAGTTCTGCCCTATAAGAGTGACTTTTTCCTAGACCCTTAGAGAGTATAAGTTCATTAAGTTATTGCAATATTTCAATGTCATTAGTATTATTAGTCTTACTTCTCTACTCTACCACACCGGTGAAACAAGTCCCCTTACTCTTCTGTTTCCCTGCCCCCATCTTTTTTCTCATACCATCCCCCTCATGGAATGCTCGCCCCATTTTTCCTCTGCTTATTTAAATCCTGTTTTCAAAGTGAAAGTGAAAATCACTCAGTCGTCTCCGACTCTTTGCGACCCCATAGACTATACAGTCTATGGAATTCTCTGGGCCAGAACACTGGAGTGGGTAGCCTTTCCCTTCCCCAGGGGATCTTCCCTACCCAGGTATCAAACCCAGGTCTCCCTCATTGCAGGTGAATTCTTTACCAGCTGAGCCACAAGGGAAGCCCCCTGTCTTCAAGGGAGAGCTCAAATTTCACTTCTCTCATGAAGCCTGATGATCCAAACCCCACATGATTTCCTAATAGCAGTGATTTCAATGTGACAGACTCATGTTACTCTTTTCCATTGTGTTTTCCTTGAACCCAAACTAGATAGAGCTCTAAGAACTCTTAGGTCTTGACTCACTCAACATTCTTTTTTAAAACTGAAAAAGTCAAGTTCCAGAATTGCTTTGACCTTCCCAGTAATGGACCAGTAGAACGTATACCATTATAGACCTATTCCTCAATTCACCAGTACTAAGAAGTTTGTAGCAGAACACTCTCCAGTGGGCAGTTTCTGACATTTTCTACATGACTAGGCATTTGGGGAAAGTGAATGGCAGTAGATATGCAACTGTCTGCTAGTAAGCACGAACACATCACTCTGTCACACCCTAAAAAGTTGAATAAAGCTCAGCTGAACAAGATAAAGCCTCCTTATCCTTCTCCCATGGGTCTGAGCTCACTGATAGAACTGAGCCTGATGGTGTGGCTGCCAGTAAAGGGATATGAAAAACACCATGGGGCAGAGAATTGTGAAGGATGCTAGTCACTTGACATATCTAAGCCTTAATATCCTTTTCTATGAGAGGAATGGAGTTAGACTAGTTCAACTATCTGCAGAAGAACTTGCTTTAAAAAAAATAGCTGATGCAAAACCTTAACAGTGGAGTTACTCTGACTCTAGTAGGTGCCACGGAGACCCTCAGCCTCCAAACCTCTGTGTGTCCCCAGCAATGGTTCCCTCACTACTCGATGGCTTAACATTTGGAGACGTTTCTTCTGGCATTGAGATACGATAGTTCTAAAGCAGTGAAAGCTGCTCAGTCGTGTCCAGCTCCTTGTGACCCCATGGACTATACAGTCTGGCCTGGAATTCTCCAGGCCAGAATGCTTGAGTGGGTTCAGTTCAGTTCAGTCGCTCAGTCGTGTCTGACTCTTTGCGGCCCCATGGACTGCAGCACGCCAGGCCTCCCTGTCCATCACCAACTCCCGGAGTTCACTCAAACTCATGTCCATTGTGTCAGTGATGCCATCCAACCATCTCATTCTCTGTCGTCCCCTTCTCCTCCTGCCCCCAATCCCTCCCAGCATCAGAGTCTTTTTCCAATGAGTCAGCTCTTCACATGAGGTAGCCAAAGTATTTGGAGTTTCAGCTTCAGCATCAGTCCTTCTAATGAACACCCAGGACTGATCTCCTTTAGGATGGACTGGTTGGATCTCTTTGCAGTCCAAGGGACTCTCAAGAGTCTTCTCCAACACCACAGTTCAAAAGCATCAATTCTTCGGCACTCAGCGTTCTTCACAGTCCAACTCTCACATCCATACATGACTACTGGAAAAACCATAGCCTTGACTAGACGGACCTTTGTTGGCAAAGTAATGTCTCTGCTTTTTAATATGCTGTCTAGGTTGGTTATAACTTTCCTTCCAAGGAGTATGCATCTTTTAATTTCATGGCTGCAGTCACCATCTGCAGTGATTTTGGAGCCCCCAAAAATAAAGTCTGACACTGTTTCCCCATCTATTTGCCATGAAGTGATGGGACCAGATGCCATGATCTTTGTTTTCTGAATGTTTCGCTTTAAGCCAACTTTTTCACTCTCCTCTTTCACTTTCACCAAGAGGCTCTTTAGTTCTTTTTCGTTTTCTGCCATAAGGATGGTGTCATCTGCATATCTGAGGTTATTGATATTTCTCCCAGCAATCTTGATCCCAGCTTGTGCTTCTTCCAGCCCAGCATTTCTCATGATGTACTCTGCATATAAGTTAAATAAGCAGGGTGACAATATACAGCCTTTACGTACTCCTTTTCCTATTTGGAACCAGTGTGTTTTTCCATGTCCAGTTCTAACTATTGCTTCCTGACCTGCATACAGATTTCTCAAGAGGCAGGTCAGGTGGTCTGGTATTCCCATCTCTTGAAGAATTTCCCACAGTTTATTGTGATCCACATAGTCAAAGGCTTTGGCATAGTCAGTAAAGCAGAAATAGATGTTTTTCTGGAACTCTCTTGCTTTTTCAATGATCCAGTGGATGTTGGCAATTTGATCTCTGGTTCCTCTGCCTTTTCGAAAACCAGCTTGAACATCAGGAAGTTCACGGTTCACATATTGCTGAAGCCTGGCTTGGAGAATTTTAAACATTACTTTGCTAGCGTGTGAGATGAGTGCAATTGTGCGATAGTTTGAGCATTCTTTGACATTGCCTTTCTTTGGGATTGGAATGAAAACTGACCTTTTCCAGTCCCGTGGCCACTGCTGAGTTTTCCAAATTTTCTGACATATTGAGTGCAGCACTTTCACAGCATCATCTTTTAGGATCTCAAATAGCTCAACTGGAATTCTATAACCTCCACTAGCTTTGTTCATAGTGATGCTTCCTAAGGCCTACTTGACTTCACATTCCAGGATGTCTGGTTCTAGGTGAGTGATCACACCACCATGATTATCTGGGTCATGAAGATTTTTTTGTACAGTTCTTCTGTGTATTCTTGCCACCTCTTCTTAATATTTCTGCTTCTGTTAGGTCCATACCATTTCTGTCCTTTATTGAGCCCATCTTTGCATGAAATGTTCCCTTGGTATCTCTGATTTTCCTGAGGAGATCTCTAGTCTTTCCTATTCTATTGTTTTCCTCTATTTCTTTGCACTGATCATCGAGGAAGGCTTTCTTAACTCTCCTTGCTCTTCTTTGGAACTCTGCATTCAAATGGGTGTATCTTTCCTTTTCTCCTTTGCTTTTCGCTTCTCTTCTTTTCATAGCTATTTGTAAGGCCTACTCAGATAGCCATTTTGCTTTTTTGCATTTCTTTTTCTTGGGGATGGTCTTGCTCCCTGTCTCCTGTACAATGTCATGAACCTCCATCCATAGTTCATCAGGCACTCTATCTATCGGATCTAGTCCCTTAAATTTAGTGGTTTCCCCCACTTTCTTCAATTTAAGGCTACCCCTTTCCATTCTCCAACCCAGGGATCGAACCCAAGTCTCCCTCATTGCAGATGAATTCTTTACCAGTGGAGCCACAAGGGAAGCCCTTAGAGGGGAAAGGCAGATGGTAAATAAATACACGTATATACACATACAGTGTTATGTAGAAAACTGGAGAGTAGAGAATGATTAGATGAAGTGGTCAGAGAAGGTCTCTTGCATAACTTAACATTTGAATAGAGACTTGTTAGATATGTTAGGAGGGAAGACATGAAGACAGTGGGAAAAGTAGAGGGAATACTGAGTACAAAATCTTGTGGTAGAAATGGAATCTGTTCTGGGGCGAATTGGTGACCTCCCCAGTGACCACCTTACTCCTCCCTTATACTTGTTCTTAGAGCCCTCCCTGTTCATGTAGTTATCCCTTCCTATCAGTGAAGAACTTCCTGATCTATCATGGAAAGCACTTCCTCCTGTCTCAGAGTGAACCATGATTGGTCCTAGCAACTCTTTTCTCCTCTTCTGTGATTGGTTTGGGCATGGGCATATGATCTTATTATGGTCAATAGTAAAGAGAGAGCCTTCACTAATTGTGGTTGTGTCTACATATGATGCCTGGAATTGCAGAAGCCATGAGGGGAGGTTTTGTGTTGAGGGTGGTAGAGCAGAAAGATGGGCAGCACCTGGGTCCGTGGTGATAGCATGAACTGGTGACTTGACCTTAGAAAGCATCTTACTTTGTATTTCTTTTGGTGTTATATAATAAACCCTTATTGTTTAAGCGAGTCTTTTGTTTGTTTCATATTCTGTTACTTGCAACCTAAAGCATCCTAGAGGGTGCTTGAAACAGTTCTTTGTCCAATGCACTTCATTTAAGATGTGTTCAAATGCTGTCTGAAAGACCTTCTTCAACTCTGTTAAAAAGGACAGAGGTGGAACTTCAACTCTGATAATGGGTTAAAAGTCTTGCACATGCCTAGGTTTAAGCTAGGGCGTGGCCTCCATCTGTCTTCCATGCACAGGAAAGGAGAGCATGGGTGCTCCGTTTGGGACTGAATCCCCCTCCCCTGCTGTCTGCTCAGGTCCATCTTCATAAATGGTGATTTCAGGAGCTCATTGGCTCCATGTAAAAGGTGAGTGACTCTGCTTATAATATATTTCCATGTGGTGTGCATGCTCTCATTCCCTTCGTTTGACCTTGGTGGGACGGGCTGATGGATCAGTGAAAAGTACAATATGAAAAATGAGTAAGCAGAGCACAGTGAGCAGTGAATCCATCTTGTGTGTGATTAGCTGTGGAAAATCTCACCAACGTGACTCAGAGGACACTCTTCTTTCTCCCCTTTCTCATCCCCTCTTCCTCCTCCCACAATACCTCATCAGCCACCCTGCAGGTGAGCTTTCCCACATGTGACTGTCTCGTCCCCACCATCAGTCATTGGGTCCTTACAGGGCTTCTTGGATCGACAGCTATCAGGTAGGGAAAGTGGACTTGGACGAGGAGAATCATCTTTTTTTTTTTGTAGAGGGGGAGGATAGAGAAAGCAGCTAATAGATCTCATCTGAAGCCTTAGGGAGTCCCCTCCAGGGGCGCACTGAGAAGACATGAGTGTGACAGAATGACTCAATAGGCATTGTAAATCTGCAGTTACACCCGAGGACTCAGTGACTCGTGGTTGAGGTCTCCATCAGTTCCATTTGCAGAATCAAGCCCTATAAAAACAGGGCGACAAGATGGTAAATCAAGCTTCTGGGGGAATCGTGGGATCCTGCCGCAGAAGGCCTGAGCATGTAAAACGGAAACTTGCCTTTAATGGCAGTGGCTCTTATTGCCACGCTGCAGAGGCCACCTTGGTGACACATCAAGGTGCTTTTGGAAGAGAATTTCCTCCTGCATTTGGGCTCTTGTGGGGATGGTCTGCATTTGTGTCCCATTTGTGGGGCACCAGTGGGTCAGGAGGCAAGTGGGGTGATGAGTAGCTGGAGGTATCTCATCATGCTAACCCAACTGGGCAACTTAGATCACTGTTCTGTCTTCCTGAAGAAAGTGTGGGTAGGAAATGGGCACTTGCTAACAATTCCTCTGATGGGGGATGATGGAAGTGTCATTCCTTATTGTTGAGTTCCTGCCCATGTGTGCTCTGAGCCCAGAGTAAAGGTCAGTACTTGAGATAGGTGAGATCAAGGTTCATCCTACTTATTAGATAAGAAATTAAGCTGTAGATTTTCAAAATATTTTATTGTTTCAAAATGTAGTCCTCAGCTGGCAGGGAGAGATTCTTAGAGGATATGTTAAAGGAACTTGAAAGAACACATTGTAATTAAAAAACTTTTCCTGTATACATGGTCAGTTTTGCTCAGGGTGGTCAAACATGACCCTATAACCTCAGCTGCACCATCTATTGCATGTGAGCCGTCACAGCAACAATGCTCCTCTCAACAAATCATTCAACACCTGGTGGCATTCGGTGATGAGTAGTTATTGCTACATCTCAAGACTGCAGATGCACTGGGGAAGCCCTGCTTCATGTAACAGGTCTGTGCCCTGGTCCGCTGCTCTCCTTGTGTCTCTTTTGTCTGGAACCCACAGATTTTCTAATTTCAGATGTCGGAGGCTCACAGAGGAGATGCATGTCCATGTAGGGCTCAGGTTCAGAACTGGCCCCCTGTCACTTCAGTCCATGCTCCATGGTCCTTATGAGGTCCTGTGTGGCAAGATGATATGGCACACGGCATGTACACGGAGGGTGAAAAACAGAACAGTCTTGCAGCGCACTGTTATTATCATTGGCTGTGGCATGTAGGATTCTGGTTCCTAGACCAGAGAGTGAACTTGCACCCCCTGCAGTGGAAGCCCAGAGTCTTAGCCATGGACCACTAGAGAAATCCCACCCGTACTTGTTTAGTCTGCATGTAGTTTATTAAGCACCTCTCACGAACCTTGTTTGGTTCTCCATCAAAAACAGGACAGAAGTCCACTTCACTCTTATCCAAAACTTCTGTCTTAGATGACCAAATGAGATTTTACAGTAAAAGTAGAGTGGGTATTTAGTAAAAGGATACCAAGAATTAGAAGTAGAATTTAGAAATACGAGACTGATCAGTATTGTTGGGACTGATGGGATCCGTCCCATCATTGTGTGTTCTTTATTACTGCAGCCGGATTAACAGTCATGTTTATGATAGGTGGTTGCTGACAAAAAGGATAAATATTTCAAAGAGGACAGATACCTCCATCAGTAAACATTTGCTCCTATCCTGGGTCTTGGTTGTTAATTTTGGTTATGTGACTGACTTGAGCTTGTGGAATAAAGTGAAGCAGGCTAACAAATCATCAGAAAGAGCCCAAAGAGAATAAAAAGAGAAATAGAGGAGGGTAAATTTTCATTTGGCATTCATTTCCCCAAAGATGTAGTCATACAGCAAACATTACAAGATTGACAGTTGGGTAATAGATGCATAACATGTCCAAACAGTTAAGCTATTCTTCAATTAACACCCAGCCCTGTAATGCCATCTGGTCTATTGGGTTTAAGAAGAATGTAGGAAATTTGGCTCAAGTCTAGAGGAACTGTAGAGATAACAATAATTTATGAAATGATCTATCTGAAGAGCTTTATGAGGTTGGCCTTATTTACCTAAATGAGAGCAGCTAGAAGAATATTCTTCTGACGTATGTGAAAGTGAAAGTTACTCAGTCCTGTCTGACTCTTTGTGACCCTGTGGGCGGTAGCCCACCCAGATCCTCTGTCCATGGAATTCTCCAAGCAAGGATACTGGAGTGGGTTACCGTTTCCTTCTCCAGGAGATATTCCCGCCCCAGGGATAGAACCCAGGTCTCCTGCATTGCAGGCAGATTCTTTACCATTTGAGCCACCAGTGTATAGGGTTGGTTTTACCTGAGAAGGTAACTGGTGCCTTTGCATTTTAACCAGGAAGTGAAAAAAAGGAAAAGGTTGACATTTAGGTGTGTTTAAATTAAGTTAGATCTGCAAGAGAATTTCGCTAACTTCTCAGGTTTTGTAGTGGTGACCCAGAATTGTTTCCAAGTTGTGGAGTACATCTCCGAAAGAGATTTAATTTTTAACTTTTTAAGTGGAAGAGAAACTAGTTCTCTTACAGGAGGTCATGTATTATTCTCCCTGGAGGCAGGGAGTCTGAACCTTTCTGGGAATCTGTTTCTGCATGTTGAAGGAGAACGTAGGCTCTCACACAGCATTTTCAGATCACTGGATGAGGTAATGAAGGTGATGATACCCTCTGGTCTGGTTCCATCTCCTTGCTATCCTGGGAAGGCCATGATCTACTCAGTATGAATGGGTAGCACATGGGTTCTATCACAGAGAGCTGTAAAGAGTGTTTGAGAACTTGACTTTCCCGGGGAAATGGAAGGTCCACTTTCCCAATTAATTTGTAAGCTGGATATGGTAGAGATCATTTGAGGGTTCTTAAGGGGTTCCTTTCTCTGTGTATTTTAATGTTGGGGGGTTAATGTAAAGGCCTCTTAAATTAAGCTGAAGCTCAGAATTCCTCTGCACATCTCAAATATACATGTACAATATCTTTCTTCTCTATTTAAAATAAGATTCAAAATTTAACAAGGAAAGTGGCAAATTCTTCGTGTTGTTTTCCACTTAACCCTCAATTACCGTACATCATACTCCAAGATCGTTTTCTTAAAATTTGCGGTAATATAGATTATTGAGTTTATGTCTCATCATATAATCCAAAATTTGAGAAGTCTGCAATAGTACATGAAACCTTAGTAAAATATGAAAATTATACACATGGGGAAGGAACGAAAAATAAGCAGTGAATAAGATGGCACAAAAAGGAAGCATTTGGTATAGTGGAGAGGATGCAAGTGCAGGAAACCTAGAATTTAGTTTCTTCCCCAGTAGTAATGAGACCTTATGTGAATCACTTACCAGCATGTCTTGGTTTTTCCATCTGTGAAATAAAAGACTTGGATTAGGTCTTATGATGCTTGTTGGTTCTGAAAAGACCTTTGATCTATGGTTAAAACTCCCTTGGAGAAGATGAGTTTGTTTTCTTATGCCCATTCTATTATTGAAAATCCTCTCAAAGTAGGAGTCTGTATTCAGCTTAATTGACTGGTCCTCAGGTTAGTTAAGGATAGTGTGTTGACTTCCGAGTTCAGAGTCATTAGTTATCAGCATTTGGACCATCTCTCTCACTCCTGTGCTGTCAGTCCATGTGGCTAATTAATTATGGCATCTTTTCCTGTTGAGCCAAAGCTGTGCCTCTGAATCCTTCTCATTACAGCCTGCCATGACCAGGGGGGTAGAGTTGGTTCCTCAGATAAAAACCTATTTACTCACCCTGGCTTATTGTTTGAAGACCTTGGAAGATGAAGACAGTGTAATCTAGGAGAAATAGGTGCCCACCTGAAAGACCTTCCAGTCTAGAGAAATGGTCCAAGGAGCATGAGCAACCATGGTGGTGGGGGGAAGTCACTGTGGACAGGAATTAGTTTGGATTTTCATCAAGATGTTTCAAATTATGGGCCTGTTTTAACTGTGCTGTCTCATATTGTGGGTACAGAGAATGCTGTGGAAGATAGGTTGAAGTGATTTAAGATGTTTGACTTTTCAACAAATACGTGTTTGAAAGTCCATAGTATTTTGCATAATCACTTCATGTGGGCTCTGATATGAGGCTGTTTGTAATTTACAGCATGCGTGACATTAGTCTTCAAACTTAATAGTTTCAAAGCCATCCAAGATTTGGGAATTTCATTTAATGCCATGGATAACTCTGCTCTGAGCATCTTTTTTTTTTTAATATCATAGAGGGCATTTATTCATTTACACAGAATGTTTCTTTAGTTCTGATCATTTCTACAAATGTGCACACAGAAATAAGTCAAATATGTGTCTCAAACTGAATCCTCCAGAAATTTAGGTTCATATTTGACTCTATAATTATATCTCTAAAACTCCCATCAACTCCTCAGGTCAACATATCCTTCTGCAGTCCTGCACCACGGCTGGGTCACCTTTGCTTTTCTCATCACACTAAGCTGATATCTAAAACCAGGTGTGTGTTTTCCCATCATAATGTGCTTATGTCCTAGATTTCAGTTTTCAAGTGTCCAGAATAAAGCTTTTGATAGAAGCAACCAACTAGGCAAGGTATTACAATATTATGTATTGGGACTCAGGTGCTCTGAGCATCTTTGAAGACCAGGCTTAGAGTGGGTAGAGATGGGAATAATTTTGTATTTGGTGGCACAGAGACAGAAACAGTTTTTATATGGGTATATACATATTAGAAACATAGCGTATGTGTAATTTCTGTGTATTTTAGGAGGAATTTATTACTCTACATGTGCCCTATTTGAAATTTATGGTAAGAATATGGCAAAAGAGAAAAATATATTAACATTTGGTGTTTCATTGTATTCATAAAAGGCTGTTGCCACATCCCTTGACTTTTTACAATCAAAGAAAACGTCCCTAGTGACGGAGCATTAGGGTTTCTGGATCAGGCTTTAGAGTTTGAGCAGCACTGGGCTCATCTCTGTTCCCTGGCTCAGTTATGCACAAAGGTCCTTTTCTAGGTGACATATCATGTTGTATTCCAAAGTACACTTTCTTTTAATTTACAACTTAATTTTCAACCTAATTCAGAAGATTGATACTATAATGCTATTTGCAGAAGTATTGAAATGTCAGTAAGTTTTATTGTAGTAATAAAGAGTATTCCATATATCACAGACTCTATAGGGATCCTTGCTTTTTGCATAGATCTTCATAGCAACAACCAGTGGCTAAATGCTGGCAATCATTAATTTTTAAAGAAGACATGGTTATGATGAGTTGAGGAATTAAGGCTGGTAGTGAAGAATGAACTTTAATTTTTTGTCACCTTTTTTTTTTTTTTTTGGTTGCATGCTAAGGTGAGGCGACAGCAAGATGATAAAAAATGGCCCAAATCCCAGGTTCCTAATACTTAAAATGCTGTCTGCTCATAAAAAGATTTCAGTTAGGGAGAGGCCATCTTTGAGCTCCCGGTAACAAATGGGTATCAGTGGCCCATGAAATAATCAATGCCACTAATCCATCCTAGGACCTGCCAATATGTTAATGGCCCTGGTGCATCGTTATTGCTACAAGACCATAAATCATTCCAGGACCAGAATGCATCGCTGTCGAGGCCTCAAACCCCTTGCCTAGAATAAAATGCTGCCTCCTAACAATTAATGTCCAAACATTTTGCAGCTTTGTGCCTTGATTGTTTTCAGATGCTAAAAAAGTAAGTAGGACAGATTGTAAATCAATAAAACTATAAGACAAAGTGTTTTAATAATAGGAAGGTTCAGAGTAAATCATAGTTCTGTGTTTATTATTGCTTTTGGGGTTATAAATAAAGTTACTTTCTACTACCCAGTGAGGCTACTGAATTAACATGGGTGCCCAAGGACAGGAATAACCTCTCTGAATGGGGTCCCCTTCTCTTATATCACCCCGAGAAGCCAAATCAAGCCAACTGGAACCACAAACCCAACTTTATATTGGAGGGCAGTGTTGAGTATACAGTGGATCTGTTTTAGAGACAGTCCCTCTTGGAAATGGCAAAAGTAGCTCAGTATAAAATGGTTTCTTTGGCAGCATCAGATTTCAAATATCCAGTATGGTGAGGTTTCAGTGTGTGGTTATTTATTAGCCATTGCTAATATGGGTGATGGAATGATTTTTACAGTGGTACCCAAGTTAGCTTGGAGTTCCTAGGGGCTTTCACTCATGCTTCTTTCCATTAAATTATCTAACCTAGGAGGTTGACTTTGGCGGTAGAAATACACTGTTGCCAACCACAGGCAAACCTGAGAAGATCTTACTTAGGAAACAGAGTTGCATCCAATTGATCTGCTTCCCTTTGGTCAGTGTCAATTTAGTTTCCTATTGAAGGTGTGGAGAAGCACACAGGATAGAAAGTCATTAACTCCACCTTGTAGACACAGAGTTTATTTGCTCCCATTATGGTGTTCCTTGTTCTGCAGCTGTACTTTCGACATGATGAAAGGTAGATAGCCATCCTGGAAAGGTGGGCTTGTCACTTGCTTGGGGAGTCACAAATCAAAGGACAGCAGCTTGTAGTGTTAACCATGAATTGGCTGGCGAGTGGGATTCTGACTATAAGTGGAATTGAGACATAGAACCTGGTTGAGCCTATTTCCTGTGTCAGGTTGAATGTGGTAAGGAACCAAGAAGGTAAACAACCAAATGAAAATAGTAGAGCGTGGGGTTTGGGGGTGCCTCTAGCATTCAGTTAGAGCGATGATGTTGAAAAGACACCACGTCCCCACCAAATGCCCTGAAGTGCCCTGCTCCCAAACACGCGTTCAGCCACTGTCACGTGGCGGACACCCCTCTCTGGCACTTGTATGTCCTTGCCCCCAGTTCTGGTGGATGTTTGTAGTTTATTTTGGTGCTCAGGAAATAGCACAGGAAAAGGCCAGAAAAACAATGGCTCCGTATAGACAGAAAGACAATTAAAACTGGTATGACTCTTAGCAGAAGTGGCAAGAGCAGGCAGGATGGAAGTAATTTATTCAACGAATTGTCCAAATACATAAAATTGCACTGATGTATGGTGTAGCGGTGGGACAGTGGAAAATTTGATAGTCGTTTCCGTTGTATGAATTACTCAGACAGGATGCCTTTGTGAAGTATGGGGGTTTGTTTAATGTTCTGACAACAATTTAGATCCTGTTATGGTTATTGCAGTGTAATGCCATAGTAAAAATTGAACATGACACACCAGCAATTTATTATTTGTGTGTTTTTTAACCTTGAGTATCGGATTGTTTGTCCAAGCATATCCTTTGATTTGCTATGAAATTTATTGTTGATAAAAACAATCAGATTTCCATTAGAAGCAAAAAATATTATTATTATTTTTTTTTGCCATGAACCATGGATTTAGGGAAAAAATTCAAACCAGGCTACAGGACTTATGACAGGTAGACTCATGACATTATATGGTAATTCAGCATGAAAGAATAATTGTGACACTCTACTCGGTTGTGGAGTATAATCGTGCTGTGAGGTTCAATTCACTGAAAGGCCAAATTATCTTCAACTACATTAGTCTGACAACCTATAATGCTTTGCAGAAGCAATTTGTAGACGTTTCACAGAGTGCCAGCAAACATGGCTCCCCATTATGCCACCCATTAACAAATTTGTGTAGGGAGAAAAGTAACTTTTCCATTTTCCTGACTGTTTTCAAGCTTTGCAACATAATAAATAGCTAATAGTAGTATTTGCATTGCCATTTACTCTCTTCGTTTTAAAATTTATCTAAGGCATGGGAGGAGAGATTTATATCTGCAGCTCTGCAGCCTGAGAAATATTGATAGTTTCTTTGACTTAAACAATAGCATGGTGCAGTGGAGAGAACGTGGCGTTTGGAGGTGAGTAGTCTGGGTTGTTGTTGAAATTCACCATCTGCCCCCACCCATCCCCCACCGCCCGGGCGAGACCTTTGTCTTGCCAGGTCTTATAACCTTATTCACTTTGGACCTCAGGTGCCCCGTCTCTAAGTTGGGGATTATGTTCCTCTCACCTAAGAATCTCTGTCTGGGGTTAAGAGGTTCTTAGTGTTGTCCCTAGCCACTGGGAAGTCTATCTGGAGTAGTTGTGGAGTAGGGGACTCTCGCCCCTTTTGTACTGCTGGTTTTAGGGAACGGAACCACAGGATGGATGAGTATGAGGCACTCTCAGCCCTGTGACTCAGCTAGAATTTGCTCCTGAGCGTGTTTTGCTTGACTGCATCCATCTGTAGAGGCCCATTTCCGAGCAGAACCCAAGGCCATGTCAAAATAGATTGTTTAACTTTTATATTCTCAAATATAGAATAAGCAGTTTTCTTAAAAAAAAAAAAAAAGATTGCAAAAGCTACCCATGTGCTACAGAAATTCAGGGACACAGCATACAGCATATTTGATGAACTTAAAAAAAAAACTTTCTTCATAAATCACGTTGGATGAGTACTAAAAAAAGTTGGTTTTGTTTGCAGGTGCTACTGCATGTGGAGATGGACAGAGCTGTGTGGCTCCGTGTCCTAAATATTTAATAGGGCTTTTCCATTTTCACCTGGCTTTTGGGCACTGGAAGAAGCCAGGTGTGTTTCTCCTGAAGGCTGGTGTCACTTGTATGTTCGTTCTTTTTAGTTCCTGTGATGTGCTGCTTATTTCCCGAGCCGAGCACTCCTGGATTGAAATGGGACTTATAGGAGTGGTCGGTTTGCAGAGAAAGGCTCAGCAGCAGGAACGGCCCCTCCTTGTCTTTGTCCCCTCCGTCGCAAGGGTTTCCATAACACGGTCTCACACCGCGGGAGTGAATGGGCATGAGGATAAATCACTCACTATCTTCAGTGATGGATTTATGATTTATGATTTTAAGAACCATCAAACTTTGCCCACCATTTTTGAGAAGGGGTGGTATGAATCCCTCTGTGTCACATGGTGGTGTTAGTTTCCTCATCAGGGACTGGCCCTTCATTATGACAGGCCATTAGGCCTCATACCTGCTGCTCCCAGAGGACATGATGGCTTTTCCTAAGGGTCAGTTTGAATTCAGCCCTTCCTGTTAGAATCTAAGAGATAAACCATCTTTTTGGTTTTTTAACTTGATCTTGGGCTTCCCTGGTAGCTCAGATGGTAAAGCGTCTGCCTATAATGCAGGAGACCTGGGTTCGATCCCTGCGTTGGGAAGATCCCCTGGAGAAGGAAATGGCGACCCACTCCAGTATTCTTGCCTGGAGAATTCCATGGACCGAGGAGCCTGGTGGGCTACAGTCCACGGGGTAGCAAAGAATCAGACATGACTAGAAAAAGAAATAGGATGATAATCTTAGTAGCTATTTCTAAGGACTTGACCTACCCTTCTTGTTTGACTGGGTGGGAGGGTTTTTACTTGATTATTAAAGCTCTTTTTTATAGTTAAAAAATGAATTTATTTTTATTTTTGACTGTGCTGGATCTCTGTTGCTGTACCCGGGCTTTCTCTAGTTGCGTTGAGTGGGGGCTGCTCTTTGTTGCAGCACACCAGCTTCTCATTGCCGTGGCCCCCCTTGTTGCCAGGCATGGGCTCCAGGGTGCACGGGCTTCAGTAGTCGCGGCACATGGACTTAATTGCCCTGTAGCATGTGGAATCTCCCTGGAGAAGGAATCAAACCCATGTCCCCTGCATTGGCAGGTGGATTCTTAACCACGGGACCACCAAGGAAGTCCCTAAAGCTCTTTTTATTTTAGTGAAACTTAGAGGATATTTCTGGACTCTTGGAATAGAGATGTTGAATCAGTGGTCCTCGGTTGACTGTTTCTCCCTTCGTAAGTTGAAAAAAAATGTGTATGTTTTTCCTGCCTGGTGGCCCTATGCTCTGGGGAATTGCTTTTCCAATGTGTGACTAACATCTCCAGGCGGACTGTAAAGAAAGTGTAAGAAGTTTAGTGCAATCAGTCAACATTACTGCAAGCATCACCTTTACTGTGGAGGGAGAGTTAGTCATCCTCGCTTTGGTACAAAGGGTGACCCATGGGCAGCAAGCGCAGGTGAAAACAGGAGGGGCCTCGCGAGTAGGGAGGCCCTTAGAGTAAGCATGAATGCAGTTACAGTGGGAGAATACATACGGAGAAGGAAAAGAGTTGCAGGCGGGTTGTCGGTGAGTGGGCGTAATGGATTGTTCTGAAGGTCTGGGGTCCCAGGAGTATAGTTACGGACAAGCTGGAGCATCCATGTTTACGCATAGCGCTCTTCAACCTAATTTTGGCTGAACTGTTGCTGACTTCCTTCGTGTTCCTTGGTCACCCACCTGCAGAAAGGGCATGGAGGGAGATGATTGTTGACTTTATGGTTATGGAACCCAGCTAATCGGTGCTCCCGCTGGGCTGTAACTTGTTATGCCTGAGTAGTTCTTACACCAGGTCTGAAGATTTTTTACCGGCGGCAAAAGGCAAAAAAAAAAAAAAAAAAAAAAAAAACTCATTTCTCATGACCCAAGGCCCCTACTGGGAGGGAAGCTCTCATCTCACATGGAGGGAAAACACAGTGATACCTCCTGATACAGAGGTTTCTGGAGTGATTTAAATATGACCAGTGTAGCTCCTTAGCCCTGCTTTGGAAAACCATGGGGTTTCACAGAATGAATGCTTGTGCAGCCCTGTTTGATAAGCCTGCAGTGGAACAGGAGACATCTTGCTTGCTGTGTTCTAGGGTTTTTGAGTCAACATCAGTAACTGCCCCCCCTCACCCCCTGCAACCCACAAGCTGGGGAGCCAGTGACAGGTACCTGATCCACTTATAGTCATTCTTCATTCAGAGCTGTAGTTACTTTCAGACATGGAGGATATTTTTGTTCTGCTGGTTTTCTCAGGGTTGGATCACCCAGGGTTCTAGTCCACACAGAGGCCAGCATGTGGCCAGCATGTAAGGTGGTGTAAGAACCACCTTACAAACTGCTTTGATCTTTGGCGTTCTGGTAAAGGCTGGCTAATCTGGCACTGCGATTGTCTGCTGCACCAGCTCTCCACTAGCTTTCCTCCCTTGAATGATTCTCTGAAACGTCCCCTGCGTTCAGGTTCTACTTGCTTCTCTGGTATGTATCTTTGTCATCCTTTACCCGATTTCTCCCTGTGCTGACTCTGTGGTCATGTTTTTGTGGGATGGAATCTCCATCAGATAAAAAGCCAGAGGAGATAGGAAAGGTCAGCACAACAAATCTGTCCTCTGAGCGCCTGCGAGTGTGTTTGGGTAGCTGAGCTCAGCTGACCACAAAAGACAAATAGGAAATATGAAGGTGCTTCCTCACCAGCCTTAAAGTTGAAAGCCAAATATCTACTTGGAGAAATAGGAGTGTTAGAGTCTCATATTGGAGATTCAGGAGGAGATACATTCTTGCCTTCATTTGGAAAGGTCACAGGCTTTATTTGCAGTAAGACATGCATATGGTTATAGCTTGCTTTTATTTTCCCTTTTAAAATGTGTATTATATGTCCACACCATGTTTATGTTACAATTGTGTATTTTAACAGCACGCATAGTCTTTAACGTGACAATACAAAAACAAAACAAAAAAACCAAAAAACAACTTCAAATGTTATTTTAGCGAGTTGTTTTACATAACGAGAGACGATGATAATCTGTGGGTGTTTCTGTTTCTCTCGGTTAATTTCTTTTCTGTTTTTATTTTGTGGAATTGAAAAAGGACATTTCTAGTGATGGTGTAAAGCTCTTCTAATTTAATTTTATTGTTGTATACCTGTCTCCACTAAAAATGCAAATATCTGTTAGAAGCTGTGTCTTACATTTCATTCTGCTTCATAGATGGTTTTGTTTCATGGAGTTATCTGTTTTGGGGGAAAACATTAGACTCAAATTTGCAGTAAGGCCATCTTTGATTTCTTTTTCCCTTAATAAGAGAGAAAAGGGAAAGCAAACATATTTTTTGAATGTCTGCTATAAGCCAGACAATAACATGCATTATTTCATTAAATTTTCATAATAACCTTTTGAGGATGTTATGATCCCAATTTCACAGATGAGGAAACTGAGGTTTAGACAGATGAAATGACTGGCCAGAGGAACACATCCAACAATGAGTGAAACTGACTCCAAAGCCTGTGCTATTTTCCACGGCACCAAACTGCACAGTCTTCCCCCTAAAGGCACAACTTCTCTTGCTGCCATTGAAGAGATCCATCACTCTGAAAAGTAGTAGGGAGTATATATAGTCTTTCATAAGAAATTACCACTGTTGTTAAAAAAAAGTCTCAAGTACCTTTGAACATATATTATGTGCCTAGTTCTTTCTGTACTTGGATCAGTACTGTGTGTGTGTGTGTGTGTGTGTGTGTGTGTGTGTTTACGATGCTGATACAGAGAAAGTGGAAACTGGAAAACAGGGTCCATGTCCTCAAGAAGGGCAGAGAAGATGAATCTGAAACTTGAATGAAGGGTGAACACCAGTTTATAAAAAAGGCTAAGTTAAGGGACAGGTCAGGGTGCCCCGGGGAATGGGTATTGTGGTACAAACCCAGAAACTCTATCAGAGCCTTAGAAAAAGAGTGTCAGGTGATACAACCTGCAAATGAGTGGCTTTGCTTCTAGGACTGGGATGCTTTAAGCCTGTGTGGAGAAAGGGATGATGAGATAGTGGCTGCTGGGGGTGAAGTGTATATTTAGGGTAGATGGAGAAGTAAGTCTATGGATTTGTGAGGCCAGGGTGGTGGTGGTCTCACCAGTTTCTCCATCCTTGGACGTCAATCATACTGAGCCCCTCTCTGTGTGTCTAAGTCCCTTCTACCTTCTCACCTCTGGGCCTCTGTATCTGTTGCTTTCTCTAGGTAACTCCTCTTGATCACCCTTGAGGTCTAAGCTAAAATGTCCTTTCCTCTGGGAAGGCTTTCCTGGTTTCCCCCGTTACATCTTTGGCTTCTCTATTCCTCCATCATAACATTGATTATTGTTGTTTAGTTGCTAAGTTGTGTCTGACTCTTTTGCGACCCCATAGCCTACCAGGCTCATCTGTCCATGCGATTTCCCAGGCAAGAATACTGGGGTGGATTGCCATTTCCTTCTCCAGGGGATCTTCCTGACCCAGAGATCAAACCCATATCTCCTGTATTGACAGGCAGTTTCTTTACCACTGAGCCACCTGGGAAGCCCTATAACATTGATTATATTTTAGCAACTCATGTACTTGTCTTTCTTTCTAAACAGTAAGCTCCAGTAAAGGGAGCACAGTTAGCAAAGACTCAGGCACATAGATAGTAGGTGAGCAGATCATTTTTGAATGAGTTAATGAATGAGTGAATATGTTTAAATTTCATTAGTCAACTCATGAAAGCCAGGTCGGTCCATGTGTCTGTTGAAGTCAGAAGGAAGGTTCATTTGTTGTTTATCTGTCAAAGGAGGGCATGCTCCCCAGATGAGACAGACTTGTCATCAGGTCCCCAGGTTTATCCTTCAGTATCCTCTCAGGAGTTTTATCCAGTGGTCGAGGTACTGTAATGAGAGCTCCTGGTATGGATACTAGAATTGCTCAAGCAGTTTAAATGTAGTCACAGGGACATAAAGTGTTGTGTTTTTGCTGGAGTGGGAGGGGCAGGCAGAGAAGCGAAGTCATTAAAAGTGAGGGTGGGTGGGGGTTCTTGTCCATGGGGAGTGTTAACTTCTGTGGGCCCTCTGGCATCTCTGGTGACATGTCGTGATTGAACAAGGACAAGACACTGTAGATTGGCCTATGACAAATAAAGTGATGGGGTGAACCCCCCCAGTCTTGTGCATCTGTCTGCTTTTAACCCCTTGCAGTGCCATCCTCTCTTTCTCATAATGCATCGCTAAAAATTTCCTTTCATATTCTACCTGAAAGCCACCACGGCGCCAGCTTCCTGGCACAGTCACTGAATTTATTTTTGGCTGCACCACAGAGTATGTGGGATCCTCGTCCTCCCTGCAGAGATCAAAGTTCCCTGCAGTGGAAGCATAGAGTCTTAACCACTGGACCACAGGAAAGTCCCCAGTGACTGAACTTAATGACCTAGACATTTTCTTATTTGAGGTAATAAGAACTCAAGCTGTTCCATAGAGCACTGTCTCTCTCTTACTCAAAGTAAGATTGATCTTGTAGGACCTATCTAGAAACTGTCTTGTGAACTCTTCGAGCTCTGTTTATGCCTCCCTATTTGGTGTCTACAAAGACAATTACGTGCTGCTCCTCCCAGCATTGACTCATTAGCAGATGCACAGTGGTCATGGCCCCACCACTCACCCTTCAGGCTGGCCGCGACTTGTCCCACCCCACCCCGTGTAGTATGGACACTGAACATCTGGTTCTAGGTGAGCTGCTATAGCCCTTTGAGCACTACTAAGGTGAGTTTTGCTTTTCGCTTCTCTTCTTTTCACAGCTCTTTGTAAGGCCTCCCCAGACAGGTATTTTGCTTTTTTGCATTTCTTTTCCATGGGGATGGTCTTGATCCCTGTCTCCTGTACAATGTCACGAACCTTAGTCCATAGTTCATCAGGCACTCTATCAGATCTAGGCCTTTAAATCTATTTCTCACTTCCACTGTATAATCATAAGGGATTTGATTTAGGTCATACTGAATGGTCTAGTGGTTTTCCCTATTTTCTTCAATTTCAGTCTGAATTTGGTAATAAGGAGTTCATGATCTGAGCACAGTCAGCTCCTGGTCTTGTTTTTTTGTTGACTGTATAGAGCTTCTCCATCTTTGGCTGCAAAGAATATAATCAATCTGATTTTGGTGTTGACCATCTGGTGATGTCCATGTGTAGAGTCTTCTCTTGTGTTGTTGGAAGAGGGTGTTTGCTATGACCAGTGCATTGTCTTGGCAAAACTCTATTAGTCTTTGCCCTGCTTCATTCTGTGTTCCAAGGCCAAATTTGCCTGTTACTCCAGGTGTTTCTTAACTTCCTACTTTTGCATTCCAGTCCCCTATAATGAAAAGGACATCTTTTTGGGGTGTTAGTTCTAAGAGGTCTTGTAGGTCTTCATAGAACCGTTCAACTTCAGCTTCTTCAGCGTTACTGGTTGGGGTACAGACTTGGATTACTGTGATATTGAATGGTTTTCCTTGGAAACGAACAGAGATCATTCTGTCGTTTTTGAGATTGCATCCAAGTACTGCATTATGGACTCTTTTGTTGACCATTGATGGCTACTCCATTTCTTCTGAGGAATTCCTGTCCACAGTAGTAGATATAATGGTCATCTGACTTAAATTCACCCATTCCAGTCCATTTGAGTTCACTGATTCCTAGGATGTCGACATTCACTCTTGCCATCTCTTGTTTGACCACTTCCAATCTGCCTTGATTCATGGACCTGACATTCCAGGTTCCTATTTCAAATTTCAAATCCTGAAAGATAATGCTGTGAAAGTGCTGCACTCAATATGCCAGCAAATTTGGAAAACTCAGCAGTGGCCACAGGACTGGAAAAGGTCAGTTTTCATCCCTATCCCAAAGAAAGGCAATGCCAAAGAATGCTCAAACTACCACACAATTGCACTCATCTCACACACTAGTAAAGTAACGCTCAAAATTCTCCAAGCCAGGCTTCAGCAATATGTGAACCGTGAACTTCCTGATGTTCAAGCTGGTTCTAGAAAAGGCAGAGGAACCAGAGATCAAATTGCCAACATCCGCTGGATCATGGAAAAAGCAAGAGAGTTCCAGAAAAACATCTATTTCTGCTTTATTGACTATGCCAAAGCCTTTGACTGTGCAGATCACAATAAACTGTGGGAAATTCTTCAAGAGATGGGAATACCAGACCACCTGACCTGCCTTTTGAGAAATCTGTATGCAGGTCAGAAGCAACAGTTAGAACTGGACATGGAACAACAGACTGGTTCCAAATCGGGAAAGGAGTACGTCAAGGCTGTATATTGTCACCCTACTTATTTAACTTACATGCAGAGTACATCATGAGAAGTGCTGGACTGGAAGAAACACAGGCTGGAATCAAGATTGCCAGGAGAAATATCAATAACCTCAGATATGCAGATGACACCATCCTTATGGCAGAAAGTGAAGAGGAACTAAAAAGCCTCTTGATGAAAGTGAAAGAGGCGAGTGAAAAAGTTGGCTTAAAGCTCAACATTCAGAAAACGAAGATCATGGCATCTGGTCCCATCACTTCATGGGAAATAGATGGGGAAACAGTGGAATCAGTGTCAGACTTTATTTTTCTGGGCTCCAAAATCACTGCAGATGGTGACTGCAGCCATGAAATTAAAAGACGCTTACTCCTTGGAAAGAAAGTTATGTCCAACCTACATAGCATATTGAATAGCAGAGACATTACTTTGCCAACAAAGATCCGGCTAGTCAAGGCTATGGTTTTTCCTGTGGTCATGTATGGATGTGAGAGTTGGACTGTGAAGAAAGCTGAGTGCCGAAGAGTTGATGCTTTTGAACTGTGGTGTTGGAGAAGACTCTTGAGAGTCCCTTGGACTGCAAAGAGATCCAACCAGTCCATTCTGAAGGAGATCAGCCCTGGGATTTCTTTGGAAGGAATGATGCTAAAGCTGAAACTCCAGTACTTTGGCCACCTCATGTGAAGAGTTGACTCATTGGAAAAGACTCTGATGCTGGGAGGGATTGGGGGCAGAAGGAGAAGGGGACGACAGAGGATGAGATGGCTGGATGGCATCACTGACTCGATGGACGTGAGTCTGAGTGAACTCCGGGTATTGGTGATGCACAGGGAGGCCTGGCGTGCTGCGATTCATGGGGTTGCAAAGAGTCGGACACGACTGATCGACTGAACTGAACTGAACTGAACTGAAGGTGAGTTTTTTCCAGCTCATCATAAATGCATCCTATTGGGACCAGGCAGAATCCTGCTGTAGTCCAGGTGAATTGCTATCTATTGCTTCTCTCTTATCTCCTCAGCATGTCACTCCATCATAGAAGGAAATTAAATTGGCTTGGCATGGGTTGCTCTTCACAGAACTTACTAGTTGTTCCCTATACCTTGGGCTTCTCTAGGTGATTGCAGATTGATTGCCTTATGATTTATACACCAGAGCTGAAAACCTTCCTTTTGAGACTTGAGGTTCTTACACAGATCTTAAGCTGGAACCTTTTTTTTTTAAAGAAAGAAAATGAATTCATTTTTTTATATAAAATTAAATATATGGGAGACTTGCTGGGAAGGGGAAAGTGGAAGAAAAAAATGTCCAAGCCCACCTCTGCTCATACTAATCTATACTTTTTAGCAGTTATTTCTGAGAGAGTGATTTATTTACACTGACAGCTTGTTACTTATGGTAGCTGCTGCCAGCTTCTGAAGTAATCTGATAACGTCAAAATGTGAAGGGAAGCTATAGGCTTTGCCTTGACTGACTTGCTATAAATCATGTACATTGCTGGTGTCTATATGAGGATGCTTGGGTTGATACTGATGGAAATACAAATCAAATACAACACATGGTAACCCAATTCAGAGCTAGAGATTTTGGATTAAGCCTATTGGATTCATATTTTTAAGTGAAACAGAGCAGACATACCCGGTTGTGTATTGAAACTTCAAAACTGTCTACTCTGGTAACTTCAAGGACAACAGCTACCTTTGAAATGAAAGTACAGACTGGTGGGCTAGCATGGATTTTGATTTCTTTATTCATTCAACAACCATTTATTGAACACCTACTATATATATATCAAGGGGAATGTATGTAATTTAAATTTTTTCTTGCAAATTTGTTGGCTTATGTAAGCTTCATGAGGGTAGAGCTTTGTCTTGGTCATCACTGTATCCAGTTCTTAAAATAGTGCTTGGCCCACAGTACTTTCTCAGTAAATATTTGTTGAGTGAGAATAGGAAGCCCAGAGTCTGAATATTAGTGCTGTCAAAACCTGGAAGTTACTCTCTAGGCAGAAAGAGTCATTCCCTTTTCTGGACTGTCTATGGGGTCCTCTCTAGTCCTTCCTATAGATTTCTGGCAAAGTATCTTTCATGCACGCAACCACGGTCACTTGCTTAGTTGTGTCTGCCTCTTTGCGACCCCTGGACTGTAGCCTGCCAGCCTCCGCTGTCCATGGGATTTCCCAGGACGAATATTGGAGCGGGTTGCTGTTTCCTACTCCAGGGGATCTTGCTGACCTAGGGATCAAACTCATGTCGCCTGCAATTTCTGCATTGGCAGGCAGATTCTTTATCACTGAGCCACCTGGCAATCCCCAAAAGCATATTTCATACTGTAATGTAATTATTGGTTTATACACTGTTCTCTTCAGCCATAGCACAAGCTTTGTCTAAAAGGGCAGAAATCATGTCTTACTCACCTTGGACTTCCCAGTGGCCTGGCGTGTGGGTGGTACCAAATAATTGCTTATAGCCATGGAATGACATAATTCTTATAAAATTAACCACCTATATCTCTGTGTTTTCATGTGTACATAATGGCATTTAAAAAACCCTGAAGTACAAATACTGCTGCATGCCCACAGTGCTCATTTTGTCAAGTTCTAGAAAAGATGATTTTTATACCATTCCTTTTGTTTATCTCCTTTTTCTAATTTTTTTAGGTTAAATATTATCTGTGAACTTTAATAATAAAGGGGAAAACCTTTAGTGTCCTTTTCTCTAACCACTTCACATACAAAGAGATGAGTTTGTGAGATTTTGTGTGTGTGGCTTTCCTGGTGGCTCAGTGGTGAAGAATCCACCTACTGAGTGAGACACAGGTTTGATCCCTGGATTGGGAAGATCCCCTGGAGAAGGAAATGGCAACCCATTTCAATAATCTTGCCTGGGAAATCCCATGGACATAGGAACCTGGAGGGCTGTAGTCTACAGGGTCTCAAAAGAGTTGGACATGACGTAGCAACTAAGCAACAGTAATAATGAATTTTTATCAGTTGGTTCAACCAAATGCATCAAGGGAGTTTGCTGAATAATGGGATCCTTTAGTAAATGGGGCACCTACTCTCAAATGTGTCTTTGATATAAAAGTGTCTTTTTATATAAACCTGGACACCCAACTATTGGGTTTGCTTAAAGGGAGGCACGCCTGTGTTGAAGAGGAAGCATGAAACAGTGTGGAGTCTTAACCACGATGAGAAACGCGAGGCAGTGGTCAGATTTATTCCTAACATTTACAGATTCTTGGTTGAGTGCAAGTGGAAGGCTGCATACCATATATCTAATTATGTTATATCTTCTTGTCATGAAAAACATGTTTTAATTAATGACTTGAAATTCCAGATTTCAGTTTAGAATTCTTCACCTCTTTGGGGTTTTAAGCTGGAACATGGCAGCATGAACACAGCCTACCCTGGGTCCACTGCCTGTTCCCCTTCTTGTGTACCCCTAGCTGTCTTGTCCTGTAAGGAGCCTATTGCATCTGTGTCTGGAAACTCCTACATGTCCATTCTCAGCTCGTCATAAAGAACCATCTCTCATGTTAAGGTTGGACACTGGTTTACTTTTGCAGGATGGATCAGGGATGTGCAGCTATAGAAGTGAGCTCTGGGTCGTCTGGGCAGAGAGTGGCAGAATTCTGGATACCCAAAATGCATCTTAGAAAGTAGACGATGTACTCTGAAATGTTCCTAGGCCTTGTATCCCATGGGGGGAAGGCACAGCCTAAGGAAGGCTGAAGGCGGCTCAGCAAAGCGGCCTCCTCTAGCTCAGGCTTAGGAGCCTTGCTGTCAGTGGTGGACATGCACTGGAAGACTGCTTCATGGCTCCCAATCTAAAGACAAATCCATGCTTCTTGAATTACAGGCACAAAGATCACCTTAGATTTGGACCAGTGTTAATGATCCAGTGGTCTCAAATTTTAACATGTGTAGGAGTCTCTTGGGAATGGATCAGAATGAATACTTGGTCTATGCTTTGATGAACTGCTGATGCCCCATGAGTAATTATGACAGCCATGCCCAGGCCACTGCCAAATTCCCAACTTCGAAGAGAACATGCATGGGACGTACTTAGCACAATGGTAAGCCCTTAATAATTGGTAGCTGTCATTATTGTTATTATTATTACAATTATTATGAGTTGATTCCCATGTCTTACCATCCAAGAAAGGCCAGCAAGTTTGTGTAATTTTCTCTTGCTGAGTGAGAACTTTCTTAAGAAGGAGTTTGTATGTTTCACATTTGTCACTGTCATACTTTTCATGCTTATCTGTCATCATCAGGTAAACTGTTCCCATCCTATAAACATGTTATTCATCTCCTTGCCCTAACTTCATGGGCAAGCTCACTTAGCCTTTCTATTTTGGTGCTACAGTTTGACTTTCATATACAGAGTGGACAAAAATTAGTGGGGCTTTCTTATTTATTTGTTTTTAATTTAAGGGACTTTCTTATTTAGATGCCCATGACTGAGGCAGAATGAAGGATCATGTGTTAGTTTCTTACCTTGAAGTTTAGTTATTTTTGCTTTTGCTAGAAAGAAAAGGAAGTGGGAGGAAAGTTCTTTCTTGAGGAGTTTTTAAGGAGGAGGGAAGCAATTTTCCTTCAAGAAACAGACTCATCTTATAATGTTCTTTGTCTTTAAGGAGGGTGGTGGTGAGTGGGGGAGGATAGGATGTTGGAGATAACCAGAGCTTTCTGTACACCACTGGATTTGTCATTCCAAAGTAGCTGATGGATCATGAGGCCTAAGGAAGGTGCAGAAATGGACTTTCCTTGTCAACATTCTTCTGGGAAATAGGAATTTTCAAGAAGGAGACTTCTCAAACGCTTTCCCTTTAGGATTCTTAGCTTTGTCTGGAGCTGACTCTGATCTTTGGCGTGTCCAAGAGACACAAAGGAGAGGGTTTCTGGATTTATATGTTAGTTGATAAGTCCAAGACAGCAAGCTGCTTCTTCTTTTGACTGTCTATGGGGTATTCAGTTGTCTTCTGCTTTCCCCCTTGTGTCAAATGCTATATTTGGTTTGCTTAGATGATATGAACCTGGAGGAGTAAGGAAAAAGTTAAAAATAGTAGGACTCAGCCCAAAGTGGAAAATAAGTAGTGGTTATTGAGGAACCAAGGTTATACACATGGGGAGACAGAGAACAACCAACAGGGCCATGTTGGAGGGATAAAGAGAACTGCCATCCTCTGAGATACTCTACCGTGTTGTCTTGTCTCTGAAGAGTAAAGAGTCATATGATGAGTACTTAGGAGAGGTGGACTGTAGTCTTGAAAGTATCACTTCTGCTCTAGGTTTATTGCCTCTTTGTTGCAAGCAGAGGATCTTTCATTTCCTTTCAGTTCTAAGAGGACTTACCTGGTGGCTCAGATGGTAAAGTAGCTGCCTACAGTGCGGGAGACCTGGGTTCGATCCCTGGGTCAGGAAGATCCTCTGGAGAAGGAAATGGCAACCCACTCCAGTACTCTTGCCTGGAAAATCCCATGGACAGAGGAGTATAGTAGGCTACAGTCCATGATGTTATTTTTATAAATATATTTTATATAAGACATGTGGTAACCAGAAAAATCTTTTGTGTAGCAGATACACAAAAGATTAACAGAGGAATCAAATCATACTGCCACAAAAGTCATCAAATCACAGAGCAAGGTAGCAAGAGAAGAAGCAAGGAACCAAAGAACTTGAGAATAGCCATAAAATAATGAACAAAACGATAATAGTAGGTCCTTATCTATTAGTAATTACCATAAACATAAATGGATTAACTTTTCCAATTAAAAAAATGGCTTAGTGGATAGAAAACATAGATCCAATGATATGTTGCTCACAAGCTGAGAGTCAAGGGATGGAAGAAGTTATTTCAAACAAGAGGTAGCCAGAAGAAAGCAGGGTTAGTTATACATACAGCAAACAATATAGACTTCAAGCAAAAACTGGTCAAAAAAGACAAGGAATGTAGTTATATAAGAAAGAAGTCAATTCATTAAGAAGGTATAACAATTGTAAATATTTATGTAGCCAACAGTGGAACACTCAAATGTGTAAAGCAAACACTAACAGAACTAAAAGGAGAAATAAACAGCAATGAAATAATAGTTGTGGGCTTGAATGCCTCACTCTTAAGTATGGATAGATAATCCTGACAGAGAACCAATAGGGAAAAGCAGATTTGAACAATACTGTAGACCAAATGACTTAATAGACGTATGCAGAACATTCCATCCAACCGGAGAAGAAACACATTAAGTGCACGTGGAACATTTTCTAGACGAGATCATGTGTTAGATCGTAAAGCGAGTCTCAACAAATTTGAGATGGTAGAAATTGTATCAAGTGTGTACTCTGACCACAGTAGTGTGAAACTTGAATAGCAAGGGAAAGCTGAGAAATCCACGGATATGTGGGAACAAAACAGCACACTTGTGAACAACCGATGGATCAAGAAGAGAAGGGAACTGCAAATTATCTTGAGACAAATGAAAATGGGAACGCAGTGTATCAAAATTAATGGGATGCATCAAAGTCAGTTCTAAGATGGAATTTTATAATAGTAAATGTATCCTTCAAAAAAAAAAGAGAGATCTTAGACAACCTAACTTTACACCTCAAGAACAAAAGAAAGAACAAGGTAAGCTCAAAGTTACCAGAGGGAATGAAATAATAGATGAAAGCAGCAATGGATGAAATAGAGAACGGGAAAACAATAGAAAAGATTAATGAAACTAAGTTGTTTCAGAAGATAAAGCATAAGACCTTAAAATAACCAAGAAAAAAAAGGACCCAAATCAGTGAAATTATACATGAAAAAGAGAATTACAATGGATGTCACAGAAATACAAAAGATCATGAGACTACTATGAATAGTTATATACCAACAGTTTGCCTGACCTAGAAGAAAAAAGTTGCTAGAAACATACAACTTACCAAGACTGAATCATGAAAAATAGAAACTTTGAACAGACCAAAAACAAAAGATTGAGCCAGTAATCATAAAGTTTCTAACAAAGAAAACCCATGACTAGATGGTGTCATGGTGAACTATACCAAACCTTTAGAGAAGAATCAATGGCAATCCTCCTCAAACTTTAACAAAAAAGTGAAAAGAAGGGAATATCTCCAAACTCGTTTTGCAAGGCCAACAAAGTCAGATAAGATCTTCTTCCAACAAGAAAAGAATGCTATAGGCCAGTATCTCTGATGAATATCAGTGCAAAAATTGTCAACAAGATACTAGCAGACCAAATTAAGCAACACAGTAAAAGTATCATAGAGTGTGATCAAATGGGATTTATCTGTGGAATGCAAGTTTGGTTCAGTATATGCATTTCAATATGTGCAATGTCATATATCACATTACTGGAATGAAAGATAAAATCATATCATTTCAATCAATGCAGGAAACACATTGGATGAAATTCAATGTCCATTCATGATAAAAAAAACTCTGAGCAAATTGGGTATAGAAGGAATGTAGCTCAAGGTAATAAAGGCTGATATGACAAACCCACAGCTAACACCATACTCAATGGTGAAAGGTTGAATGCTTTTCTTCTAAGATCAGTAACAAGACAAGGGTGTCTGCTTTCGCCAGTCTTAGTCTGATAGTAATGGAAGTCATAGCCAGAGTAATCAGGTAAGAAAAAGAAATAAAAGGCATCTAAATTGGAAAGAAAGAAATAAAATTGTCTCTGCTTGCGTATAACATAATCATATGTATTAGTAGAAAATCCCAAAGATCCCCCCAAAACCGCTTGAACTAATAAATCCAATGAAGTTGCAGAATATGAAATCAACACACAAGGATCAGTTTTATTTCTATATACTAATACACAAGTTATCTGAAAAAGAATGAAAGAAAGCAGTCCTGTTTATAATAGCATCAAAAATAATAAAACCCTTAGAAATAAACATAACCAAGGAGATAAAGGATCTGTACACTGACAACTATAAGAGATTGATGAAAGAAATTGAAGAAATAAATAAAATGTACTATGTGCTCACAGACTGAAAGAATTAATATTACTAAAATATCCATACCAAAGTCATCTATAGACTCAATGCAATCCCTATCAAGATCCCAATGGCATTTTTTTAAAGTAGAAAAAACAATCTTAAATTTTATATAGAACCACAGAAGACTCTGAATAGCCAAAGCAATCATGAGAAAGAACAACAAAGCTGGCAGTGTCACACCTTCTGATAAAATGTAGTAATCAAAACCCTGTGGTACTGGCATAAAAACAGACACACAGACCAAAGGAGCAGAATCACAAGCCCAGAAATAAACCCATCCACATACAGACAAGTAGTATTTGACAAAGGGCTCAAGAATACTTACAGACTTCCCTGGCGGCTCAGATGGTAAAGAATCCACCTGCAATGCAGGAGAGCCAGGTTTGATCCCTGGATGGGGAAGATCCCCTGGAGAAGGAAATGGCAACCCACTCCCATATTATTGCCTGGAAAATCCCATAGACAGAGGAACCTGGTGGGCCACAGTCCATGGACTTGCAAAGGGTCGGACACGACTGAGCGACTGAGCATAGTTCATAGTTCAAGAATACTTAATGGAGAAAAATAGTTCAATAAATGGCGTTGGAAAAACTGGATATTCAAGTGCAAAAGAATGAAACTGGAGGCTTATATTATTTACTTACAAAAGTTCCTTGATACTGATCTTGGCAATGACTTCATGAGTATGACATGAAAAGTACAGGGGGCAAAAGCAAAAATCTGTAAGGAGAACAGTATCAAACTAAAAAAAATCCCTGTTTTCTTCTTTTGAACAACAAAAGAAATCAACAAAATGAAAAGGCAGCTTATGGAATGGGAGAAAATATTTGCAAACCACTTATCTGATAAGGGGTTAGTATCCAAAGTATATGAGAAACTTAGAACTCAGTAACAAAAAAGCAAATAATGCAATTGAAAAATTTACAAAGGACCGGAATAGACATTTTTTTTCCCCAAAAAAGTATTCAGATGGCCAACAGGTACATGAAGAAGTGCTCAACGTCAATAATTATCAGGAAAATGCAAATCAAAACCACAAGAATGGCTGTTATCAAAAAAATAAGTGGTAGCAAGAACATGGAGAAAAAGGAGCTCTTCTGCACTGTTGGTGGGAATGTAAATTGGTTCAGCCACTATAGAAAGCAGTATGGAGGTTCCTTGGAAAATAAAAATTGAACTCACATATGACCTAGTATCTGCACCTCTGCATATATATCCAAAGGAAATGAAATAACTACCTCGAAGAGATATTGGCACCCTTGTGTTCAATGTGACATTATCTATAATAGCCAAGATGCGGAAACCTAAGTTATTGATGGATGAATGGGAAAAGGAAACGTGAGAATATACGTGTGTATATATGTAAATGTATATATGCATATATTTATATATGTGCATTATAAACATATATGTATATAAATATTATTCAGCCATAAGAATAAAGAATTCTTGTCATTTGTGACAAAAGGGATGAACCTTTTCGGCATTTTGCTAAGTGGAATAAACCTAAGAAAAATACTATATGATCTCACTTTATGTAAAATCTAAAAAAAAACTGGACTCATATAAACAGTATATATTGGTTGTTGGCAGAGGTGGTCTAGTGGGGGAAATGGGTGAAGTAGTCAAAAGGTATAAACTTCCAATTATAAGATGAGCAAGTTATGGGGATGGAATGTACATCCTGGTGACTATAGTTAACAATACTATATTATATATTTGAAATTTGGTGAGAAAGTATATATTTAAAGTTCTCCACACACACACACACATACACACACTCACACACATAAATTAAAATGATGTGAGGTGATCAGTGTGTTAACTAACCTTCTTGTGTTCATAATTTTACAATACATATATTAAATCATAAAGCTTCTTTACCATCTGAGCCACCAGGGAAGCCCAGACTTGTAATATGTTGTATGCCAGTTATATCTCCATGAAGCTGGGGGGAGGGATAATTTATTCATAAAATATTAATTATACCCTTATTTAGGGGATCATTTCGGGTGCTGTGAGTACAGAAACAAGTTACTGTCAAATCACTGTGTGCTCGTTGACTCTGAATGTTTGTTGGGTACCTGCTCTTTTGTAGGCATAGTGCTCCTTGTTGGGATACTAAAGTGATTAGAGACATAGATTTTGTTCCCATGGCTGCTGTGCCATGTTGCCACGCAGCTACTGTCCTGCAGGAGTGCCTGTCCACTCAGTATGCTGATCAATGAATCTTGGTATCAGAAAATACGGTGAAGGGAGTGCCTGGAATTAGGAGAAGAAATGTTAGCGATTTAAGGCATTTACCAAGCATTTTTCATTCTTTTTAGGTTTTGGCTCAAATAATCACCTTCTCATAGAAGCCCATCCTGGCCACTTGATTTTGTACTACAGTCTCCACTCTTTGAAGTTCCTGATCCTCGTATTCTGGTCTTTTTATTCTTCCCTTACTACTGCCTGTTACCACTGATTACTTTCCAACATGTGATATAATTTACTTATTTATTGAAATTTTTGGAGATGATTCGTGTACCTTGTGCTAAAATACGTGTTCCACAAAGGCTGAAATCTTTGCCCTCCTTGTTCAGCAATGTATCCCAAGTGCCTCAAAGTGTAGTGGGCACTTGAAAGATATTTGTTGAATGGATTAATAAGTGACTGCATGACTGAGGCATAGAGTGTTATTACACTGTTGGAGGACACTTGGTGTATTATTCAGTAAGTCATTAATCTTGAGACATTGATGGGCATTAACCTACTAATGTGAAAGTCTTTTGTTTTGAGGGGTGATGATGTGTAATGGCAAAACAAGATGTATTTTCTTTGGTAAAGTATGGCTGACCCCCGGGTAATTCAGCATCTAGCTTTGCTCAGGGAAAGCCCTCAGCTGTTGACTTGGTTAAGTTGGGCTGAGCCGTCAGAAATATCTTTGCTTCATATAAATTTTAGGATTACTTGTTCCTAGTTATGTAAAAAATGTCTTGGGTAATTTGATAGAGATTGTATTAAATCTGCAGATTGCTTTGGGTAGTATGGCCATTTTAACAATATTAATTCTTCCAATCCAAGAGCATGGGATATCTTTCCATTTCTTTAAATCATCTTCAGTTTCCATAATTAGTGTTTTGTAGTTCTCAGGATATGTCTTTCACCTCCTTGGTCAGGTTTTATCCTTAAGTATTTTTTTTAATGCAATTTTAAAGGGGATTATTTACATTCCTTTTGTGGTATTTCATTGATAGTGTAAAGAAAGGCAGCCAATTTCTGTATGCTAATCTTGTGTTCTGCCAGCTTACTGAATTTGTTGATCAGTTCTAGTAGTTGTGTGAAATCTTTAGGATTTTCTTTATATAGTATCATATCATTTGCATATAATGACACTTTAATCTCTTCCCTTTCAATTTGATTACCTTTTCTCTTTACTCCTTTGTACAACAAATAATCACCAACAGCACATCATCCAGCCCAAACTCTTCGATTAGTACTGATGTGTTCTTTTGACGAGGGTTGCTGTGATGTGTTGTGTGTTGACTCTAGGCTAGCCACCCTGAGAGCCCCGTGCTCCTGCATGATGCTCTGACTTGAGCTGCAGGTCCCATATTTCCTGGTCAAAAACTTCTCTTCATATTAACTCAGTATACTTTTAATTTTGTTGAAATAAAGTGTTTCTCCTCTCTTGGTCTTGTATGATGTGGTTATACTTGCCACCAGGCAATAGAAGGTGCTATAAGCTGTCCTCTCAGCTGAGATTCCCAGTTTTCCCCTGTGCCCACTCTGAAGCATCATGCCCTAAATCCATGAACCTACTCACGTGTTTGTGAGATGCAGAAAGCCTGATACACACAACTTCTTAGAAAAAGCTTGTACCTTTGATCACTGTAAGTTGCTTACACGTTAATTGTAAACTGTGTATGTGTGTGTGTGTGTGTGTGTGTGTGAGAGGGCAGGTAGGCAGATGGGCAAGACTGGAGAGAGGGTGGCCAAGAGTAATTCTAAGGGACCAAATACATCAGCTTCCTCCCCAAACTCTCCTCCTTGTTTAGTAAGTGAAGACACATGAAAGTGGAACATTTGGCGCTTTGCACCAATATTATGGTGTAAAATTATAGTTAGGAATATTGTGTAAAAATTGTAATAGTTTGCAGTTATAGCTATGGTGAGAACAGCAGGCAAGACTATAAGCTTTAATTTATGTTGTGCTTTGGACATTTTTCAGAAACTATTTACCCATTACCTCTTAGGTCAGTGGCCTAATAATGCAACAAAGCACTTTTTGAAATTGCAGATAATTTTCAGTGCTCAGATCTCTGTGTAGTATTGATGGGGAGGGTGGTTGATTAGGACCTTGGGAATTGTGCTTGATGGGAACAATCTGGAAGGAGTGAAAAATTATTAAACACACACAGCGGGAGATGGAGGATTTACCATTGTCGTGCGGTGCTATTAATTCTCATTGCTCGGTACAGCGGCTTGATTGCATACTGTGAATACTGTTTATTGGAGAATGGGTACAATTTTGCTGCAGTTGTTGTAATGTAATACTAAATGCTAATTAGGCTTCTAACAATAATTAGAACCTCTTGCCAGACTTAGAAATAGAAACACTCAATTGAATTTACAGAAACAAAGACCTTTAAGCTATGCCAGTAGCAGCGTCGACTTCAAAAGTTTTTTACGTTTTTAGTTACAGAATTGCCAACACATATATTTTTTTTATGGTGTGCATAATGAGTTCATTTATGTTCTCAATAGGATTATTTTTAAAATGAGATAAAGCAAACCTCCTCCTCCCCATCTGATGAAGAAAACCTACAAACACAGGTATAAACTGAAATGCACCTTTGTTACCATGCAGATGGCAAGTGCAGCGCTCCTGGGTGTGTGGGGAAGGCGGGACTGGGCTGGGAGCTTGGCTGATGGGGGTTTTAGCTCCATTGTGGATTCTTTTCCCTTGAACCCATCCATGTCCCCTCTCTACACAGACACACACACACAGACACAGACACACACACAGACACAGACACACACACACACACACCAGTTATCACCTGATTACCTGAGTTATTTCACTCTTTTTAGCTGCTTTGCTTTGTCAAACTTCTCAAGTCTACCAGGATGGCAGAACTCTCAGCAAAGTAGGGAGTATGTCAGGTTGAGCTGTGAGCAGTAATTAGCTGAGAATTTCCCTGGCATTCTTTGGGGCTTGTGGTTTTACCGCATCACTGCTGGGCTGGAGGCTTGGGTGGCTCCCAGAAATGTGGCCATGGACAAGTCAAGAAGGTCAGCAGGACCTGGATGTGTTTTCTTGGCCATGGACACTGTTGCAGCTTGTGACCTGGGTTTGTTTGGCAGCACTTGACTACGGCCTTTGTTGTTGGGGTCTCAACACTATATTTAATTTCCTCATCTTGTTTTGTTTTGAAACCCAGAAGTACAAAAACTTAAGCAAACTTCATTGAACCTCCCTTGGGTAAATACATCACGTGAAACAATGGAGAATGCCTCCCCTCCTTTTAATTTTAACCCAGCTGAAGTTGATGAGCTGGTCTTTGGTGTGAATAATTAGCTGCTTGACATGATGTATCATGTTACCCTTTTGTCTGGAGCCATCAAGGTAATAGAAATAGAATCCTGAAGCCCTATTCTGAAACAGTATTAAAACAATGTAAGCTCTGCTGCTGTGCAGGTGCCAACTTTCTGGTTAAAGTGAGTTCTCACAGGTCTCACTGGCTATGGGGAAACAGGTTTTATGACGGAAACACTGGAAGCCCGGTTTTGTGCCAGCCTCCAGCATGAAGCATGGCTAGCAAAGAAGCAGTTTTTGATGACTCTCTGGTTTTGGTTAGAGTGGTCATTTATAGAAGCTGTTAAATACAGTAAAGAAAAAGAATGTTCATAGAAACTTCCATTTTCATGCCTTTCTTAATATTTCACCAAGTTCTCATCCAACTTAACTCCTTCCCCCAATTAAGGGAATCAATCATTCCTGCCCCCAGCCCCACCCTCCTCTGGTAAATTTTTGTGGTTTTTGGGGTTATTGTGTGGCCTCCTTTGAGTTCCTTTCATTTTTGTTTTTGACCTTCTCCACTTGTCTCCTCCTTACCAAGTGCTCCCCCTACTGGTGGGGCCTTTGCCCTGTGGGTGGGCGTGTGCATGTGCTCCTGGCTTTAGTTGTGTGGCCTCCTTGTGACCCACTGGCCTGTAGCCCGCCAGGCTCCTCTGGCCATGGGATTTCCCAGGCAAGAATAATGGAGTGGGTTGCCATTTCCTTCTTCAGGGGATCTTCCTGACCCAGAGATCAAACCCAAGTCTCCCACGTTGCAGGCTGAGCCACCGAGGGCCCCAAATCAGAGCTGCTTATTCAGGTTACCCAAGCCAGGTTCTTTTCTCAGAAATAACGTGATCCATGTTCTTTCTCTACTTCTCATTGGGTTGAGAGAAGTTTCTCTTTCTTTGTGTCTCTTTTGGATTCCCTGTGGCCTGTATGAATTTGGTGACATGACTTTGATTCTGTCCTCTGCCTGATTATTACACAGTGGTGGTGGGGGGGTCTCATTGTTTAACTGGGAGAAGGTCAACTGTTTATAGTGATCTCCTGATTTCACACCAGATCATATTCAGGGTGGAAGAGGGCATCAATCAATAATCAATGACCCCAAATCCTTGACTCCAGTGGCCAACTGCCTCCGTGCCCAAGAGTGCCGCATGAGGTAAAGCAGCCCAAACCCGTGTTCGGTCCTAACGGGGTTAAATCCAGCTCCGTGACTGGAGGCGGGCGGCGTACATTTGCCTGTCTGGCAGGTTCTACGAAGTATGCCAGTGAAATTTCTAAGGAGGCACTGTGGGAGCATTTTGGTTGGCATTTGAGCAAGCATTCTCGATTGCCAGAGGTGCTCACGGTGTGGCGGTTTCCCTTTCCGAGGAGACAGTTTTGCTCACGCTGGTCTGCAGAGCGTCTGTGAAAGATGGGGCCTGAGCGAGTCCCATGCTCGCTTTCTCTTTTATGGTTACATTTTTCTCGTTCACAAGTCAGTGGCACCTGCAAATGGAAGGCTCGCTGAGGTAGCACCTGGCTGATTAGCAACGTGTGCTTGGTCCCGCGTCACACACTGCCCGTTAAATCACCTGCTCTCCTGCGGGGGCCCCGCGGCCGCCGCCCAGGGGCCGGCGGAGGTCACTCCAGCATGGCGGCCGCGGCCTGTGTTTTCCCACAGCCTGTCACATGTGGCCGGCCCGGCGACTTTGACAGAGTACCGCAGGGTGACCTGGTAGTCTCGGGTCAGAGTGAGAGAAATTGGTGTTGTACTAAGATGTATGTTAATACATATATTATTTATATGGGCATTAGCGAATGCTATTGTTGCCTCAGCACAAACCCAGGCCCAGGGATTGGCCTTGGGGGTTCGGCAAAGCTCACTTTCTCATGTTTCCCCCCCACTCCCTCCTCGCTCATGAATAATTAAAAACTTAAATTACTTGCCATGTACAAAATTCATATGCTGGGGAAAATAGCTACATGAAAATTAATTTTCTGTTCTGTGAGACTGACGGGAAATCAATTAATCTTGATGTATTATTTTATGCAGAACAGGGTGCGAGAACCTGCAGAGAGAATGACTACAGCTGTTCTTGTTGGTCGGGCCATATATTATCGTTGGCGGGTTTGACAGCTTCTGAAGGAAATGGCTGAGGGGTATCAGGCAGGTGAATCAACTGTAAAAATTTATTGGAGGATACAAACTGTTTCCAGGGGACTGATATAAAACTCACACTTGAGAACTGAAGTATTGAATGTTTTTGTGACTGAAGCAGCTTGTTGTCAATATTTATAGCTTTTCTCTTTGTTACATGTCCTATTTGTTTGATTAACTAGTCAGATGTTAGTGTCTGTCTGTAATTTATCTGTTGTGCCTTCTGTAGCATTTTTGATACATAAAGATTTACCACTAGATAAATAAGGCGGCTCACACAATGCAATATGCTAAATAAAATGACAGAGCTGTTTACAGCATGTTACAAGTTTTATAACTCACGAGGTAGATCAGTAACTTTTGTTTACGGGTGTCACAGTTAGTTGAAACCTGTCTCAATGTATTAACTACTATGGGGGTAAACAGGGCCCTCTTAAATAAGCAGAGATTATAATCAACACATACCTCATGGTAAATCATTTAAGAGGCTCTGTAAAAACATTTATGTACAGCCATACATTATGCATACATTTCTGAAATAAAATAAAATAAATGTGTGCTTTTAGAATAGGATGTAGTTACATTCCTTTGCCTTGCCGTCGTCATCAATTTCCCCCATGGATGATGGAGGTGCGGTGTTCAGACAAATGCTGATGCAGACAGACGGGAGCAGGCTGGCGAGGGGTGGTGGCTGGCAGGTGACTTCAGGAAAGGCTTCTGGGAAAGCTTGTGTATGCCGGGGGCATTACCGGGCAGCATGGTGGCTGGTGGGGCTGGGCAGTCACAGCTGCTCATCCTCCTTCAGCCCTGAGGTGGGTCCTTGAGGCTGATCACATGGCCTTTCGGGAGCCCCTGCATGATCTGTGGATCTAGGGGGACCCCATGAGAGACCCCAATGTACGGAATGCTTCACCAAGAGACCCCGTGTGACTACCTGCTTCTCATCTGTCACCAGGCAAGGTGGGGGCTAAGAAGCAGGAAGACTGTTGGCCTCCTAGGAGATTGGCATGGGCACCAGGGTGCCCTCATCCCTACATCAAGGGTCGAATAGTTATCTTGTGCTGGGTGGGGTACTCTCCAGATGTCAGGCTCAGGGAGTTGCAACTAAGAATTCCAACTCCTATTGGTCAGTGTCAGACCGCACTCAGCAAATAACCTTTGAGACAGATGACATGATTTGTTATTCAGTTGCTAATAATTCATAAACGGCTTTCATTAATAGGACTTAATGTGGAGGACATTATGACAGTTTACCACCTTTCTCAATAGAAGAATAGAATGGGTTGTGAGAGGCACACTGAGGGTACCTTGCATTGGTCTACTCTTTTTTCTCTTTCTGAAGCCTCTCATATATGTGGAATATAATAAATCAGGATATTAAGATATGTTTGCTAATTTATAAGAGGGACTTTTTTCGTCTAACCAGTTTGAGGGCAGTGGTTGGGGGTGGCTCTGTAACAAACTACCACAAACTTAATGGCTTGACATTTATTTATTTAATGTTTATTATCTGTAAGGGAGGCAGTCTTGCCTAGGTTCTTGGGTTAGGTCTTTTAAGGCTGAAATCAAGATGCTTATCAAGATGCATTTTTCACCTGGAGAGTCTGTGAGCTCAACTTCTGAGCTCATTCAGGGAGTTGGCAGAATTCAGTTTCTTATCTTTGCAGGACTGAGGTCTTCATTTTCTTGGTGGCTGTTTGCTTGAGTTCACTCTGAGCTTCTGGAGAATATTCTCAGGCTCTTTCCTCAGGTCCCCCTCTCCCCCCGCGCCACTTCTTCAAGTAAGGTCCATCTCCTATTGATGCCTCCTTACACATCAAGTGGTTCTGACTTTCTCAGAGAAAATCTCTGCTTAAAAAAAAAAAAAAGCTCACATGATTGGATTATCTAGTTAATTCTCTATATCTTACAGCCAATCGATGAGTAAGTTAACTGTAGCTGCAAATACACTTTTACTATTTGACATAATCATGGAAGTACAACCATAGGGCAAAGATTGTGGAAGTCATCCTCAAATACTATCTACCAAGGAGTATTTGCTGTGATGTTTATGATGTGGATTTTTAGAGCAGTGCTGTTCTTAGTCTTTTTTGCCTGATGTACTCTGCATATAAGTAAATGGGGTGACAATAAATATAAGCAGGCTTGACATACTCCTTTCCCAATTTTTAACCAGTCCATTTTCCCAAGGTCCATATAATCAAAGCTATGGTTTTTCCAATAGTCATGCACGGATGTGAGGATTGGACCCTAAAGAAGGCTGAGCATCAAAGAATTGATGCTTTCAAACTGTGGTACTGGAGAAGACTCTTGAGAGTCCCTTGAGGGATCAAACCAGTCCATCCTAAAGGAAATCAACCCAGAGTATTCTGGACTGATGCTGAAGCTGAAGCTCCAGTACTTTGGCCACCTGATGCAAAGAGCTCACTCATTGGGAAAGACCTTGATGCTGGGAAAGATTGAGGGCAGGAGGAGAAGGGGGTGACAGAGGATGAGATTGTTGGATGGCATCACCAACTCAGTGGACTTGGATTTGAGCTAACTCCAGAAGATAGTGAAGGACAGGGAAGCCTGGCATGCTGCAGTCCATGGGTCGCAGAGTTGGGCACAACTTAGGGACTGAACAACAACAGTTCTTAGTCTTTACCTTTCTTTTTGAACCCACAACCTGGCCTGGAAAGAAGAGGGCCAGCTCTGTGGGTTCTGTCAACAAATACATGTGGAATGCCTGCTATACATAGTGAGCCCTATGGGCAGGAGCTAAAAATCTCTGTAAGATATACATTTCCGTACTCTCTCCACAACAAAGCTTTTCATACACATACACTCATCCTGTGAGATCATTAACCAATCAAGGCACTTAAGGACAGGTGCAAAGTGAAGTGGCCTGGAGTGGGAGGGTAAACCCCTGCAAAGTGAAGTGGACAGGAGAAGGCTTCAAGGGAGCAAGTGGTAAGCAAGCTGTGAATCAGCCACACAGTTGGACTAGCTGGAGAGGAAGGGGCCAGGGCACAAAAGTCGCAGAGAGGTTACTGTTGGGGAAGCAGTGGGAAGTTAAGTGGAGGTGGAGTAGGGAGTCTTTTCCCACTTTTGATTAGACCTCTACCCTCTTTTGGAGGTGGGTGGAAGGTGCACTGCTGTTGATGATGTTCACCCGAAGGAGGACAAAGAAATCACGTGACATTCCTTACTCTTAAAGAAGCGTCCCAAAGGATCTACACTCTCCATCCTTGCTGACAAGCCTTGTGGTGAGCCTCGCTATTCCTGGGGTACAGGGTACTCAGTGTGATAACTCGGTGTGTACCAAAGGTTTGTAGTCTGGGCTGCATGATATAATCCCATGGGAAGCTTTGAAAAAAATTTACTAATGCTCAGAACAAAATTGTTCTGGATGGGGTGGGAGATCAGCGTTTTATTGAAAAGTTCTCTGGGAGGTTTTAATGCCACTCAGGCAGGGTGAGAACCACTTTACCGTCTTACAGGTATGCACAAAGTGCTGGGGGATCCCTGCTGTTCTCTGTGTATACGAGGTGACTTTGGAAGTGGGGCCTTGAAACTTGAGAAGGACTTCACCGAGTTGACAGCGGGGATGGGACGTTTCAGGAGAAGGGGGAAGGAGGTTTACAGTCTGCATGGAGACTAGTGAGAGCCCAATGGTTCATGCACAATAGAATTGGGATGAGGCTGCTGAGAAACAAAGCCAGAAGGATGGATCCGGGTGAACCTTGAAATGAGTACACTTGCATTTTGCAAACAAAACAAAACAAAACAAAGCAAATCCCTTTACTCTCAAGGCTTTGTGTTGATCCAACTTGACCTTCCCCTACAAGTTAATCCAAATGACTGAGGTTTGACTCCCATGTTCGGTTTCTCCAGGACTGGCTTTGATTTTTCTCAGAAGTAGAGCTGGTGTTTATTCTCCTAGCAGCTCTGTGTACACACACTGCCCATGGAACTGCCTGAGCTGAGCTGTAGTCCCTCTGAGAACTGCTTCCTGTTTGGTCTGGTATCTCCTAAGCCTGCCTTTCTTTCTTGCAGTCTGTAGTTGTAGAAATATGCAGTATTTGAAGTTTGGAGGAGATCAATTTTTCATCCTTTCTTTAGTGGGGTGAAGAATATTTCAAACACCACTGGAGACCAAAGAGCTCTGAGAAGTTTTGAAAAAGCTTGGGAAATAGGCCACATGCTTCACACTTCATTTTCTTTTCCCTCTCTTTTTTCATTGTTTTACTTAATTAAAATATTGTAATGCAAGAAGGAGAGATGAGGCAAATATTTAGAGAAAGGAAAGGAAGTGGGTTCATTTTTAAACTGACTTGAAGCAGGCATGGCGTTCATTATTTCATGGTTTGAAATAATTCTGAGTGTTTAGTAAGGTAAATCCCGAAATGTTCTTCCTGCCTGTGAGGCGATAAAAACTGAGCTGGAGCCGGATTGTTCCTGAAAACCCTCGCCAGCGTGCCCCGCCCCCACCCCCCCCCATCTCCCTCTCCCAAACCAATGGAAAAATTGGAACATTTTTGGGTCCAAGTTTCACAGATGTTAAGCATTTTGTGATATTACTTAGGGGGTTTCCTGAGCTACATTAAAGTTGAACCACTAGGGTGTTGAAACAGTTGGGCCCATAATAAATAAAATATACATGAAAAGGAATTGCGAGACATTGGCTGTTATGTGCTGGTGACAATTAGGTTACTGCTTTAAAAAATACATATCCTGGACACATCTACAGGAGTTTTTTAGGGAATTTTGAGTAGAAGCAGAATAAAGGCAGTTGGTAATTTCTCTGGTTGCCTCTGGCAGGTGGACATAATTTAACAATACCCGTCAGATATGACAAATTGTTTGTGAGTTACATTAGGGCCTTAATAAGATCACATCTGTTCATATATCCTCCTTAACCACAGAGCCTGATTTAGAGAGTTTTCATACTGGTACAGTATTGTTGTTTAAATATTTAGAGGGGTCTAGACATGTATCATAAAAGAATAGACTCTTGTGTATAAAAACACAGCCCTTTTATTCTCAGTGTTTTTGCTTTCACGGACCTGCATCATTCTCTCAACTCGAGTGAACCACATGTTGCTCCTGAGAGCCAGGAAACATATTTCATCCCCTGTTGGAGTTAGCATCTTAGAGCTGGAAGAGGCCTTAGAGACCATCCTCCACTTCCCCTCCTTTTCAGGGTGGGATCTGAGACGGAGGCTGAGTACGGGACTTGTTGAGGGATTCTCACCACACTTGTGGCAGAGCCAGAGTGAGGACTTAATCTGCCAATTTGTACGGTAAGTCCCCTACATAAAAACCTTCAGGTTGTGGACTTTCGAAGATAACAAAGGTGCCCCTGTTGCCAACTCTTGTACTGTAACACTGTACAAGATTAAAAATGTAAGATTTTTAAGCTGCACTGTAAGATTAAAAATATTTTCTGTATTTTTTTTGTGTTTGTTTTTTTATGTATTGTTTGTGTGAAAAGTATTATAAGCTTGTTACAGTACAGTATTATGTAGTTGATTTTGTTATTCGGGTACCTGGGCTAACTTTGTTGGACTTAGAAACAAATTGGACTTATGAAGACACTCTTGGAACAGAACTTGTTCATGTGTCTGGGACTTACTGTATTTCTCTGATCCTTCCATTATGCTCAAACTTCACTCCGGGCTAGAGAACGAGGCATCAGTGCAGGAGGACTCGGTTATGAGTCAGTGTCACTAGCGGCTGTAGAGCTCTTCCAGAGGACGTTTCTGGCCACTGGGAGGCCGGGCTCTGTGTCATGGCTTAAACTTCAGGGCCTGCCCACAGCAGTCACTTGCCTGCCCCCTGACACAGGTGAATGCCCGCCCTGTCCGGACCACATCGGACGTGTTCCCGCCTTCACTCGCCCTGTCCCCTTCTGCAGTGTGTGCTGCCTGCTATCTCCAGTTCCCTTCATATCCAGCCTGGAGGGGCTACATTTCACCATGAGGTCTTCCAGCCCACAGCTATTTATTAGGTTGACTCATATGAAAATGCTGGTTTTTAGGTTGAAAATAGTCAAATAATGGCAGTTTCATAAGACTGAATGTAAGCTTAGTGTCTTAAACCCCTGTACCTCTTACTGACCTATTTTACTTACCTTCTTTCTCTCTGTGTATGGGTGTATTTGTGTGTGTATGCATATGTGTTAATCGGAGTGAAAGTCACATAATTGACTTCTTTTTATAATAAACTTTGGAATAACTTTAATTTTATAAGAAAATTTCAAAGTCGGTACAGAGAGTTCCTATAAACCTCTAATTCAGTTCCTCAGTGTTATCTTTTCACATCAGCAGAGTACATTTGTTAAATTTAAGAAAACAGGTTTGTAACCTGATTAACTAAAACCCCAAGCTTTATTTGGATTCCATCAATTTTTCCATAAATGCCCTTTTCCATTCCAGCAGCTGATTCTGCCTCCCAGGTACCGCCTCGTGTTTTGCTGTTGTGTCTGCATAGTCTCCTCTGGTCTATTAATTCAACCTTTTTTATTTTTCATGATCTTGACAGTTTTGAAAAGTACTAGTCAGCTGTTTAGTAGAATGTCTCTCAACTTGGGATGGTCTGCTCTGTTTCCTCATGATTAGATTGGGCTATGGGTTTTCAGGGAAAATATCACCTTAGATGGTTTATTATCCCATTATCTCAAGGGGTCGTGATCTCAACTTTGCTTTTCCTGGTGATGTTAATGTCATCACTTGGTTAAAGCATTTGTTCAGTTGTTGGCCAAGTTTCTCCTCTGTAGAGATACTGTATTCGGTCTCTGTTCATTTTTACATGTCACCACCAGCTAGACTAACAGTTCTTCATTTGGGAGCAGAAGCATGTTAATTCCTTTTGTACCTTTCATTGTACCTAATGTTTTATACAGTGTACATGCTCACAGAAGTTAGTTGAGAGGTCATTAAATTCATGATTTAGTATCAGTCTGGTGGAGGTGTTTTGTTTAAACAAACCAAAACAGCAAAATCCCAGCCCACTGCATTCTCCTTACAACTAGTTTGGTGGTCTTTGTTCCCTGTACTTAAGGGGTAAATTGTAAAATGACTTTAAATATTTTTCATCTAAACTACTATAAAGAAGGGATTACTTGCTGTCTTTGCTAAGATCAGAGTTTTGAGGTCAGAACTCAGGAAAATCTAAGTGTAAATTAGGCATACACGCACACACACACACACACACACATTTTGTAGCTTCTGCTGACTTGCAGCAAGGGTTGTCCCTATATGCAGAGACTCAAAATATTTTTCAGAAGTTTAGATAATTCTTGAATGTGTTGCCCACAGGATTCCTAATGGTGCAAAGAATTGCCACTGTGAATGCAGTTATCAATCATTTTTAAGCTATTTATCTATAAAGATGTTTTGCAGGGCATGGGTGCCATGCTTTTGAGGGACTTAAATCTGATATGGCACTTGAAGCTTTTAGGACCTAAACTAAAGGAAAGCAAGAATATTATATTAGAGTTGAAAACTAAATGCTGTAAAAGTCAGACAAGAGGGGAGAGGGAGTAGTTCTTTTACAAATCCCTTTGACAGAGACCTTACCAGCTGGCCTTGTAGGGTTGATTCTTCTTTCTGCTGTGATTGAAAAGTTGGTATTCTATTCTGATGATTTAACCTTGGTTTGAAAGTTACACACAGGAATTAGTATCCCCTGATTTATTACTCTATTTAAAGAGGTTTCTTCTTTTTATTTTAATTTTTTTTAATATGGGTGAAAAAATTCTGGCTTTTCAACAGTGTAGAATTAGTTCATGCTAGTTTTTCAATCTGAGAGTCTCATGATAGCTACACTTGCTTCATGCTTTATAATGTAATTTAATTTTTCATAACTTTCTTTTATTAGCTGCAAAGTAGGTTTAGAAAAAATAATTAGATTATGAGGTTAAACCATAGTTAAGATAAAAATGATGGTTCAATAAAAATAATGTTCAATAATTCCTATCTTCTGAAATAAAATACAGCCACTAAAAGATTTAATTATGGTTTTATTCAAGTAAATTTTGCCTCTACACTGAAAATACTCAAGAAAGAAACCCCAAGAAAGGCACTTGGTTAGTGTGAAAAAAGTAGTATAATATATAGAATTGTAATTTATGAGATAGGATAGGAGCCAGACTTGAGAAGGAGTAACGCACCCGAGTGGCTTGTCTTCCATGGAAGGGGATGCACTGAGATTATTTGAGTTGTTGTGGTGAGACTCCTAAGCCTGGTCTGACTTTTTATGTGCAAAATTGTGAGTTTTCATTTGGATAATCTTGGAATGCAGTGTCCCTTCATTAAAATGATCTGAAAATCACCACCAGATATTTCATAGTCACAGGGTCCTAAAATACTATGGGTAGAAGATGCTCCAAACTCTAATCCTATGTTTTACTTTAGAAGCAAGGAAAGCCCCAAAGGGTCAGGTAGCTTTCCTGAACTCACCGTGTAGATGACAGATCTTCAGGGCCTCCATCTAGTGTTTTCTCCATTACATTGGATTGCCATTAGGACTGAATTTTTTTGATTAAATAACTTTTCTCAAAGTAAAGCATGAATGTGATTTAAAGAGTCAAATAATATCCTTATGCTTAAGACTTAGATGAAAATGAGTTCCACTCCATGTCCTATTCTTCCTTAGCTCTGAATCCTTTCCCAACAGGAAACCACCTTGAATTTTTTAAACTTATCTTTGGCAATGGCACCCCACTCCAGTACTCTTGCCTGGAAAATCCCATGGGCAGAGGAGCCTGGTGGGCTGCCATCTATGGGGTCGCACAGAGTAGGACACGACTAAAGCAACTTAGCAGCAGCAGCAGCAGCTGCTGCTGCTACTTAGCTTCATACTCAGATATTTAAATAGAGGCTTTTACTGTTCTTTAGCAATTTAAGAAAATAAAATAGACATCTATCAAAGTTGTTTTCCCTTATATTTCCTTTACACAACTGAAGTTGTACATTCTTTTGCAACTTGCATTCTTTTGCAATTCTTGCCATCCCATTATAGAAATTCTATTTATTTAGCAAACATTTAGGGCTAAACTTCTCATTGTTTACAACCTGAGGGGTAGCATGAAATGCCAGCCGCTGTCTGGCTCAAGGTGACTCCGTCGTTTTCCTGGTTATGATTAGAGTTCTTTTAATTCAGTGTTTTTCAAGGTGGGAGTTGCAGCCTGTTAGCTGTAAAATCAGTTTAGTGGGGTGTAGTCAACATTATAAAAATAGAAAAGAATTGAAAATATCAGAGTTCAATTTTTAAAATGTTTGATATAACTTTCATTTTTAAAATAAAGCCATTAAGAGGTTTAATTATGGCACATAATTAGGATAAATATTGGTTTATGAAGCTTTCATACTAGATATACACATTTGTGGGTATATACACACATACATATACATATCAGAATATTTGTATTCTGTATTTGTATATATACCAGTCAGAATATTTGTATTCTGTATACGTGTGTATGAGCTTCCCAGGTGGTACTAGTGGTGAAGAGCCCGCCTGGCAATGCAGGAGACCAAAGATGCAGGTTCACTCCCTGAGTGGGGAGGATCCCCTGGAGGAGGCACGGTAACCCACTCCATTATTCTTGCCTGGAGAACCCCATGGACAGAGGAGCCTGGAGGGCTACAGTCCATAGCGTCGCAAAGAGTCAGCTGACAGAACTGAAGTGACTGAGCATGCACACTTGTGTATATATGTGTATGTATATATTTTGTATATTGGATCCAAATGTGTTAATTTGAACATATGAAATTGCTATTTCTGTAGGTAAAAGACAAATATGGGGAATTTCATATGGTTTAACCTACTATGTCTTATCTTAGGTCATGGACAAAATATTTGGGAGACATTTAATGTCAATTGTCTTATGCCAAATAATGAACATTGTTTTTTTTTTTTTTTGGCTAAGTTTGATGTTTCTTCATCTTTAAAATAAGAATTACAATTGTTATCTACCTCAAAAAACAAAGAATGGACACAAGGAGACTTTGGGAGATGGTGGGATATGTTTATTACCTTGATTATGGTGATAGAAACTTGGAGTATGGATATGTCTAAACTCATCAAATCATTTATATTAAATATGCAGTTTTTTATGTGTGCTCATTGTATCTTAATAATGATGTTAAATTTTTTTTTACCTACTTCAAAGAAAAGATGTGAAGATGAAATTACTTATGACCCTTTGCCTATAGTAAGTACTTATGGTCATTAACACCATCATCCCTTTACTTACTTCCCTATGATGATCTTTGTTTCTCATTTACTCTTGAGAGATCCTTTTTCAGCCTCATCAAAATTATTACATCCATTGCTTCTCTTCTTATATGGGTACCTCCACTCATCTTCAGTCACAGAATAGTAGAGCATTAGTGGAGACCTTCAAGATTGTGTGCTGAAACCAGTATTGTCCAAAGTGGGATATGCATCTACATTTGTGCAAGATGGTTTGAGATGGCACACAGACAGAGCGTCTGCCGGCATGGGTTCACACAATGGAATTGTGACTTCCTTCTCAATTTGCTTGCAATCCTTTTGGTTCATCCAGGAAAAAGCAGCAGTTTGGTGCTGGTCTCTCTTTAATACCTTCCTAACACTTGGTAAGTTTTTTTTTTTTTAAACAGAGATCAGGTCTTAGGCTCAGAGCCTTCAGTACTCATCTAAGAGCGTTGGCTAGAATTTAATAATAGGATTTTGTTCTCATGTTGCATATGTTGTTGTTGTTCAGTCGCTCAGTCATGTCTCACTCTTTGTGACCCCATCGCCTGCAGCATGCCAGACTTCCCTGTCCTTCACCATCTCCTGGAGCTTGCTCAAACTCATGTCCATCAAGTTGGTGATGGCATCCAACCATCTCATCCTCTGTTGTCCCCTTCTCCTCCCACCTTCAAACTTTCCCATCATCAGGGTCTTTTCTAATGAGTCAGCTCTTGGTGTCAGGTAGCCAAAGTATTGGAACTTCAGCTTCAGCACCAGTCCTTCCAATGAATATTCAGGGCTGATTTCCTTTAAGATTGACTGGTTTGATCTCCTTGCAGTCCAAGGGACTCTCAAGAATCTTCTCCAACACCACAGTTCGAAAGCATCAATTCTTTGGTGCTCAGTCTTCTTTATGGTCCAACTCTCACATCCTTACATGACTACTGGGAAAACCATAGCTTTGACTAGACAGACCTTTGTTGGCAAAGTAATTTCTCTGCTTTTTAATACACTGTCTAGGTTTGTCATAGCTTTTCTTCCAAGGAGCAAGTGTCTTTTAATTTTATGGCTGCGGTCACCATCTGCAGTGATTTTAGAGCCCAAGAAAATAAAGTCTGTCACTGTTTCCATTGTTTCTCCATCTATTTGCCATGATATGATGGGACCAGATGCCATCCATGATCTTTGTTTTTTGAATGTTGAGTTTTAAGCCAGCTTATTCACTCTCCTCTTTCACTTTCGTCAACAGGCTCTTTAGTACTTCTTTACTTTCTGCCGTGAGGGTAGTGTCCTCTGTATATCTGAGGTTATTGATATTTCTCCTGGCAATCTTGATTCCAGCTTGTGCTTCATCCAGCCTGGCATTTCACATGATGTTCTCTGCATATAAGTTAGATAAGCAAGGTGACAATATACAGCTTTGACATACTTCTTTTCCAATTTTGAACTGGTCTCTTGTATGTATGGTTCTAACTGTTGCTTCTTGACATGCATACACATTTCTCAGGAGGCCGTTAAGATGGTCTAGTATTCCCATCTCTTTAATAATTTTCTTTAGTTTGTTGTGATCCACACAGTCAATGGCTTTAGCCTAGTCAATGAAGCAGAAGTAGATGTTTTTCTGGAATTCTCTTGTTGTTTTTTTTTTTTTTTCTGTGATCCAGTGGATGTTGGCAATTTGATCTCTGGTTCCTCTGCCTTTTCTAAATCCAGCTTGAACATCTGGAAGTTCTCGGTTCATGTACTGCTGCAGCCTAGCTTGAATTACATATGTGGATGTGTATATAACTTTTGGATCATTGGCAGATGATATTGGCTTTCATTTTGGAGATGATACAAAATTTCTTCTAATAAATTTGATATCAAAATATTCCACAAATAGTATATGTGGAATAATAGTATATGACTATACCTGAATATAGTCAAATACAGTGTACACTAATCACACAAGTCTAGCCCAGGCTGATTTAATCCTAAATGAAGTCCAAGGAGGTTAAGCAACTAACCCAGCTGAGTGAGAAGCAAAGCTAGGGCCAGCCTTATCTTGGGTGTGTTCTCATCTCTCTCTGTAGTCATTGTGTTAGACTTGACATTCCAGGATGGTGTTAGAGAAAGCCTGTGTTAAAATAATGCGCTGCTTTCCTTCTGATGTGCTTTTTTTGTTTAAGAGTTTGTTGTTTCTGGGGTTTGCCTTGAATCCACTCATGCCTGCAATTCTGATATCCATTCCAGTCTGAGTTGGATCATGGGTAGCTACTTTGAGCTGTCACTGTCTACACGCACCTTATCTCTATTTTTCTCCTACTTGTACAATACTATCCATCTTCCAGTATTGAGTTGTTTTTTGCTTCTTAGATGTCATCTGGGATTGTATCAGATTTACAACCTGGGTCCTTGGTAATAGGAAAATGGCACAGATGGTGTTAAGAGCACTGTGCTGTGTGCTAACTGTTACTGAAGAGGGGTTGACTTTTTCCCCTGGCTCTGTTCTTCTCTATGTAAAATGGGTGGGGCTGGGTAACCTCGAGACCTGTTCATCTTTATCACCCTCTCATCTCATTGTTCATTCATTCTGCAGGTCTTTATTGAGCACCTTCTCTGTGCCAGGAACTTGTTGGAGCAGTTGAGAATGCTGGGCATGTACCAGTGGATGGGAGAATTTACATTCTTGTTGGGGAAGTTTATAGTTGGAGAGGATGATGAATAAATTAAAAAAAAAATTTAAATGGGAAAATTTCCTATGGTCCCAATAAAATAGGAAGGTAGATTAGAGAGTGACTTGGAGGAAGAGGCCTGATTTTGACAAATGGACCAGGAAAGGCCTCTTCAGAAAGGCAACTCTTGAGTAAAGATGCAAGAGAGGCAGGTCAGGCAGAAGGAACAGCAGGAGCAGTGACCCCAGGCAAGTTCAAGGGAGAGAAAGACCAGAAGGGCTGGGTAGGAATGTGGGGAGAGGAAGGCTGAAGGAGGAAAAGGGGGTCAGAGCCAGTTTGGAGATGGTGAAATCTGTTAAGGGGTTTGTATGTGATTCTACATGCTAAGGGAAGCCAATGGAGCCAGTGACAGGTTTTGAGTAGTGGAATGATGGAATCTGGTGTTTTTCAAAACCATGCTGACTGCAGGTTGGAAATCCAGCAAGCAGAAATAGAAGCAGGGGTCCAGTTAGAAGGTCATGGTGGTAACCTCTGAGATTAGATGTGGTGGAGTGAACTAGGGAGTGGGCAGTAAAGACATAAGGAAGTGGAGAGACTCAGGCTGTGTTTTTAATATCAATTGAGTGCTTGCAAGTCGATTGGCTGCAGGAATGGAGGAAAGACAGGAATCAAAGATGAGTCCTAAGATAGTGATGACATTTATGGCTCTGGGAAGACAGAGCTGCTTTTCCCTTTGAGGACCTCCTTGTGCCCTCAATTTGCCTGGTCTGTTTATGCACATTGCTGTGGCTAGCCTCTTCCAGGGAACAAGAGTCGTCCGGTGCCTCTGGCTGCCTTGAAGTCTCTCAAATTCTTCTTTATCAGACCTGCACTCCTCATGCTGAACATTAGGCCTGGGTTATACCTTCTGAGGAGGTGGTTATATCGAGGTCCTAGTGGCCAGGGCAGATGGCACTATTAATTCATGCCTCTGTTATGAGAATTGATGGCCAGTAGCCAGGATGCCATGTTGATATTTATGAATGGTTTCTATGAGGAGTTCAGGCTCTCAAAAAATGCATTGTATTCTGTTTTCCAAGGAAAAGTTGAAGAGCGGCTATTTTTTCCCCCTTTCATTTTCCTCACATATAATACAAGTTGCATTACAATAAATTCAGTCAGTTCAAATATTTTTCATCTGAAAAATTGAATACATTCCTTTTTTTTTCCCGCCTAACTGCAAGGGGTGAACTTTTATATTTTTATGAGCTTTGTTGTTTTTCCTTGTCACAGTTGCTGGTATTAGTTCACTAGTAAGTAATGACTTTTCTGTATTGAGAAAGACAGATGACTTATTAGATGTCAGAGGCCATCTGAAACATTTTCAACTCAGCATTTTTAATAGCTGTTCTTTCTTTGATTTGTTTTCCTTTTTTCTCTTGTTTCCCCTCCTCCAGCTCGCCTGCACTTTTTTGTCCCCCACCCGGCTCCTTTCTCCTTTTCTCCCTCAGTCATCAGCACTTCTGTATATCTTTTGCATGTTTCTGCTGTATCATATCCCCTAGTCCATGGGAACCATAGACAGTTTGTAACTTTTCCTGCAGTCGTACTCCCTGGACTTCTTGCAGAGGACATATGTGGGTTTGAATCTATCCTTTAAAAAAATACACATATGTGTGTGTGTGTGTGTGTGTGTGTGTGTATACACACACTGGATTGTGTCTGGGGCCAGCATATACTCCTGACCTCATGGGCAGCTTCTTTTAATCCTCTGACAGCTGTTTGCTTTGGGGGTCTTTGGATGACCTAAAACAGTCTCTCCTCCCTCCTTTTCATCTACTGTTAACATGGATTCAGTATGTTACTCTACCAGACTCCTTGATTGTCATTTTGTTGTGCTCAGAGTCTCAGGAAAGTCTATTGATTAAATGAACATCATTCAGACAGAAATGTCAGTGTTGGTACAGTCCGCTTATGTAGTAAACATGCATATTGGGTGGGGCAGTATCATGTCGTTATGTCGTTGTACGTAGCACACACCAGGTGTTCCGTGAATATTTGTTGTATTAATGAATGTCCACTTCGATGATAATTAGGAGTTTCAGTGGGTGGGATCATTTTAGGAACAGTGAGTAAGACGGACATTCCTCTAATGGAAACATGCATTCTAATAAGGAAGGAGACACGCAAACAAGATAGACGTCAGAGAGTGATGAGTGCTAGGCTGAGGGTTGAGGAAGGGAGATGTGCTGTTTGTTAGGGAGGGTGTGACCAGGGGGTCAGGGAAAGCTCTGATAAGACGGTGTTGAAGGCTGCGATCTGAGTGACAACAAGGAGCTTGTCAAAGGAAAATCCGGGGAAGGAGAGATTCAGGTCGAGAGAACAGACAGTGCTGAGGCTCTGGGCGGGTATGTTCAGCGTGTGACTGAGGCAGCAGCCCAAACCAGCCCCGTACTGCTGTGGGAAGCGGCCCACTGTGGCATGCTATGAGGTCAGGGAGGTGCACAGAGCCAGACCAGGTGGGACCTTCTGCCCCAAGTAAATCCACACTCCTTAATTTGATTGGCAGTGGGAAGCCTTTCGAGGGTTTTAAGTGGGGGCATGGCTCAAATTTTTAACATATCACTCTGGCTGGTGTGTGGAGAATGGATTGTAGAGAGGCAAAGTAAAAACTGCCATGGTATGTACTGGGTATTTGCATTTTAAGGATTTTTTTTTTTTTTTTTTTTTAAGAATTCACCAGAGCTTTGGATAGGGAGTGTAGCTTGCTTGCTTTTACTCATTGTTGTGCTGAGGAAGAGACTTCTGGTTGCTTCCCTTATTATTATTATTTTTTACCTTATTGATTCTATCCTCTTACTAACAAAATCCTTGGTTTTCAGCTGTGTGTACTGCCACCGCCTCCTCCCTCTCAGCTAGGACCTAGGTGCGGCCATATGAAAATATTATGGGGAACTTCCAGAGAGTTGTTTTAAATGGGATAGGTGTTTCTTTTCTGTTTTCTCCCATTCTGCTGCATGGAACTGGTCGTAATGGCTGGAACACCAGCATTTCTCTTGGATCATGAGGACTAGGGCCACATGCTAGGGATGGCAGAGCATAGCGTTGGAAGGAACTTGTGTCTCTGATGACCTTTTGGAGCTTCCATGCCAGCCCTGGACTGGCACACCTATGGACGTCTTTTGTGTACCTTTGGGCTTCTTTTCTGCAAGAGAGATAAACTTGTATCTTGTTTAGGCCATTGATAATGTACTGTTTTGTTTTTGTTCCAAACGTAATCCTGATACAGGTATTCTTTTGTAAAAGACTTAACAGGATAATGAGAATACTAGTATTTGGGGTTGTCTATGTGCTCATCACTGTTCTAAGTACTTTACAAATGTTTTCCCTTAAATCTCACTAGAATTACTTAGTACTTATACCTAGGACTCCATGGCACAGAAATGTTTAGTAACTGGTCCCAGGTGACAGAGCTAGTAAATTGCAGGACCTGATTTCAGCTCTGGTTCAACTGAGTCTAGACTGTCCCTGCATTACTTTGCTAAACTGCCACATTCTTGGCAATGACTCTGAAAGCTCTTTTTCAATCATTTAGAGGCTAAGGCCAGAGGGGTGATTCAGCAGGCAGATTGGTATCATGTATCTGTCAGGGCAGGCAACTGCTGTAACCAAAGTTCCAGGGCTTAACACAAGAGAAACTTATTTATCACTGACATAAAGTCCAGCTGATTTTGGGGATGGAGAGAGGTTGTGTTCCACACAGTGACTCAGGGACCCAGACTCTTTCTGTCCTTTCCCGCTTCCTTTGACTCCCTTCTCCCCATGACTGGGGCCTTAGAATTCTCTGCTGGAGGCTTTTCACCAGTCAGCACCCAGAGGAAGAGGGAAGATGTGGAAGGGACTCTCTGGGAAGTTTTGATGCGCCAGGCTTGGAGGAGGCATATGTCACGTCCCACCTTCTGTTAGCTGGAGTTCAGTCATACGCAGGGAGGCTGGGAAATGTAGTTCAGTTTCATGCCCAGGATGTAGAATAAATGAACTGGGATGAGCATACAGTAATCTCTGCCCCATGTGGCTGTTAGGAGTTGGGGTTCTGGCATCAGTCCCCTTGCGTTTATATCCCTGCCTTGCTGCTTATTAGCTATGTGACTTTGGGCAAGCCACTTAACCTCTCTTTTACTTCTGTTTTTTATATGTACAATGGAGATAAGAGTAGAGCTGTTTGGGGGATTAAATGAGTTAATGTGGGGTGTACAGTCCTAAGAGCAGCGAGACATGGGAAGTGCTCTGTAATTGTGAGCTGTTTTTATGTAAGACAGGGCACTTTACTCAGACCTAAGTTTGTGGATCTCTTTTTGAAGAAAATTTTCTTATTGAGCCCTGGTATGGATGTGTACCACAGAAAATACCTTGGGGACCACGCATCCCATTTTAAGGGAAAATGGTGTGAGAGTGTCAGGGGTCCTGGGACTTGCTCTTCTCTCCCCGATGTGAATGCCCTCAGCCCCTCTGGAAGGGCCGGTTACAACTGCTTCCTGGTGCTTGATCTGTAGGTGGAGTTGGAAACTGAAGTCTCATGTCCAGTCTCTTGCCTGCTGTGAGGAAACTGGCCCAGGCAGTTCCTCCCACTTGGATCCCTTCTAGGACAACCAAAATCTCACGTGCTCTTGAAGCCCCAGCTCAGTGTCATCTCATTCTTAAAGCCCTGGTTGGAGCCTGCCCAGCACTGCTTACTCCCTTCACTGTGATCCTTCTAGTCCGGCTCTGACCGCCCCCTGTCGCATGGGGATGCGTCAACTACCAGACTGTGTCCAACCAAAAGGAAGCTTCCTGAGGGCATATGTCCACCTTCCTCTTCCCCATGTTCCTCGTTTTCCTTGTATACAGGGGAAAGCCCTCCATAAATGCTTGTTGAGTTCAAGTATTCCTTTTACTCTCTACATACGTGTAGAGTTTTGTGAATGTGGTCTTTACTCTGAATCAGTGCCAGACAAATTGGTAGGTAGTTGGGAATAAAAATGAGTGGATTCTTTTTTATTTACACTGTTTAATATTCGTGTGGGGATTTTTGCCTTCCTTCAGCTCAGCGGTTGTAAAATTCTGTTTTAATTTCTGCCATTATCATAAACAGCATCCTCTGGTTATTATCTGGGTAGAGGATGCTGCAGCCTAGGACTCTGTTGAATTAAGATGAAACAAATGACCAGGGGAGGACAGAGAACCATTGTCCTTGTTGCTTTGCAGTTCGTTTCCTTAGTTAGGAAGTCCACTCGGTGACTGGTGTTGGCACACTTCACCTGTGGGTTTGCGGTCCCATCTATGCACATCTATCTGTTTTTGGTAACTCACAGGAAAGCTCTCACCTTTCTGTCTGAGTATTTGTATATACACACATCTATAAAAATAAAACTACCAGCAAAATCACTGAAGATAAAGGTTAGCAAATCCTGTTCATGGGAACTGCAATATATAGTTTAAACAGGAAATGGAGTTTAGTTATTAAGCTTGTGTAGATTCCTTGGTATACTGAATATTTCTTGCGGTTCTATTATTTGTATTTTATTCTCAAATATTTTAAGAAGATAAGCTTCTAAATTCACTTTGGGGCTCCGTGTCATCAAATCTCATCACCAGTCACTTAGATCCCTAATTAACTTATACTCTGTAGACCCATTTCTTTGCTGCTATTTCTCTCCACTCTCTCTAATGTGCTGTGAGTTACACTGGAAGGAACAATAAGATTTAAGAGAAGAATTAATTTAGAAAGTTAGGAATAGAAGAGATAAGGGAAAATGAGAAAAAGCGGCTTAGTATTTTGTCTTGTAAATGGCTTTCCTCTCGTAGGCTAAGAAGCCCATTTATCCAAGGAGAGGAGGAATGTTAATGAAATAGATCATGAACATAGCTATTACAGTAATGAATTTTAACACTCACTTTGTTATGTGATATTTTATTTATGAGCTCCTTGATCATTCAGATAAAGACAAGAAGTTTATGGCACTAGATTATGTCTTGTTTTCATAAACATATTCAGTAGTTTAATAAACATAATTTATTTTTTTCTCCTTAAAAATAAGCAAAATTTATGAGAGATTATCTTAGGGTTAATGAAGTCTAACATTAAGGAAATATTACCCTATAATATTGGAGCCTTCAGAGCTGGAGTTGTAATTGCTTAATGCTTTTTTCTACAGGCTATTTTTATAAAGTACATGCTTTGTACCATTAATCCAGTTTTTACAAGTTACACTTAGACCAATTCATTGGGAATTATGTATCCATGTTTATATTTTTCAGTCACTGCTTTCATTAAAAGATGTAGTAAAGAGTTGAAAATTTAATGTAGAAAGAGGGGGGGAAAGATAATTATGTGTATTTGCTCGTGGGAAGGTGCAGCGCATATATTATCACTGCTTTCCGTCTTTGAAACCAATTCCCCCTTGTGGCTGTCTTCACTACAGGTGAGAATTTAGTGATTGGTGGGCCCCAGGAGGACAGGAATGTAAATTCCTATTGAAAGCCGTCAATAGTTAAAATTTGGAGCCCCATTAATATAGTTCAAGTCAGAATGCACTTAAGTAATGAAAAGCCCAGGCGGTGGCCTGGAGTTTCCCCTTCCTCCATCAGGCCTGCCAATTAGCCCAGAGTAATGGATGCCCAGACCCCAGGACAGGACTGAGACTGGCTGGAAAGGGCAGCTGGGGAAGTGCACTATGGGTTTTGGTCATGTGTATTTGACTGTGTCAGCTCATTCTTTTTTGAAATTGAATTTAATGTGTTGAAAATACCCTCTTGATGAATTAATGAACTAAAAGAGGTATTGATATTCAAATAGCGGTGGAAGCAAAGCCTCTCTTCACCATCATCACCCTTCTCTGGCCCGTCCCCATATCTTATAATAGCCTAGCATGGGCAGAGCGGAAAGGAATCTTGGTTGGTTTCTCACTCCTCACTGCTGATGGGTAGATACAGAAGGATGAGGGTGGTGGATAAAGACCTCAGGTCCATCAGTGAATCTTTCCATCTACAGAAGATGCTTTACTGAGTTTTCCCCACCCCTTTTCATGCTGGCCTTTGTACTATTTTAATATTCTTTGGCATCAAGGTAAACATGTTCCTGGGTGTGTATTTGTGATAGAGAAAAATCAGGGATTGGGGAAGCTGTGTAGATTTGAGCTGTACTATAGGCTCTATGAGGAGGTATGTGCTATCTTATCCCTCACTCTGGAGAACTAGAGTTTGATTTGATCATTCATTCATTTATAAAAATAGTCATTGAGAATTCAGTGAGAAATTTTATTGCTCTAGACCTAAGGATCCAGTTTTTAAATTATTTTTATTTTTTTAAAAAATTATTGAAATATAGTTCATTTACAATGTTGTGTTAGTTTCGTGTGTACAGAGAACTGAATCAGATATACATAAATGTGTAAGGCTTTGTGTGTTTGGAACTCACTATTTAGGTATGTTCAAACAGCATTTAGAAGTTAAAGAAGCATTCCTCAAAAAGTTAAAGATAGGATTACTGTATGATCTAGCAATTCCACTTCTAAGTATATATCCCCCAAAACTGAGAACAAGGACAAGAACAGATACTTATACACCCATGTTCATAGCAGCATTATTCACAATAGTTAAAAGGTAGAAACAATCCCTATGTCTGTCTGATGAAATGATAAAATGTGGCATGTACACCCAGTGGAATACTACTCAGCCATTAAAAGGAAGAAAGTTCTGATACTTATTACAGTGTGGATGAACCTTGAACATATGCTAAGTGAAGGAAGCCAGATTCAAGAGGACAAATGTTGTATGATGCCATTTATATGAGATACCTAGAGCGGTGGCATTCATAGAGACAGAAAGTGGAACAATGGTTACACTGAGGGAGGGAGAATAGGGAGTTATTGTTTAATGGGGACAGCGTTTCTGTTGGGGATGATGAAAAAGTTCTGAAAATGAACAGTGGTGATACTTGAAAACAATGTGAATATATTTAATGCCACTGAACTGTACATTTCAGAATGGTTATTAGTAAATTTGATGCTATGTACAATTTATTGCAATATGAAATGGAGGACTGTCTGAGAAGGAAGTGTGCTAGGAAAATGTAGCCTAAAAAATTATTTCCCAGAGGTTTTGGCATACCTTTTTGAAGGATATCAAAGTTTTGCTTCTCAAAGAGCAGTAGGTGAATAGGGTAATATAATGGCACAAGGGCTTAGATGTTCTTTTTAGTCACTAGGTAAGTGTCAGAGTCATGTTTAATAAAGATGTGCAGTACCTGGGTTCTTGATTGGGGTGTTAACACAGAGACCTGGATCACATTGATTTTGTAAAATGTTACTGGTTTTGGAGCCGGATCACCTGGATTTGAATCGTGGCTCCCCCAGTTACCAGCTGCTATGCTTGAACAAAGTACAAACTTCTCTGAGCTACAGTTTCCTTATCTGTAAAATGGGCTTAGTAAGAAAATCTGTCTTTCAACAATGTGGGGATATTAAGTAAGGCAACACAGATGAAGTTATTAGAATACACAGTACATAGCACCGAAGAATTGATGCTTTTGAACTGTGGTGTTGGAGAAGACTCTTGAGAGTCCCTTGGACTGCAAGGAGATCCAACCAGTCCATTCTGAAGGAGATCAGTCCTGGGTGTTCTTTGGAAGGAGTGATGCTAAAGCTGAAACTCCAGTACTTTGGCCACCTCATGCAAAGAGCTGACTCATTGGAAAAGACTCTGATGCTGGGAGGGATTGGGGGCAGGAGGAGAAGGGGACGACAGAGGATGAGATGGCTGGATGGCATCACCGACTCAATGGATGTGAGTTTGAGTGAACTCTGGGAGATGGTGATGGACAGGGAGGCCTGGTGTGCTGCGATTCACGGGGTCGCAAAGAGTCGGACACGACTGAACGACTGAACCGAACTGACTGAGTAAACCCTCAATAAATGTTATATGTTATTATTATTGTATGGGTAACTAACTGTGTATAATCTCAACTATGATCAGATTTATTAAAAACTCCAGTGTAACCTGTTCATCTACTTTCTACCACTGTCTTTGCCAGAGAGGCTCTGTTTTATGGGCAGTGTTAATTTGACCAGAAAGAAGGAACACCTCATTTCTTCCTACCAGCAAAGAATCTGACTCCCTGAAGGAATTACCATCTATTTTACTTCAATCAGCTGATGGGTGTGCATACATTATCCCGTTCTTATTTAAATTTTCAAATTTTGCCAGAATGCCCAGGAAACAGGGTGTCTTGGATAATTTAATTTTCTGACTAACCAATGCTTACGAGATACTACTTTCACTTCAGGTTTTCTTTGTGAAAAGTTTTTCTAAAATCCAGCAATGACCTTTGTTTCTTTAGAAAGTATAGTGGATAATAACATTTAATCTTCCCTTGACAATGAAAGATTTCAGAACCATTTCAAAAAATCTATTCATATTGGCCAGAAATATAAATGTTCATCTAGAAGATTGGGCTGCCTGTATACTGAGTCAGGACTATCCAAAGACAGATTTTTAATAATGCCCTTTAAAAAACAAACTCAGTCTTTGTAGCTTTCCCTTAAAATTGGAGTATGGACAAAAAATCATGATTGCTAGTTTTGAATTTAGTTTTCTTCTTAATACATTTTGGGAAGATCTTTCTCATCACAACCCTTCAAGTAGTCACAGATAGTGGGTGTTGCCTTGAAAAGAATAACTGCTTTATTATCAGAATCAAAGATGAGAGTGACGAAAATGTTTACTACCTGGGTAAACAAGAGACACCCAGTCTAGTATAATAGAGTTAAAATAAGAAATCTTTCTTATTCCCCCATGCAGCAAGTTCTACCAAATTTCAGGTCAATATAAATGTTTATTTTGGGGGGGAGGGTGGGCTGAGTTGGGGGAGAAATCTAAAGCCTGGTTGGGAGGGGTGTTTTGCATTGGATAGAGCACTGGAATTGGGGAGCTTGAATTCCAACTTTAGTCCCGTCTTGCTTGGCTGTGTGACCCTGGATGGCTGGGGTTGTCTCTGAACCTCAGCTCTCTCTAGCTGAAGGTGCAAAGGTGCTGACTTGATGCTTTCCAAAGTGCCTTTTGCTTGAACATGTAGACTGAGAATTACTGTGAGGTATCAAAGTTGCTCTCTACCTTTACTCTTTCATAGTAATTTGGAGCCTTCCGAAACCAAATGTTAATGAATCTGGCTTCATAGAGTTGTTGTGCAAGGGGCTGGCAGAAGAATCCAGATTCATTTCAGCCTTGCTTTCCCTCCTCTTCTTCAGTTTCGCTCCTGCCTGGTTTAGCCTCTCATTTTCTTCCTCTCTTTCTTCAGTCTGCTTACTCCTTCCTGCTCTAGGCTCCTCCTCAGCCCATCTTGATTATTGATTAGAAATCACCAAATAGTTTCTGTAACCATGTCATCAGCGACTGCCAAGGCTCTGGTCATTATTCCAGCCACACAGGGGGAAAATGACTGGGGAAAAATGGCAATTTCCAGCTCAGGTGCAAAGCATTCTAAAGTGTGGCTTAAGCTGGCGCTTTTCACTTAAACCTCTTCTGAAAGTGCTTATGCAAAAGCAGCCGACTCCAGCCAGTGAACTATTTCCCAGAGCCCCCGGTTTAGATTCTCTTAATTTTCCATATTTCTTGAGCTTGCCCTTGCTGCTTTCCTGCCTGATGCACGCTAGAGAGGAAGTACACAAAGGAATTGTGCAAAGTTTGGAAGCAACTGGCAGGTGGGTTTGCATTTTTCCAGGTTAATTCACTTGATGAAAAGCTGCTGTGGGTGATGTGTCATATATCAAAGGCAGGGCATCAGTAATCTTTGCTCAAGGGCACGGCTAACAGACAGATAGACGGGAGAATGAGATGGAAAAAAGCAACTCATCCTTTTCTGCTAACACCACGAAGGAGATAAAGGAAGATTTATGAGTCATCTCGGACCACATACCAGCAAGCAGCATACGTATTTTTCACATGTTCCCAAAATTGGTGGTGGAAGGCAGTATGCTTGTCACAGTGTCCATCCGGCCTTTTTGAAAACAATGGGATCCTTGAAGTCTCTAGCTGTGGAGTCAGCTCTTTGCCCTCCCTGCAAAGAGGTGTTAGAGTGTGTGTGTGTGTGTGTGTGTGTGTGTGTGTGTGTGTGTGTTCAAAGCATCTTTGCCCTCTCTAAGCACATGATATCATGATCTGTAGTTTAATAATGTGACCTCTACAGAATAAAAAATAAGATTCCCTGAAACAGACATGACTGATTTGCAGGCACTTAGATGGTGACTCGGTAGACTTTTTCAGCTGCCTCTCTTGTAGTGAATTTCACTTTGATGATAGGCAGCCTCACGTAGTGACTGCTTTGTGGTATAAGGAAGCTGAGGAGATGATTCTCTTGTTTTTCTTTTCCTTTTCTACCTCTCAGATGAGTCAACCCCTGCCGGATACAAACAGAGATTTGCAGCCCAGGTTGATTTGAATGGGCCATTTTGTGTGGAGTTAACCAGAACACTCATTCCTGGGAGGGCTCAGAGCTTCTTTATTCAGGCAGCCGGCAGCTGACTCGGGAAGTGTTGTGTAGAACAATTGATGGGAGTGGGAAGAGGTTTCTTAATATTCCTCTCCCCAGCTTTGAAAAAGGCACCTGGATTGCAGCTGGATCACGCCTGGGACTGTGATTGTTTACTTCACATAGCAGTTTTAAAAGTATGGTGAATTAAAAACAAAACAGATTTTGAATTTCTTCTAAGGCCTCTGCAGTATGCTTTATTTTTTTTTTCTTTTTGAGAGGCACACAATTAACATTCTGTGCAGAAGGGCATGATTGATTCTGCACAGTGGTGGCTATATGAGCAAACCTCATTTAGACAGCTGAGTGAAATATACAGGGTAGAGGAATTTATGGGACCCAGAGAAGCTCACATGCAGAATGAAAAGGAGCCACCTTCCCTTCTCCTCTCCAGCCCCTGCATCCCCATTCTTCACGTGCTCAGAATGGCTCCCCTCCAGCCACTGGGGTGCCCACTCGGTGTGGTGATGTTGAGCCTGACATGACCCGGCAGAGAAGATGGAATGCCACTTCATCATGCAGCCCTCCTGTGGGAAGCATGGAGTGTGTAATCAGAGAGACAGGAGGAGCTCTCAGAATCTGTTATGTGAGGCTGACAAGGTGAGGAGGTAGATAGTGGTGGCTCTAGGTGCTACACCATATCCTGGAAAACGGCTTGCCCATGTGCTCTGGGCTTCTGCACTGACCTTTGCAGGATAGATCGTTGGGAGGCTTGAGTGTCTACCTCAATACAGGCCACTTTCTTAGGAAAATCACCAACTTTTTTTGCAAAGGAAGTTCAGGAATAGATTTGGGCATGTGCACCCAAGTATCTGCCACATAGTAGGTCCTCTGTAAACAGTTGCTGCACTGAATTGACTTAATTCTCATGAGGATGTGGCTCTCACAAGAGGAAGCACTTTTATCCATTCTCTTACGTCCTGTACATAACATTTGCTCCATAAGCGTTTGTTGCAAGGAATGAAAGAATGAACTCGCAGATTGATGTTTGGTAGTCAGGGTTTCTCATTTCCCTTGTGGCTTATATGTAGGATGGCTCTCAGCTAAGGTAGAAAATGAAAGGGAGGTTTGTCTGGTTTTTGTTTTGAGCCCCTCCCTGGGGTTCAGATCCTTCTCTATTGCCTTGTACCTGGCTTTCATACACCTGCTAGGGTCCTCTGCTAGGCTCACCTTTAGGTTTTGATTTCTTAAACCAAATTCATGTCCATTTAATGACTCTGTGTTAATGCTGCCTGGAAGACTGATAACATTTATTCATATCCCAGTATAAATTAGGGTATGAATTATTGTGATTTCTACTTCAAGGAATAATTCAAATTTTTAAGAAGTTTCTTTTCCTGATCTGTTTGCCCTCTGTGTTTTTGGTACCTGTGGTAGACTTTAAAATGTCCTTCCCCAAGGTGTGAAATTTTAGTCCCTTGAACCTGTAAGCATTACCTTACCTGGCATTAAGTTCAGGTCCTTGAGATGGGGAGATTATATCCTGGGTTATCTGAATAGTTTCTAAATTGAATCACATATATCCTATGAGGGGCTTCCCTGGTGGCTCAGTGGTAAAGAATCCGCCTGCCAAGCAGGAGATACAGGTTCGGTCCCAGGGTCAGGAAGATCCCCTGGAGGAGGAAATGGCAACCTATTCCAGTATTCCTGCCTGGGGAAACCCATGGACAGAGGAGCCTGGAGGGCTACAGTCCATGGGATTGCAAAGAGGTGGACACGACTTAGCAACTAAACCACCACCACCATCCTTATGAAGGGGACGGGCAGAAGGATATTTGATCCATACACAGAGAAGGTGATGTGAAGGCAGAACAGAGACAAAGATGCTGGCCTTGGAGATTAGAGGAGGTGGCAGCAAGCCAGGGAGTGCTGGCAGGTGTCAGAAGCTGGAAGGGGCATGGAACAGGTTCTCCCCAAGAGCTCCTGGAGGGAGTGCGACCCAGCTGAAATCTTGATCAGGCCCAGTGGCACTGATTTCAGACTTTTTGCCTCCAAAACTGTGGAAGAATACATTTCTGTCGTCGGAAGTCAACATGTTGGTTGGTTGGTATCCCAGTGATAGGAATCTCATACAGCCCCTAATGGCCTAGAGGCTGAATGGGTATCAGTATTGGGCAGCTCATTTTCCCTCATTGCTATACTTTATAGGTGAGGCTCATAAAGAACAGAAAAGGGGCAAATTATTGTACAAATAGCCTTGGTAATTTCTCTGCTATGCTTTATCATTATTTTATTCCCTTAAGAACCTTGTACTTTGGGTGGATAATAACCACCCCATTATACAAGTAAGGGAACCACCAGGTTGAAATATACTTAAGATATTCAGCTGGTAAACACTGAAGTTTGTATTTGAATGTAAATATTCCAGATCTTACTCCAGTGGGTTACTCCTGACATGCTGTTAATTTTCATTTCTGTTCATGTACCATTTTTCAGAGTCTTGAGCTAAAGTCAGACACAGATATTTCTCTGCTTTGTCCCTATTCTTAGATTGTAGTCCCTCAATCTCAGCTTCTGTTACATTAAGTCAACCTCACTGAACTTAGAAAAGTCTACCATTATGTCACAATGTCGACTCTGATAGTCACGTAGCTCTTTGGGGTTCTTTAGTGTGAAAAGCAGCTGTGTTATATAGTAAAATGCAATGGGGTGTGTGTGTGTGTGTGTGTGTGATTGGGGTTGGAGAGAGAGGGAGATTTGGAATAAATATATAGGTATAATTGTGAGTTGCAAACTAAAAATGCTTCTGTTGTTCAGTCACTAAGTCATGTCCGACTCTTTGTTACCCCATGAACTGCAGCATACTCTTCTCCCTTGTCCTTCACTATCTCCCAGAGCTTGCTCAAACTCATGCCCATTGAGTTGGTGATGCCATCCCACCATCTCATCCTCTGTTGCCCCCTTCTCCTCCTGCCCTCAATCTTTCCCAGCATCAAGGTCTTTTCCAATGAATCAGGGTTATAATTTCTTTTTGAACTACTAAACATAACTGGTCTCCTAGACAGCCTTTTTTTTTTTTTTTTTTTTGTAGATAGCTAGCTTTTCTTGAACCAGCCAGTGCTTGCAATTCAGACCTGAGATATCAGTGTTGAAAGAACACTTACTCTGAGGAGAAGTCAGACTTAATGGAAGCTGGAACTCATCAGGGACGGGCCAAGTGTGCATGTCCTATGAAACCTGTGGGATTTGAGGGAGTGTTTTGATTGCAGAAACTGCAATCAGAGGTTTGCTGCAGCCTTCATGCTGTCAGATGGGGGAAATTTAACTTTGAGTACAGCTACTCGAGACACACAAATCACCATCTTCACGTGTGGCAGTCTTTGTCACTTCCAGCAAGTTACAAAATTGTATCAGAGGAGCGGAGTGTGATACCACTGCTTGGATGGTTACAAGAAAAACATTCCAAATCTGAGGATTATTAAGAAGTGAGAAAATCCCTTAATTGCAACAAGTTACCCACTGCACAGAAAGACTCTGTGGCAGAGAAAATTGGCAGTGTTCTGATGATCAGATTGAACAGCTGGAAGACTCCTATTCAAACTACTTTTTGAGTAATAAAGCTAATCATTTTTCTCACAGACTGCTGCGATAGCCATAATTCTGTTTTGTTAAGATGTCTGTTCTCTATACTTGATTGAATACGCACGTGCTTATTTTTGGCCCATCGTAAGTATAAATAATGTGTGTGTGTGTAACCGTAGTTTTCAAATTTTTTGTATTTTATTCCTTTTCTCCTTTTATTTTTTATGAAGTGTCTCTCTGCCTGTATTTTAAAGTTTGTAATACATCAAAAATGGCTAAGTGACATTAATCTTTGTTTTCAGTGGCTCATGCCAGGCAGAGCACCTTCTTTCCTATTTATCTTGTGTATCTATTTGATCAAGAGCTGCATTATAAACATTTAATTTAAAAATTTACTGAAAAACATTGTTTCCATGGTGGTAGTGGTTGAACTCTACATTTAAAGATGGTTAAAATGGAAACTTCTGTTATGTATATCATACCACAATTGAAAAAATAGTTATATGTGCACAGTGAAAAATGCAAAAGGTATCAACAACAAAAAAAATCTTTTTTCCCCGACAACCTTCCCTTTCCCAGAAGCCACCATCACTAACAACTCTTGTGTAGCCTTCCAGAAACTTGACGTTTCTATTCAAGCATAGGAATTATGTTTTGAAAGAATTGTGTAATGGGAAAATAAAGCCAGATTGGTTCTGTGCAGGCTAGGGGAGGGGAGGGGAGGGGAGGGAATGATGGATGAGAGAGGGAGATGGGTGGGGGAGGTGAGACTGGTGTTGACCAAGTTCTAATTCTGAACATTTGTGTAAACCCTTCTCCATGGTCTCACGCCATGCTGTTTCATCAAGGGTTAGGGAGTGGAATTGGGAAGTTGTGGGAAGCCAGGAAGAGAATGTGAGTTCCAGAGCTGTTGTTTGTTGTGGTCCAGAGGGAGAGAGCTGTGAGTAATGGGGCGCAGTTAAGCAGAGAGGAATTTAGGCTGGGAAAATCAGGACAGATTTCACAATGGGGAGAGTGTGTGGACATACCCCTGGGGAGGTCAGGGAAGCCTTGCCATTGGAGGGGCTGGAGGCAAGACTTGACACAAAGCATGAGAAAATGGATGACAGGGAGCCATCCCTGGGGGTTGGTGCAGCGACCTTAATCAGGCTCTTTCCTGCTTAGCTCTGGATTCACTGATTCAATCTCAAATGATCCAAGGGAGAGGAACAATTGCTTGGAAAATGGCCTTAGGGAATGATGGCTATTGACAGTAGGTATCAAAAGACTCTCCCACACAAATTAGCTCCATCTATCCAACCATCCATTTACTCACCCGTTCATCCATCTATCCATTGTTCATCCATTTAACAAATAGTTTTTCAATGTCTACTAAGTATCCGTATTGAAGGTACTTTGAATAGGCTGATGAGAAAAGTCACTTATACTGATACTTGTGGATCAGATGTAAAGAACTGGAGAGAAACTTTTCAGACACATGTGAAGGCCACAGGGTATGAGAAGGTTTAGCAAGTTTGAGGACCAGAGATAAACAAGTGAAGAGACTGAAAGAGGTTTAAGATGAAGAGGTCAGTTCAAAGCGAATCTTTTCAAGATATGATGACTTTTGTTTCTTTATGCAATCTCAAAACTGAAAGTACTCAAATAGCAAATGCTTGGATAATGTGTTACCTAGCTTTGGAAGGGCACAAAGTGTACAGAGTACATCATTGGCTTTCAGTATCCTATATCCACGTTAATACAAAACTAGTTTGTATCTAGTTGAGTTTAGGTCTGAATATATGATTTGCTTGAGTGGAGGACACATTTCATAGCTGGGGTACCCCCTCTCCTCCGTGTACCCTACTTACGGGGTAGGAGCACAAGGAGTAGAGTCATCAGAGCTGCATGGATCAGGCAACCTCACCATAGAAAGCACCTTGGAAGTTGAGCTGAGCTTCCTGGAAATTGATGGGTCAGGATCAAGTTTAAGAAAGTGTTCCATCATGTAATGTAGATATATTCAGAGAATATTGAGAATGTTAATATACATTGCATCACAGTCTCACCAGTGTTGATATTGTAGGCTGGAAATTCTTTGTTGTAGGTGGCTGCCTTGCTCATTTCAGGACTTTTGGCTGCGTGCCTGGTCTCTACCCACTAGACAATAGGAACACATCCTCCTGTCCTTGGTGACAAAACAGAGACATCTTCAGGTATTGTCAGTTGTCTCTTAGGGGACAAAGTCCCTCCTGGTTGAGAACCACTGGTCTCAGTGTGGCACAGAGGGTGCGATGGAAAGGTTGTAATATGTCAGGTCGGTGAAGGGCATGGCCACTTCCAGTTCTGACTGATTTGATGGGCTCTGTTTTAATGTATTGTATTGTATTTTTTAAAACTGAAGTATAGTCGATTTACAGTGTTGTGCGAATCCTTGCTGAACAGTAAAGGAACTCAGTTGCACACACACATACATTCCTTTATACCTTCTTTCCATTATGGTTTATCACAGGGTATTGAATGTAGTTCCTTGTGCTGTACATTAGGATTTGTTGTTTATCCATTCTAAATGGAATAGTTTGCATCTACCAACCTCAAACTCTTAGTTTATCCATCTGCCTCCCACCCTCCTCCTTGGCAACCACTAGTTTGTTCTCTGTGTCTAGGAGTCTGTTTGTGTTTTTTAGATAGGTTTATTTGTGCTGTATTTTAGACAAGGGCTTAATTTCCAAAATATACAAAGAATTCAAACAACTCAACAACAACAACACAAACCAATTGAAAAATGGCAGAGACCTTGGCAGACATTTCTCCAAAGAAGACATGCAGATGTCCAGTAGGCTTATGAAAAGATAATCAACATCGCTAATAATTAGAGAAATGCAAATAAAAGCTACAGTGAGGTACCGCCTCACACCAGTCAGAGTGACCATCATTAAAAACTCTACAAATGACAAATGCTGGGGAGGGTATGGAGAGAAGGAAACTGTCCTACACTCTTGGTGGAAATGTAGTTGGTACACACACTGTAGAAGATAGTACGGAGGTTCCTCAGAAAACTGAAAATAGACCGAGCATATGATCCAGCAGTCCTACTCCTTGGTATGTACCCAGACAGTACTATAATTCAAAATGATGCATGCACCCCTGTGTTCATGGCAGCACTACTCACAGTAGCCAAGACATGGAAACAGCCCACATGTCTACTGACAGATGAGTGGATAAAGAAGATTTGGTACATATATACAGTGGAATACTACTCAGCCATAAAAAAGAATGAAATAATGCCATTTGCGGCAATGTGGATGGACCTAGAGACGATCATACTAAATGAAGTAAGTCAGAAAGACAAATACCAGTTTATGAGCTCTTAAAATAAGCACAGTCATGGGAGCCAGGGGTGGGAGTTTCTGACTCATACAATGAGGAACCCATTAGGGTCCCTCCTGTTTGGGTTTGAGAAGCAAGTCTAGTGAGAAAGGGACCCTGGGAACTTTAAATTCCGAGTCAGATGGGGCTCTGAGAAGCAGGGAGAGAAGCAGTTTGGAAGGAGGAGTCAGATGGATGCTCTCCATGCTTTTGACCTGAGGGAAACCTGAGGTCCAGGCCTTTGTTTGGGTCACTCCTTTCAGTGTGCCCTTCCCCCATATTTGCTCAGTCTTTAGGCCTCTATTGAAGCTGCCTCTCCTACTGTAAATACCATTGGCACTTCTTTTTATCTTTCTAAATATGGTTTTACCTTTAGGATGCAGCTATAATTCTAGTCTTGAGTGGGGCAAGAGCTTAGTTCCTCTGGCTCAAATTTAGTTATTCCTGGTCTAACCTTGTGTATTACTTACTTACTAGTAGCTCTGATGTGAGCATTTAATTCAAGATTTTTTTTCATTATTTTAAGATTGTATACACCTCGGTTGTCCCCACAGTAAATTTGCAAGCTGGTCTGAGTCTGTATCTTCTATTATATCCTTCATGTTACATAATACAGCATGAACTCAGTAGGTTCTCAGTCAATTCTAAGTGAATTGAAGTAAATTGCAGTAAATCAGCTTGTTCCTCTGCTCGGCATTGTTTGTATCCTGCAGATCCTCTCCACACACTTGAGCCACAGCTCTTTAAATAGTTTAAGAAGACAGCACATTGTTTGACATTTCCACAAACATAAAAAATAATTTAGCTCACACTTAATTTTTATCAGAACATAAGGTTAATATTTTCAAGCATTACAATTTCATTTTAAGTTCTTACATTCTTTCTGTTTCTCTTAATGTCATTCTGGCTTCAAAGGGTATAATTTTGAAATGATGAGTACTGTTGGACTTGTTAGTATTTCTTCTTTTGTGTATATAATGTTTCAAGAACTGTTGATGGCTAAATGTCATTTTTATACTTTTTAGATTCATAACAGTTCAATTCCACTCCAAAACAATTAATAATATTATGTATCTTAGAAATAGCTGTCATGTATCTTCTGGTGCGTATGACATATTGTTAGATATTTTAAGTTAAAAGTTCTGTATCCAGTCCAAGTTTAGAAAGATGAGGAGCAGACTGTTTCATAGACAAGCAGAAGGATATAGTAAATTTATGACAAAGCGTATTACCATAACGTAACCATGCTTGGAAAACTGTGAGGCTTCTCAACTGAAAAAAAAAAATAATAAAATAAACCAGGGATCAGTAGTCTATCGCAAACACTTTTTTTTTTTTTTTGGTTTATTTATATCTGGTTTCATTCTGAAAGCAGCAAGACAATCTGACAAGTCAAAGGAGAAGATATTACCACTAAATACAAACCACTCCAGGCAGTTTTCCCAGATTCTTGAGAGATGCTTTCTCCAGCTCAGACATATTGGCTCTTTGATTTTTCAGAACTTAAGCTGGGATGAAAGCTCTCCATAAAGGGTCATTGTTTTCAGAATGAAGCTCTCTGGGCTGGAAGGAAGCAGAGCTCTCAAGAATGATGTCAGCAGTGGTGGTAGGGATGGAGGAGGGCCCAGGGCCCAGCCCTACTCAAGAAGTATAGTTCATCTAACTGTCCACTGGGACGAGCTGAACATCAACTCCGTCTTCACAGAAGTAAGCCACTTTGTGGCTTGATCTTTATCTTCCGAGATTTTGTGAGTCTCCCCCATTCCCCTTCCTCCCCACTTCCTACCCACCGCCCACCCACCACTGACAGGGGCCCAGCAATGACATTAGGTCTGTTCAGTTGAGGATTTTCTAATATACTTTCATAAAGGTCAGATTCAGCCTCATTCTTTAGGTCTGTCCCACATGTGCACTGGATATTTTCCTCTTGTTACACATTTTGAGATCTTTGGTTTGCCAAAGTATAAGTGACGACTCTATGCTTATTCTAGCAGTGTTTTATATTCAAGTATCAGAAAGTTCCCAGAGTCAGCGTCAGTTGTGGTGTCCTACGTGGGGCCTTCAGCACAGCCAGTGTGGACCCCCCTCCCCAACCATGGATGGAGTTGTATAAATGAGGTGATAACCAGTCCTTGTACATGGGGAAACCTCCCAAATTCCAGTGAGTTGGGTGTCTGCTGGAGGGGCTCCAGAGCCATCTCTTGATGACTCCATAGAAAGTCCTCTTGTTCCTACTTCAGTTCTTCTGGCCTTGTTCATGGGAAAGTTCCTGCTTCTCTTTGAAGGGACTTTTTAGGAGCTTTAGGAATCCCTGGAAATCTCCAGCATAAGGTAGAATTGGAAATAAGACAAGCACAGGCCTCAAGGAGCTGGCAGAAGATTCTGAGGCAGGAGAGCCTTGTAGAAACACATACTTCCTGCTCCCCTCAGAACTCCCTGGGAACTGGGATGCTGCACCAGCTGTGGATACCCAGCCGAGGACCTCAGTTTCGTAACTAGAGACTTATTGTTGCTTTAATGTTGCCTCTTTCACTTTGCTATTGATGTAGTTAGCCCTGCCCAAAACTGGAGGAGAAGTGGAGAAGAAGCTATTTAAAACTACCTTTTCTATTATTCATTGACTCAGGACCATATCTCTTCAGCAGAAAAACATTGTGGACCAAAGATAAAGCAAGTGATTTACTCATTGTTCACTTTTTTTCTTCTTGAGAATCGTGTACTTTTGATCCTCCAAGGAACTCACAGAGATGATTCAGTTCAGTAGTTCTCAAAGTTCTAGAAATCTTTTGGAGGCCTTTTAGGGCAAGAAGGTGGCTGGTCCTCCCTCAAGGCTTTCTGGAGTTTTCCTGTAGTCTGTTGGCCTGGTATTGGAGAAGAGCTTCTACGTGTCAACATGAGCCTAAAATACAACCTCCATATTTTACAAAGAGAAAGACTGAGGTCCATGGGCCAGAAGGAACTTAAGACAGCAGTTTTGGGTCATTACCCATTTCATCTTTGGCAATGTACCTGTCATATTTTCCAGAAGTGCTACTTTTAGATTCTTTCCAGTTACCAGAGGTCATTTTCCCGGAGTGAATGATTTGGACACTATTAACAAGGGAACAGCATGCTGTACATTATACACTGTCTTAGAAGAAAAGGTCCTCTCTCCTGTTTGCATATCTGCACCTGTTTAAACCTTTCCATAGAAAAGTCTGAAAGGTAAACAGTTGGTTTTGGAGCAGCTATAACGTGGTATTGTTTAACATGGCAGCTTATTGATGATTGTCTTTAATTATGGCCATGCTGTCAACTCCCGAAGCCCCTGCTCTTTGTTGTTGATCTGATATGACGTTTGAGGTTTTCAAAGCTGCAGAGATGAAAGAAGTAACCGTCAAATACTGCTCGTTCCGATGTGCTTGAGGAGGGAGGAGGGGACATTGCCCACAAGGGCTGAGAGTCTAGGAGAGAACGCTGTTGCCCCCTCTGCTTTTGATGACAGCGTCGAGCGCGAAGCCCTGGTTTGCTCTCCGTTTATGGTGGAGCAGGGCCAAAGCTGGAGGAAACGGAAATGATTTATTCGGTAATGGGAAACAAGCGAGAGGTGTGGGTTGCTGATCTTCTCAGGGCTGGTGGGAATGCTGTCTGTCTCTTGCCTTGAGCCATTTTTACATTAGAGATGTGAAGCTCAAAACGGACCCATCAAGGCTTTCTGGAACCTCTTCCCACCCTCTTCGATATCCTTTGCCTTCAGTGTGTGTGTTCCGAAGCCCTCAGAGCTGTGGGACTGTGTGTTCCTGGGCCCTCAGATGCTCCTGCTGTGCTGGGCTCTAATCCTGGGGTAGTCCCATCTCAGACCAAAGGTGTTCGCTTAGGAGGTGGCTTCTGTCCAAGCTCCCATTACTGTTAAGGAGTGTTGCACCAGCTCTCTCCTATGTAGGGGCTGCCCCTTGCATTTGTGGCTGCTGGATCAGTTCCCTGCTCCTGCTACTAGCTCCTTTGTTGAAGGGCTGTCTCTTTAGAGTCTATTTAAGTTGTAAGCCCTTCTGCCAGATACTGTTTTGGCTGGAGGCTTACTTTTCTCACCTCCGCTCCTTCCACTTAAGAGACAGTATAACCTCATGGCTGAGTACATGGACTCCAGAGTCAGACTGCCAGGATCTGACTCCTGGTCTTGAGACTTACTAGTTCTGTGATTTGGGGCCAGTTAACCACTCTGGGTTTCAGTGTCTTCATGGTAAGATGCTGATAACAAGAGCATCAATGTTGTGGAGTTGTGAAGACTAAATGAATTAATGTGTAGGTAATAAGACCCTTAGAATAGTGCCCAGTACAAAGTAGTACAAAGCAATTTGTAACACGTGCATATTATATAACTTATGCTATACCATCGATAGCATATAATTTATTACCATGCCTTTGTTCAACTATGAGTAAGCTTTGCTGACCCAGCTGGGAAAGGGGTATGATAAAGAGACCAGTAGTTGTTTATTTATGGAGGGATCCATCAAATCCCCAGAATGGAGATGAAGCCTCCCATTTTGGGGGCCCATTTCTTAAATATTTCAACTGCTGTTTCTCCTCTCTCTGCTCTGTGCATATACCAGCTAACTTTCATACTGGCCCACTAATTTGTTGCTGGAGGCCAAATCTTGTCTTAGTCACAGGAACTTTCCTTCCTCTGTTTTCTCTGTGGTTGGTCAGTGAATTTGCACCTTTGGTCAGTTTGGCACTGTGCTGACTCCTGTGGAGTTTATAGAAATAGGATAAGGCATAGTCCTGTATTTAGAGAGCTTTCAACCTAATTGAAGGATCAAAATAACTCTCCTAGAGTGTTTAAGGGCAAAACCAAGCTGGTTAAGGAGATTAGCCAGTTCATCTACTATCTTGGAAGCCATTTCCAAGAAATATACTAATATTAATAGTACCTAAAAGAATGGACTAGGGAAAAGGGAGAAAATGCTTGGGGGTCATCAAGACCAGTGGTGAAGACCATGGTTGTGTGTAATCTTAGCTTTCATCTTGCTCCAGAAGAGAAGAAGGTTCAGGTGGGAATACATTGGCCTGTTTATAGGAACAAAGGGAATTCACCTTTACCCAGTAGCTGCTATGATCAGAACACTCAGCTAAGCATGTGTCTAGTTTCATTTACTCCTGAAAGGCACTTGTGGAAAAGGTGGCATTTACTCCCTTCTTCTAAAACATAAGAGAACTAGGGCCCTGTGATAAAAGGTGACATTCAAAGCATTGTAGCTGTTGAGTTTAAGAAACTCAAAAATTGGGAATTTAGCCCAAATCAGTATGACTTGAAACCTGGTGTACTTTTGCAGGAGAGGGGCACTAGCTACTGTTTTTCTTGGTTCACTTTTGGATGAATGTAGCTGGAAAGCATTCACATTTGACCCCTTTCTCTCTCTTCCCTGCCCCAGTAAAAGCAAGAACTCACTCACACTGGCCACCACATTGTCCTCTGAGAATCAGCAAAGCCTCATGACACTCTCCAGGGAGCACACGAAACCTCCCAAATAGTCATATCCAGGCCAAGCAAAGCTCTGGGAGAAATTCCTGGGACGCTCAGCATGAGCCACCTAAAAGGGCTTTTGAGCAAAAACTGAACCCAAATGAAAACATTGCCTGTCAGCCCTGGGCTTGTAAACAGTGTTTGGATTGCAGGAGGAGGGCACAGGGCTTGAAGTAGTAGCCAAGTCAGGCTGGGCTCTGCTGGTGTAACAAATTAACCCTGAAATCTCAGTGGCTTCACACCACAGAGTTTGGTTTTCTGCTCACTGTATATGTCCAGGGAGGGTTCATGTTGGGGAATTCTGCTTGGCATGGTCCTTCCGGGATCTGGCTCTGACATCAGGTGGCTGCACCACCTGGATCCTAAAACTTCCAAGGTTGCATGGGAAGTGATGGTGTAAAAGTGTCAGTTGCTCAGTTGTGTCCAACTCTTTGTGACTCCATGGACTGTAGCCTACTGGGCTTCTCTGTCCATGGCATTCTCCAGGCAAGAATACTGGAGTGGGTAGCCGTTCCCTTCTCCAGGGGATCTTTCTGACCCAGGAATTGAACCTGGGTCTCCTGCATTGCTGGTAAATTCTTTACCATCTAAGCCACTAGGGGAGCCCTTTTAGTTCAGTTCAGTTCAGTTGCTCAATCATGTCCAACTCTTTGTGACCCCAGGGACTTTAGCATGCCAGGCTTCCCTGTCCATCACCATCTCCAGGAGCTTGTTCAAACTCATGTCTGTCAAGTTGGTGATGCCATCCAACCATCTCATCCTCTGTTGTCCTCTTCTCCTCCTGCCTTCAGTCTTTCCCAGCATCAGGTTTTTTCCAATGCATCAGTTCTTTGCATCAGGAAGCCAAAGGGAAGCCCTTTAGAGTGGGTTAAATATTGACACCTCCTCCCCACCTCCGCCCAGATACATGCCTCCCTGGAACCTCAATGTGAGCTTATTTGGAAATAGTATCTTTGCAAGAGAGAGGATTCTTTACTTAAGAGATCTTGGATGGATCCTAAATTATACTGCTTTTAGGGTGAGATTTAAACCCTAAACCAGTCTTTTCATGAGAAAGGAGAGGGAAATTTGGACACAGACACGAAGAGGTGTGAAGGCTGTGTGAAGCCAGAAGCAGAGTTGGAGTGATGCTGCCATAATCCAAGGAACACTGAGAGTTGCCAGAAGCTGGAAGAGGCTGTGAGGGATTCTCCCATAGAGTCTCTGGAGGGACTGTGAGTCTAGTGACACCCTGACTTTGGGCTTCTGGTCTTCATCAAGGTGAGAGAATAAATTCCTATTCAATCAAGCCACCAGGTTTGTGATAATTAGTATAGAAAATTAGGAAACAGATACAGAAAATCTGCACTGATGTTTTTAAGGGCCAAGCCTGAGAGTGGCTCATGCCCCTTTTTTCTTGTATTTACCAGAACCCAAACTGTCAGGGAGGTGATGGATTGTTGTCTCTGTGCCCTGGAAGAGGAGAATGAAGCAAGACTTGGTGAGCATGAGCATTATGCTTGCCTTACTTGTGCTGGAAGTATGTACAGGGAGCAGGAGGCAGGGGCATGGAATAGAGAGCCACCCACAGTAACAGATGGTTTCAGGAGCCGTTGGGTGGTCCATAGGGTCACTGCAGGTCAAAGCAGGCTGGCTGAGGGAGAGAAGGCAGAAAGCCGGAGGACAGAGCTCTCAACTCACAAGCGGGTGATCTGTGGTCGCACCAGAAGCCATAGATAATGCAATAGTAGGGTCAAGCAAGAAAGCAGGCACCCACATCAGCAAATTGGGTGTGAAGGGCAGGGTCAGAGGCTAAGCATGAAGCCAGAGTGCTGCTCAGTGGGGGCAGCTACTCCCAGAGCATGAAAGCAAGTAAGACCACCAACTCCCCTCCCTGAGGGAGTGTTGGAATACTCTTTCTCATGGCTGTGTCTCCAGTTCTAGCACAGAATAGAAACTGCAAACGTGGCAAAGGTGCATGGGTCCAGCCTTCCATCGGGGGATGTTGCTAAACCATGGGCCATATCAAAGCGGTTTCAAGCTTAAACCTCCCCATCACCTCAAGGAGTAAGTCTTCAGTCTGCAGGGTGTCTTTCTTTTCTTCTTTATTATGATACATTTTATCAAGTTTTGTTTATTTTCTAATGCAGTGATGGTTTTCCATCCCCAAACTTATAATTCACAATAAGGAAACCCATAGACTAAATATCATTAGATGTAAAGAAAGTATTCATAAAATTCAATATTCATTCATGAAAAGAATTTTTAGAAAATATATGTAAACTAGTTTGCGTATCATATTTTATGAAAACATTGAAAACAGTAACTTCCCCTTGTCCCTGCTGAAGCATGGGATCTCTCTTGGCCCCTGTACCTTTGCACCTGGTATTCTGTCCTCTGAATGACCTTTCTCTTCCTTTCTACCTGTTGAGGACTTGCGTATCCTTAAGACCCAGGTCTCATGTCGCCGTAGTGAAATCTTTCCCAAATTCCCCAGATTGTCATGCCTTCCCTTCCTGGCATTCTTAGTACCCTCTGCACTTAACTCAGGCGGTGCCACAATATTGAAATCCTTTCTTGGTTTGTCTGTTTGTCCTACTTGGGTGAATTGTGCATTTTTCCATTCACTTCCTTGTCCCAATGCCTGGTTCATCATAACCTCCAATTTGTTGTGAAAGAAACATTAAGTTTCTGATATTTCTTCAAAACAGCCGCAGAAGCAACTATTAACAGTTATAAGGAATAAAGATGACATTATGATTTTTGATAAGTTTATTGATTTATTATTCAATAAATACAGATGGGAGAAATAAATAAGCAAAAAGATCAAAATGGGTTGGAATATTCCATTTCTGGAGAACAACAGTAACAACCACAAATGTTTGTGCAAATTTAAAACTGAAAGTGCTTTCACGTTAACATGATCTTGTTTGTTCTCACTGAAACACAGTGAGTTCAGTTCAGTTCAGTTCAGTCGCTCAGTCGTGTCCGACTCTTTGCAGCCCCATGAATCGCAGCACGCCGGGCCTCCGTGTCCATCACCAACTCCCGGAGTTCACCCAAACTCATGCCCATGAGGGGAGTATGCTATTGGGACTGCTCTCCTTTCAAGTGGAGGACATTGAGGTTCGACATGTAACTTATCTGAAGCTTGCTCAGTTGCACTGGTAGTTAAGGGTCTATGCCAGGAGTCACAGCTTAGCCTGGTAACAGTAAATCTTGTGTTTTTCCTGTACCTCTTCTGGACTCCTTTCTCATACAAACAGGTGAGCCAAGAGGAGAAGAAAGGGAGGGGAAGGGGGTTTAAGTAAGGAATAGTTGCTTTATTTAACACAATTTTTAATATCTACAAATAGCTCTGCAAAATAGACATTACTGTATCCATTTTGCAGATAGGATAAGAGTTTGGGGAGGGAAGAATGACTTGCTCCAGGCCTCTCAGCCTATCAGTAGCACAGGTTGGATTCAAACCTGGGTTTTCTCCCTCTTTGAAAACCGTTCCTATGCTCTGCTGCCTGAGTCACCTGCTGGGCTTTGGGGCGACAGGGGAAAAGGTTCTATCTGTGTCTCGCCTGTCCCCCACCTTCCTTCCTATGGGAATTGGTTGGAGGTTCAGAGCTCCAGGGATTTTTTGTTTTATTTTTAAGTACCTTGTCCTTTGTGAAGCACGTTAGACCCATACATTTCATCTCTGCGAGATTTAAAAGGAATCGCCGATGACCTGCTGAGGTATTTTCATTTTGTTCCTGAAAATGATTAATCTTAAGGCTTTGTGATGGCTCTTGTCACAAATAGCTTTCCTTAAGCCGTAATTTCCCCACTTCCCTTTAAGGTAACAGTTTACACGTAAGTAATAAAAAGAAGCAGAATAATCCTGCTGTGAGGATATATTTATATTGTATATATGGTACTGATCAAGGTAGAACTTTACCTGAAATGAATTGGAAAATTGTGTGTTTTCTTTTAAAGCTCAGTTTCTGTCTCTTATGGTCACTCTGTTTCTGTCAACCCCTACTCTTTCTTGTATTTTTTTTTCTTCTTCTTTCTCCCTAGCAGATAGGATAAAATGTTTGTTTTGATTTTCCCAGGTGATTTTTCAGATACTCTTGCATTTTGTACTTAGTCACTTAAGGTCCTGCGAGACCAGTGATTTTAGCTTGCGGTCTCCTGGGGTCACGTGATTTGGGACAGAGAGGGAGAGGATATTTCTTCCTAAGGCTGGGAACCACATGCCCCCAAGCTCCTTTTCACTCTTCGCTGCATGTGCAGTTGCAAGTAGGGTCAAGGTAACGCAAGGGCACTTTTAAGAAGAGAACTGGGGCGCAGCTCTGAACAGATGTTCTTTGATAACTACTGAGCAACGAGGATCTGACTGAGAGGCCTGTGGCTTTCACTCATTGAGAACCTTTAACCAGTGCCCACGTGTGCGTTTCGTTTTATTCTTTTCTCGCCCTTGCCCCCAGAGCCACGGCATACCTGCTGTCGCTCTCAAGCCTCTTGCCAACAGTGGCATCTGCTCAGTGTAGCCATCAAGAATTTGAATGTCAATATCTTTGCCTTGAAATGAATGGAAAAGTATTTGTCACTCAGCGGCAATCATTCTTCAAATAAAAGGTTAGCCAGACAGGGCCCTTAATCAAAGAGTCGGTCTTTTCTGTCAGCAGTGCCTTTTAAATAGCAATGATGAAGGCTGGCTGTCAGGGTAGGACTTGATGAGCCAGATGATTGATCTGCATAAATCATTTTCTTTTAACATTGTCAGTGAAGAGTAAATTGGTGGGACATTTTGGGTATTAGCTGTATTGAAATTAATATGCAGTACCCTAGGTGTGTCCTCGTTCACGTAGCCCTCATGAAAGAAGGTAGAAATTAAAAAGAGGCTTCTCGGTGTGCATTGTTCCAACAAGAAAGTTGCACCATTCTCACTGCTGTGGTCATCATCTTGCATGCTAAATTCGGAAGTTGAGTATGTAGCACATTTTACAAGCTCTGAAAGGAATCTAGTTAATTTGGGAATTAGCTAGAGTCAGTAGCATTTAACAACCAGTAAATCTGTAAAGACTCACTGCTCAGAGGGGGGAAAAAATCTAAGAATGGTTTCTGGTTTTAAAGAACAGGATATCTACTACCCAGCATGCTGTCACAGAAATAGCCTCTGCTTCAGGTCAGGCTGTGGCTTAAGTCACCATCTTTCCTTGGTGAGTCTCCTGGACCAGGATGCTTAACCTTTCTGAGTTTCTTTCTTTGTCTTTAAACATGAGATTGTGTTCATTACCATCGGTGGGTTTGCTTTTGTATTAAAGAGTGGTGTAGGGAAAAGCACTGCGGATAGACTGGGCATCTGGTGAGGAGGTACTCGTAACATTAATCTCATCCCTTTCTTTTGGTCAAACAGAACTCCTGACTAGACATCTAGAACCCTGACTGAGATGTCTGTATGAAGCTCATGCCCACGTGGTCAAAATAAACAATAAGTTAACTGTTTAGGGTTACTTTTGTGCTTGCTGGGACTTCAAATGGCCATTTCAACATTAAAAAAAAAAAAAAGTTTCAAGGGAAAAAAAGAGACACTTCATTGCAGATTACTAGGGGTAGGATATGAGGTGGAAGACATGGGGGAGAAATGTGGCCAAGAACACTTAGAGGGTTTTTCTTTACCATTACTCTCTGCATTATATGTTGGGATGCATATGGTTCACCTTTGGAGTAAACAAGTAAATCCTATGCAATATAGTGCTGGGTTAAAAGCAGGACTGGCAGAGCCGAATTACTGGGTTAGATCCCACATCTTCTACGTAATTGCTATGTGACTGCAGACAAGATAATTAATTGCCTTTCTAAGCCCTGGTTTCCTCACCTCTATTAATAAAATGGGCACAGTGACAGTACCTTTTATGTTAATACGTAAAAAACAAATCATGTAAAAGAGTGTCTGATACGTACATGGTAACTGTGGTTACTGTGAGTGAATGATTGGCCAGCTGAGAAAGGTAAATATTGCTAAGATTCAAGTGAGCTGAATGTATCAAAAGAAGAGACATATTTTAATATAGAAGTTCATGATAATGGTATACTGGGGTGATACTTGCTTCATTTTGGAGAAAATTCCCTACTGGAGGAATTTAGAGCCAGAATGATTCTAGAAATATCCACGTTGCAGCTGGACCTGACCAGCCCTGGCCCTGACCCTGCTTGGGCCTTGATGGAATCAACTTCACTGAGTCTGTGAAATGCTAGAAAAGAGGTATCTTAGCCAAAGGGGCAGCCTCATTACTCCTCGGCTGATTAGATAGTACCTCACTGCCAATGAGTTATTCTAACAATACTTAATGTTCAGTTACAATATGGATATTTCTAGAATTATCCTGGCTCCTGTTTATTTATTTTTTTAATGTTATTGACTGAATATCTAACTCATTGAGAGACTGGTTTTGTAGGCTCTTCTGGTAGTTGGTCTATTTGCTGTCTGGAATGCAGAGATTAAGGGAACACTGGTCACCCAGATTCTCCATGTGCCTTCTATGTTGGTGAACTCATGTCAGTCTCTGCTAGTGGGAGCATGGCACGGATTTGTCAGACCTTTGTAACACATGTGTGCTGTGCCTCTCTGTCTGTTAACAAGTGTGGCCCAAAGAGTACCTCTGTCCCTTGAACATTTAAGATGTCTTCATTCTTGGAGATTTGTATTTTTTTCTCAGGCCAGTTTTTAGCTGATATGATGAGTTTGTATTTGGGCCTTATGTCTTTCTCTTTCCCATCTTCTCAGTTTATTCCATTTTGAGAAGCGTCTTCCCGCATAGTGAGAGAAGTTGCTGCTAGAAAGTCCCAGAGACATTTTCCCAAACATTAATTCAATGGAAGTCCTCCAACTGGTCTGGGGTCTGGAGGCAGCAAAGGTCTCCCCGTTCTTGGGCCGCCGGGGATGCAGATTTGAGCTGTCTCCAGTCTCAGCTGTTGGAAAATGCTACTAATTAAATCCTCAGTATCGGTCATTGTGTTGCTTTTTGGAGGACATTGTGAAACTATTCTGTATCTCCTCCAAAGGCATGATGCCTGTGTTGAGAATTTCTAGAAAACATTCTCTGCTGCTTTGGCCTGCAGTGCTGTGGGTTGCAGTAGTGATGAAATTGTTCCTTAGACTCTTTCCTGATTTGGTCTGTATTAGATGAAGCACAACCTATGTTATCTAACTGGCTACTTCATGGAGTCCAGCCATACTGGGTGTGATATTCTGCTCAAGATTAATTTCCTGTAATGAAGATCTGGAACACGATGTTTAAGAGCCCCTCTAATGTTTCTTTTATAGCAATCTATCAAAACGATAGATATTTAGCCTTCTTTATTGGATATGAAACATTAACTTAAAGCCAGTGCTGCTTTCTGTTTTAAATACCAATATCCATCATGTGTTTCTCACGGTAAGCGTCTCTTACCCTTGCCCTCCATTCATCAAGCATCATGAAGAATCTGCCGCCACCTCCCAGGGGGCACATGTCATGGGCTTGGCCCTTAGGTTACGATTATCTGTACCTCGGACACCTGACCAGTCCTGGCCCTGACCCTGCTTTGGCCTTGGTGGAATCAACTTCAGAGTTTGTGAAATGCTAGAAAAGAGGTATCTTAGCCCAAGGGGCAGCCTCATTACTGCATAGCTGATTATTACATGTTTTTTCAGTGTTAGCTGGAGAGTCTTAGAAAAGTCTGAGCTGCTTTTCCTCCTGACACCTTCCCATTTTCGATAGTATGAGAAACATGGATTTGCATCAATTCTGTTGAGCAACAGGAATCCATTGTTTAGCTTATGAGAGCACTTAGTTTGGTGTTTGAGGCCATAGAACAAGTGCCCAGGCATCTAACTTGTGCACATTTAATGTTTGTCCAATTTATGAATGAAAGAATGAAACTTTTCCCATTTTTCCTTCATCATTATTGCCCATGAATGTAGTAATATTCTCTTCTCTTTCCCAGTTTTTCTTCTTACTACTTTTATTATTCACTGGAAATGTATATTAAACATTCGTTGTTTGCTATTTTCCCTTATGGAATGAATTGTTCCTAATTTTTTTCTTTTTTCTACCTCAAATGATATCCATCCTTCAAAGCCTGGCTGAAGACTCATATCATGCACATATTATAACTGTATTCTCTCTGTGATTTTTTTCCATTCCTCTTTGCTTTTTACTTTTCTGAATTCTTAACCACTAAGGTAGGTATATGTATCCAATATTAGATGGAGGTTCTCTAGGTATTGTTGTCTATGCACAGCTTGGCTTCTTTTAGAATGTAGCACCTTCAGAAACAGGGATCTAACAAGCTTGGGGCTTCCCTGGTGGCTCAGATGGTAAAAAAAAATCCTGGAATCTAGGAGACCTAGGTTCAACCCTGGGTTAGGAAGATCCACTGGAGAAGGGAATGGCAACCCACTCAAGTATTCTTGCCTGGAAAATCCCATGGACAGAGGAGCATGGTGGGCTACAGTCCAAAGTAAGCTTAGCCACTCTTGCATGGCACACATCCTACTCTTGGACACAAAGGGTGTCACATGGAGCCTTGTGACTTAACCTGGTGAACCACTTTGCAGTTACTTCTGCCCTGTCTTTGTATAAGACAGGGCAGAAGAATCACACAATGATTGGCTTTGCACTATGTCACTCTCACTGTAGTCTTTGTGACCACCTGGGGGATTTGACTGTGAAGACACCACTAGGCTGTGCTTTCCCCAGGGACTTTACTAACCACAGAGATTGCTGTGTGCAGCCCTTCCTGACTACCTTTGGGCCGAGAGACTCAAGTGGCTCCCTGTTTTCTTGTTCTTCTCCATGCTTGCTGGTTCAGTGCTCTGTCTTCTGCTTCCTTGTTCATGCTTCTGAGGTCCCCTTAATTGGGACACCCTCACTGTGAAGCCCCTGCTGTTCGAGCCAGGAGATGGAGTCTTGCGGCTCTCCCTCTTCTGGCGGGTAGGCTTCATGGGCGTTTTCTTGGATTGGAGACGTCAGCCTGGCAGTACATCCTGTGCTTCCCCATCACCTGCTGTGTGTTTCACCCAAGGCTCATCTCAAGAGGCTTTGAATCTTGTTTGGCCAGAAATCTTTTTGGCAGTTTGCAAACTTGGTTGGATTCCACTCTATCCCTCTTATTTTCAGGACATGCCCACATTGTTGGTTTGCGTGCCAGGCATGTGATTTTCCCTGGTCTCCTTTTTCCCTCTGGCTATGATCCTTGGATGCTGTTGCAAGAATTGACAACTAAGGACCTAACCACTGGACTTAATTATTTTTGGTCCTGTTTTGTTTGCAAATAGTGCTGAAAACCTTTCCCCTGTAAAAGGTACACGTAACAGAGATGTGAAAACAAAGTCTGAGGATCTCTGCACTAGTTAGATAGCATGTAACAAAACTAAAACCATGAATGGCTTTTAAATAGGAGTTTTACTTTCTTTTTTCCAATGATGAAGTAAGAGTCATGATTTAGCTTCATGAGGTCAGCAGAAACAAGGCTTCTCTTTTGTTTCTCTACATTCTTTCTGAATCATCATCATTTCCTAAGTTGCTTCATGACTCAAAGTAGCTTCTGGAGGTCCAGTCATATCTGACTTCCAAGCAAGATGAGGAAAGAATGGAAGAGGGGGAAAAAAAGCACATGCCACATGCCCCACATTCAAAGAAGGAAAAACAGCTAGTCATGTGCTGGAGCTGGTTCGTCCGTGGTTGTGAGAATTGATGAGGTTTTAGGAGTTTTTGTGAGCCATTTGGTCTCAACTTGGTAGCTTGAAGTTGGCCATAGTGGGAAAATGTACCCCATGGAAGTTGGTGTAAGGAAGAGCTGGTTGTTAAACATGTATCAGCACTTACCTACCCCTGGCTGAAAGGCAAACTGGGAATGCAGTCTTTGCTGGGTGCCCTGCCACCCTGAGTAAAATCAGTTTTGTTACTAAGGAAGAAGGGGGAACATCTAATGGGGAAGCAAAGTCCTTTTTTCCACCTTCCCCACTGCTTTGAATGGAATTTTCTCATTCCATAGCATGGGTCTGCTTTCCTATTTAGATTGTCTCCTCTTTCCTCCTTTACAGATTATGCAATAGTAAACATTTTGTGGCATATACACTTATATATGTATATGGGGTGTATGTTTTTCTGCATGTGAACTAGTGTTTGTAGATGATCGTTTAAGGTGGATTTGCTAGGTCAACATGTGTGCATGCTACTTGCCTCTTTACAGAGGGTTCTATTTCCTCCCGTTATAGAGTAGGGTGAAGAACAAGACTTTGGAACCAGACACACAGGGTGTGGGCACTCATTCTGACGCTGCCTAGCTGTGTAACTCTGGCCAATTTACTTAACCTCTCTGGGCCTCCCGTTTTTCTCCTGTAAAATGGGGGGATAGATTCTGCTTCTGTAGGGGTTCTTTGACATTGAAATGAGATCATGACTACAAAACACTTAGAGCAGAGCCTGGCAGTTTGTAAACTCACAATGAGTGTAACTAGGGGTCTTTGCACATGGAGAAATGTGTTCATACAGATGTAAAACATTGACAAGAATTAAAAACAAAAACCAAGCCTTGAACATTAAAGCTGGAATCATTATGAGTTGTAGGGGGAGCATAAGATAGGGAAGAAGTGAATGTTTAATACACAGATTGGAAAGTTATTTCACTGACTCAAGGGGCAGCAGTAGGTTTAATTGATGGTTGGAAAAACCTCTGAGTAAATCAACCATGTCCCCAGTTCATAAGTGCACATTATAAATATATTTAAAATCATCTTTATGACTGTTTAGTTTTAAATTTCCTGGGTGCATCAGATGCTTGAGTCATGGAACTTGACAAAAAATCAACATAAATGTTCTTTTTCTCCCCCAACTATATTGAACATCGCACAGATGTGTAGTTAAGTATTTATTATGAACATGCAAATATTGATATCCCCAAGGCCCATTCTTTGATTTTCAAACTGCTGCTGCTATATTTGGAATTGTTGATTAATACAGGTCTTTGCTCTGACACACAGCATGTCTGACTTCAGGGCCGCAGACAGCAGGATGGAGAAGAAAGGGGAAACCAGGGCTTGATGTTCATGGAGTTGGACACTGTTTGAGGATGGGAGTTGCTTTGGGAAAATGGCAGCAGGCATCCAAATCTTGAGGTAGTTAAGGATGTGCCTTGCACAGAGCTTTGCCCATGGTAGGTTCTCAGTAAGTCTTTGCTAACTTAAGGAGGCAAAATATATGGAGAATAAACAGTCCTGATTTGGGGGGGGGAAATTCACAGTAGACTAGAATCTTGGCACTATGAACATTTTGGGCTGGATAATTCTTGCTGGGGCGACTGTCCTGTGTATAGTACAGTATTTGTACTATACAGAGCTAGAAGAGGTTCTGAAAAGAATTATTAATGCAATGTTAGGGAAGATGGCTTCCCTTGTGGCTCAGATGGTAAAGCATCTGCCTACAATTCTGGAGACGTGGGTTCGGTCCCTGGGTCAGGAAGATCCCCTGGAGAAGGAAATGGCAACCTATTCCAGTACTCTTGCCTGGAAAATCCCATGGACAGAGGAGCCTGGTAGGCTATGGCCCATGGGGTCACAAAGAGTCAGACACGACTGAACAACTTCACTTTCGTTTTTTTTCCTTGGCCTCTCCTTATTAGGTGCTGGGAGCGTGGCCCTCCACAAGTTGTGATCAGAAAAAAGGCCTTCAGACATTGTTAAATATCTCCAGGGCAGAGGTCAAAATCATCATCTTCAGTTGAGAACCAGTGGGCTAGAAGAAAGGATTAAACAATTATTAGGAGTTGTTATTAAATTATTAAACAACAAGTGCGTACCAGATGTTTAACTCATTTAATCCTGGCAGGTGTTGCTGAAATCATTTTTGAAGGAAGGACAGGTGGAAAGAGGTTGAAAACATGACCCAAGGTTGGCCAGAGGGGGTCTGATTATGGGATGTTCTTTTGCTTGTTCTTCTCCCTCCAAATAGGAGTCTCTTATCAAGTACCATAGGAGCTCCTACTGTTCTTCTTGGTGCCAATGACTCAGACCTCACTTCCTGATGAAACACTGCGAAATGCACTGTTTGCAAAGAATCTTGCACTGCTTATGTAGGGGTCATGGATACGGTTTGGTTTCTTTTTTTTCCTGTTTGTTGGTTTTGCTGAGAATATGAACTGGGCTGTTTGTTCTCCAGTGAGGGGCCACTGATAAACAAAGGGATGTGTCGTCTTCTTACTCTTTCAAGTCTCCAGAGAAAACTCAAAAGGAAATGGGGAATTTCCTTTGGGAGGGAATTAACCAAGAACCCATGATGTCTTCTGTGGGGAAGGGGCTTTTGCTATGATGATTCTTGGGGATATTTAGCAAACTAAATGGAGTTTTCTTCTGGGGAAGACTAAGACTAGCTGTTTGCCTGTATGATCTTCTTGTGATTAATTTAGCTGATTGTAAACTCTGGTCCAAGCAAAGGGGGCTTCATTTTGAGCCATCGGTGCTGATTTTGTGAGGTGCATTGTGGGGGAAGACCCTTCCCCTTTTGGGGTGTACAGCTAATTATTAGAATTATCAGAAAAAATAATAACCTCCCATAATCACATGGGAATGGAGCACTAGATTGCTTTCTTCACAGAGTTGGGATAGTTTAGGGGGAGTCAGGAAGTGAAGGAGTAAAACTATTGTTAATTTCTCCTCCCCCTTTTTATACCATCAAGAGAATATAAACCAATAAAAGAACTAAATGCTGGCAATCCATAAAATTCTATAGTGGTAATAAAGAAAAACTGAAACTATATTGATATACAACCAAACAAGGTAATTATCATTATTTTTTAATAAAGCCATTTATCATCAATAAATACCAAGGGGGATAGGAAAAATTGCAAGCACAACAATGCCATCTTCCATAATTATAGCTATTAACAATTTAAAGCATAATTATGTGAGGAAGGAAAAACTTTTAGGAAAGCTTTGTGCCATTTTCTGCGCAGAGAAGCCAAATTCTCACATTTCCAAATAGTCAGGATTCTATAAATATTACTAAATTGATAGAGCTTGTCCCAACTTAGAGTAGCTCGTTTTCTAATGATCTGTAATTTGGGTGTTTGTCTCCATCTCCAAGCTGGCCAGCAGCCCTGGAGGAAGGGCTGGGATCCAGAAAAAAGTATATATGGTAATTATCTGTCCATTTCCTAAATGCCACTAGTCAAGAGGACTTTATTTAGCAGAAAGGTTGGTTTTGAGGAATCAAGGGTGTCCTTTATCTCATCTAAACAAACCCTGATTTAAGCAGCTGATCCAGGGAGCACAGGAAGGAATGAGATGCTGTCTTTTGCTGCTGAACACCTTACACTCTCAAAGGCAGATGGACCTGTCTGCTCTTAGGGTTTGAATGCAGGGTGGAGTGGTTAAGAGTGTTCCTTTGGACTTCCCTCATGGTCCAGTGGTTAAGAATCTGCCTTGGGAGTGCAAGGGACACAGGTTTGATCTCTGGTCAGGGAACTAAGATTCTGCATGCTGCAGAGCAGATAAGCCCACTCACTGCAATCTGGAGAGTCCATGAGAAGTGAAAAATGTGCAAGTGTTAGTCGCTCAGTCGTGTCTGATTCCTTGTGATCCCGTGGACTGTAGCCTGCCAGGCTCCTATGTCCATGGGGTTCTCCAGGCAAGAATACTGGAGTGGGTTGCCATTCCCTTCTCCAGGATAACTTCCCAACCCAGGGACTGAATCCAGGTCTCCCACATTGCAGGCAGATTCTTCATCATCTGAGCCACAATGAAAGATCCCACGTGCTGCAACTAAGACCCAATGCAGCCACATAAATATATAATTATTATTTTTTAAAAATGTGCCTTGAAGCGACTAGCCATATCCCAGCTCTCCCATTCACCACCTGTGGCATCTTGTACCAATTAAGTCATGTGCCTATGCCTCATGGTTCCTATCTAAGAATAGAGATGATGCTAGAACCTATCTATCGGTTGATAAATTGAGCTGAAATTTAATGAATCAGTAACATGAAACCTGGCTCCTGATGAGTACTGTGTAAGTTATCTGTCATTTAACCCAGTGGGGTAAATTAACTACTGAGATTAAATACCTTGGATGTGATGTGAGAGCAGCCACTGGGGTTGTATGATCCTTGGGTCTGATGCAATAGTAGTCAAGTTCTCTGTGACTGGTGATCACAAAAAACTCTGGATAGGATAAGGACTGTACTGAGTCTTAAAGGGTGAGACTAGTAGGAAAAAGGTATTCCTTACAGTGAAAACTCAGGAGCTAGTAGTTTGGATGGAATCCACCAATGGTATGATATGCCTAGGTGATTATAAGTGTATTCCAGCATGACAAATATGGAACCAGGGGCGGAAAGAGGTGAGGCTGCAGGCTTTTGGAGGTTTGGCAGAGTCTGGATTACAGTCTTGGTTTTTTCTTGAGGACTAGAGCTCCTGTTGAGAATATTAACCCTGAAGGTGGTGGTTTGTCAGATTTGCCATCTAGGGCTATCACAAGGACAGAAAGCAATGTTGACTTGTTTTTAAATACTGAGATGAAAGCCGGAGGGAAGGGTCAGAGGCATCTTTTAGAATTTCTAGGATTAGGACTTCCACCCAATAGGACAGTATTTCAGCAGAGTTATGCGTGTTTGTTGGAAATAAACACCTGGATTGATTGATTCTCAGTGTAATTGTGGTAGTCATTAGTGCTGTTTGACACATATTCTAGTCCTTCTCAACTTACAGGAACATATACAAATAAATGCTAGGGTTGTATTCTCTGGTCCCCTTGTGAGAGTGGAGCCATGGGAAGAGTTCTGGCTCAGGAGTTAGGAGGAAAAGTGATGCATTACTTTGGAGCCAGATTATTTAATCGCTGGTGAAGATCCTTCAGAGCTTGATCATTTCCCTCACCACAGTGACCAACGTCATTACTGAAGTCTGTTCCATCAGCGGGTCCCACAATGAGGATGACGTGGAGCAGAACTCCTAGCTGTCGCCTGATTAAACATGGAGTGTGAATGAGCAATAAACCTTTATGGTTTTAAGCCAGGAGTTAAAAAAAAAAAAAGCAAACTTTGTAAAGAACTGGATAGAAAATATTTTATTAGGCTTTTAGTTTTCAGGCAATCTTTGTCCATTTTAAAATTGGGTTATGTGTCCTTATTACTGACGTATAAAGTGTTCTTTGTATATTGTAGGTGCAATTCCCATATCAAGTGTATAGTTTTCAAATATTTTTGCTCAATCTGGATCTCGTCTTTTAAGTATTTGTAATGGTATGTTTTGAAGTGTACAATTTTTAGTGTGGATGAAATACAATAGATCAGCTTTTTGGTGCCGTGCATAACGATGTTGGTGCTGTGTATAGGAAATTTTGCCTAACTCAAGGTTGTGAATATTTTCTCCTGGATTTATACATTTTATTAATGTTTTAAAAGAACCACATTTTGGCTTTGTTAATTTTCTCCGTTATCTGTCTTTTATGGCATTAATTCTTTCTCTTTTTGTATGTTTTGTGGGTTCTTATAGCTTATTAGTGTGGAAACTTAGATCATGATTTTAAACTACTTTTCTAATGTAAGTATTTAAAAATATAAATAACTTTCTTGGACATTCGTTTATCTGTATCTATTGATATATTGTACTTTACTAATGTGCCATTCAAAATATTTTCATGTTTCCTTGTGTTTTTGTTAATCCATGATTTTTTTTTTAAAGTGAGCTGTTTAGTTTTCAATTATTTTAGGTTTTCTAGGTATTTTAATTTTTATTGAGTTCTAACTTGTATTGCTCTCAGAGAATCTACTCTTTAAGATTTCACTATTTGGATATCTATCAAGACGTTTTATGGCTCATCACATGGTCTGTCTTCATGAATATACCTTTTGTACTTGCAAACCATGTGTATTCTGCAGTTCTTGATATTGTGTTCTATAAATGTCAATAAAAGTTGTTCAGTAGTGTGTTAAAATCTGTATCTTTACTGGATTGTTCTGTCATGTGATTCTATCAGTAACTGAGAGAAGGGTTATGCATTCCCGAGCCATGGTTGTGTATCTGCCATTTTCCCCTTTTAGGTCTAATTTTTACATCATCTATTTTGAAGCCTTGTATTTACATGCACACACATTTAAGCTTTGTATGCTTCCAGATGACCTAACCCTTAAATCATTACAAAACATTCATTTTAAAATCTTTCATCATACTTTTTTGTCTTATAGTTTACTTTGTCTGGTATTAGTACAGCCATGACAGCTTTTTAATATTTGTATTTCCCAAAGTATATATTTTTTCATCTTTTTACTTTCAACATTTTTTCTGTTTTTATATTATCATTGCATCCTTGTAGACAGCATTCAGTTGAGCCTTGATGTTTTATTCAGCTCAGTGATCTTTTCCTTTTAATCATAGTGTTTTGTCATTTGTATCTCACCTAATTATTGATAGGGGCTTCCTGGATAGCTCAGTTGATAAATAATTCTACTGCAATGTGGGAGACCCTGGTTTGATTCCTGGGTTGGGAAGATCCACTGGAGACGGGATAGGCTACCCATCCCAGTATTCATGGGCTTCCCTTGTGGCTCAGCTGGTAAAGAATCCATCTGCAGTGCGGGAGACCTGGGTTTGATCCCTGGGTTGGGAAGAAGAACCCCTGGAGAAGGGAAAGGCTACCACTCCAGTATTATGGCCTGGAGAATTCCATGGACTGTATAGTCCACAGGATTGCAAAGAGTTGGATTATTGATGCGTTTGGGCTTAAGTCTACCATTTTGTAAGGGATTTTCTATTTTTCCCAACTGTTTTTACAGTTTTGTTCTTTTTTTGCCTCCTTTTAGGTAAGCAAAATCGGAGAAGGCGATGGCACCCCACTCCAGTACTCTTGCCTGGAAAATCCCATGGACGGAGGAGCCTGGTAGGCTGCAGTCCATGGGGTCACGAAGAGTTGGACATGACTAAGCGACTTCACTTTCACTTTTCACTTTCATGCATTGGAGAAGGAAATGGCAACCCACTCCAGTGTTCTTGCCTGGAGAATCCCAGGGAAGGGGGAGCCTAGTGGGCTGCTGTGTCTGGGGTCGCACAGAGTCGGACATGACTAAAGCGACTTGGCAGCAGGTAAGCAAAATACTTTTTAATATTATATTTTAATTTCTCATGTAGCTTTTTAATAATTTTACTTTTTTTGGGGGGTTTCCAAGACATTTAATCAGAATCAATTTATTATTATTTTTTTTTACTTTATAATATTTCATTGGTTTTGCCATACATCAACATGAATCCACCACGGGTGTACATGTGTTCCCCATCCTGTACCCCCTTTCCACCTCCCTCCCCATGCCATCCCTCTGGGTCATCTCAGTGCACCAGCCCCAAGCATCCTATATCATGCATCGAATCTGGACTGGTGATTTGTTTCATATATGATGTTATACATGTTTCAATGCCATTCCCCCAAATCATCCCACCCTCTCCCTTTCCCACAGAGTCCAAAAGATTGTTCTATACATCTGTGTCTCTTTTGCTGTCTCGCATACAGGGTTATCGTTACCATCTTTCTAAATTCCATATATATGCATTAGTATACTGTATTGGTGTTTTTCTTTCTGGCTTACTTCACTCTGTATAATAGGCTCCAGTTTCATCCACCTCATTAGAACTGATTCAAATGTATTCTTTTTAATGGCTGAGTAATACTCCATTGTGTATATGTACCACAGCTATCTTATCCATTCATCTGCTGATGGACATCTAGGTTGCTTCCATGTCCTGGCTATTATAAAAAGTGCTGCGACGAACACTGGGGTACACGTGTCTCTTTCAATTCTGGTTTCCTCGGTGTGTATGCCCAGCAGTGGGATTGCTGGGTCATAAGGCAGTTCTATTTCCAGATTAATTTATTTTTTATTGAAGGATAATTGCTTTACAGAATTTTGTCGTTTTCTGTCAAACCTCAACTGAATCAGCCATAGGTGTACATATATCCCCTCCCTTTTCAACCTTCTTCAACTATTTTCTTTTTAGTTTTTCATGGATTAGATGTTGCATCCTCAGTTATAACTAATTCTCCATAGCCTACTCAAAAGTTAAAATGATACAATGTCATATAAATGTAACAACCTCACAATAGTTTAATTCCATTCTGTTTACCTTCTCCTCATTTTTTGGTGCTGTTTTGTCATTTGTTTTGCATCTATATGAAAAACCAACCTCATGATATATTTTTTATAATTTTTGTATTAAGCTGTCAGTTTACATTTAAAGAGATGTTGACAAAAGATAACTTTAATATAAATATTTCCCATTTCATATGCTCTTCATTCTCCCTATAGATATGTTTTTGCCTAGGAACACTTCTGTTAAGTGTTAATGAAGCATAATTTAGTGTAATGAAGGTCATCTGGTAATAAATTATCTCAGTATTCATTTATCCGTAAAACTCTGTGTTTTGTCTTCATTTTTGAAGGATATTTTTGTTGCACATGGCATTCTGGATTGATGGTTTATTGTTTCTTTTAAAGATACTTTTTATTGACTTCTCACATTCATTGTTTCTAGTAAGAAGCTGGCTATCAGTTGCTTTGCGGTCTTCTGAATTAAATGTGTCTTTGTCCTTTAGATACTTTTTGAACTTTCTTTTGTTGATAGAACCTTGGTGTAGTTTTATTTATACTCATTCAACTTTAGTTTATAAAGCCTTTTTGATCAGTATGTTGTTGTTGTCTCACAAATATGGGAATTTTTGCCCATGATTTGTTCAAAAGCTGTTTTTGCCTCATTCTCTCGTCTCAGCTTTTGGGACTCCAGTTACATGTGTATCAGACCACTTATTGTTCCATATTTGACTGAGGCTATTATCAAGTAAATAATATTGATCTTCAAATACTAATGGTCTCTATCCAAGTTGAATAGTCGCTTTCCCCCATAGCATTCCCATCTGCTGTTAATATCATTGAGTAATTTATTTTGTCTTTTTAGATACTTTACTGTTATAAATAGAATTTGGTTCTTTGTAGCTTAAAATTTTATTTTGAAATTTCCCCTCCCCTTTTTTTAACTGATTTTGACTCTCTTTGAATTCCTTGAAAAGATTTATAATAACTTTTTTAAAGTCTTGTTTGCTTATTTAAACATTTGGATTATCTCAGGGTCTGTTTATCTTGCCTGATTTTTCTTTTGACTATGAGTCATTTTTCTGTGTAGAATTGTTTTTTTTTTTTTTTTTTTTTTACTGTATTCAAGATACAGTATTAACATGTTGCTAAGACTCTGGATTCTCTTATATTCCTCTTAAAACTGTTAACTTCTGTTCTAGATTGATTTTTGCACTTACATTACTGGCTGATAACCTTAAACTTCTGAAGTCTTCTTTTTAGATCTTCTTAGGGAACTCTGTTTTAATTTTGCTATTGATCTTAGTGCAAAGTCATAATCCTGGGGCACAGTCTGTACATCTAAGTGTTTCCATTTGAGGGTTTTGATATAAAGCCAAGGTATTGACTAAGTAAGTCCCTTTGCCTTGTCAGAATTACAACACTGAACTCTGATCCCTCATGATGAGCAATTTATGAAATGTCTAGAAGCTCTATTCAGCCTTTCACTTGTTAGTTTCTGCCAGGCTACTTGGAATTTTATTTTCCTGGGAATCCTCAGTTCAGGAATGAGCTAGGGATTTGTGAAGTGGTATATGCAAATTTCCTATCTCTGTAACTCCTCTCTTCTGGGATTTCCCTTTATAATTTCCAACCACTTGGTCAACCCTGATCTCTGGCTCTTTAAGATAGTGAGTTTACAGATTTCATTTTGAGTTCTAGCTGCCTTGAGCAGTGCAGACTGCAACATGATTTCAATGGAAAAGCCATTTAAACATTGATATCACCTGATATGGTTCACTTCTTTAATAAAGGTCATTGAATTTCTCCATTTTCTGCCTGCTTTGGTAGCTCTCCAGTGCCTTCAATTAATTGTTGCTTATGTTTTCCCCAGAGTTTATAATTTTTATCTGTGAGAGAGAGTTGGTCTGACACAATTTACTTCATTGTTATCAGAGTCAGAATAGCCTTCTTATATGCTTCTATAGGGCTGAAAATAGGGCTAGCAATATGAAAGGACTTTGGGGTTCTTCTCACTCTTCTTATTTTGGTGACTTGGGTTTTTCTGATTATGCAAACCCCTTCCAGTGAGCATGGGTCTTGAGGTGGACCCCTGGCTCACCTTACCTCTATTTTTCCTGGTGAATGTCGTTTAATAAGAGTGACCTCCATGCTTATTGGGGGAAATCTCCAGCTGTGCTCTCTGAAGATGCTTGGAATTAACTTTGATGCTTTGACTATTTTCATCACTGATTTTTAACTTTTTCTTGCACATCTGGATGTATTCGTCTGTGGTAGATTGAAAGCCTAGTGTGCATGAAGCACAGTTTTAGCATCTGTAGTTCAGCAATGAATAAAAACAAACAGAAAAAACAAAGTCACCATTTCCTGAAGCTCCCTTTTTAGTAGGAAGAGGGAGACAGTAAACAAATAATTAACAGCTGTCATCTTGTGATCAGTGTTTTGAAGACAGAGGAGTCCAGTCAGGAGCTGGTAGGTGTGTTTGTGGATGTGCTCAGAGAGCATGTTAAGGTAAGAACTTGCTGGTGTGGGAAATCCTTGCGCAGAGAACAGAAGAACGAGAACAAGCCCCCGGTGGGAGGATTTAAGGAAGAGCACTGCAGGCAGAGGGAACAGCAGATGCGAAGCCCCGATCAGGAGTGTGGTCAGTGAGCTTGAGGAGCAACCAGGAGACGTGTGGTCTGCAGTGAAGATGACATTTTGGTTCCTTAGAAGCCATAGTGAGTACTTTGGTATTTACTTTGGGAGAGACGATAGAAAACTTGGATGGTTTTGTATAGAGAAATAACGTAATTATTTAAAGCCTTTATCTTAGATTCTAGGGAGTAAGAGGAAAAGCAGGGAGACCAGTTGGAGAGCTGTTGTGACTGATGACAGATGATGAGGATTGATTTGTTATTGTTGTGTAGTTGCTAAGTTGTGTCTGACTCTTTTGCGACCCCATGGATTGTAGCCTGCCAAGCTCCTCTGTCCATGGGATTTTCCATGAAAGAATACTGCAGTGGGTCCAGAGGATCTTCCCCACCCAGGGATGGAACCTTCATTTGCTGTATTAGCAAGCAAATTCTTTACCACTGAGCCACCAGGGAAAGATTGATTTTGATCAAATGATATTATTTGCTAAGAGCTTCTTCTGTCCTCTGGGTGAGGCTACCCACAGAATCAGTTGTGTTCCAGACTTCCTTCTTGCCCTCGCAGTAATCAGATCTTGAAGAATCTCCCACTACATAGGAAAATACACATGATAGGGAAGAACACTTGAGTCGGGGAGGCAGACCTAGCATGAAGCTTTGGGCGTGGTGAAGTATTAGATTGTGTGTGTATAGCCACATAGCTCTCTGGTTAAGTCATAGCAAATGTCATCTGGCTAATGTCCATTAATGATTAGTTAATTATAAGATTGCCATTTCTGTCCTTGGTCTGACAGCTGGTTTACTTTACTGAAGGCAGTGTCTTTGGTAGGGTTTTCTTTTTTTTATCACATTACAGAGGATATTATTTCTAAAAAGTGATAGTTTCAAAAACAAAGAAGATTAGGTACTTTCTATCAAATAAGAGAATCAAGTCCAGAACCTGGCACTTAGTAAATGTTTAGTGTTATTTGAAATCAGATTTACTGCTTTGTTTGATTAAAAATATCCGCCCCCGCCATTTAATAGTAAAAGCGGCTAAAGAGAGCACCAACAATCAGTTAAATAAACAGTACCTTAGGTTGAAACTAGAAGTAGCAACTCATGTACATTTCTTAATTCGGTAATTACTTAAGCTGCTGGCGATCCTGTTTAGATGTGTGCATTAATGTGTGTACTTTCCCAGCTCCTTTACTTCTGCCTCCTGGTTCTCCCCTTCTCCTCCCTTCCCCTGCCCTTCCCCCTCCTCCCATCATTTGTGGAGGACCGCCAAGCATACTGACCATTGGTTCCTGACAACTTGAGCACAGAGACTTCTTGCAGCCTTCAATTTTGTGTGGTCATTTGAGAGCATAACTGGAGAGTCAGACCCACTGGGTTCTAACACATTCTGTGAGATCAGAGATTTTATGAAGCCTTTCCAAGACTCAGTTTACTTATCTATAAAATGGTTTCAGGGTGTGAGTGAGAGGGTGTAAGGTCACTTAGCTTAGTACCTTGTAACACACTCCCCAGGTCTCATGATCATGCCCCCACTCCCCACACATGAGGAAGCCGAGACCCTGGGAAATCCCAAGACTTGCCCAGGGACACACAGTATCCCTCAGGTCCACCAGCCCCCTGCTCTTGTTAAAAGGGAACAAGCGCGTGTAGCTGAGTGCTGCCAGGCCAGCACGAGGGGCAGCAAACTGTGATGTGCAAGAGCACACACCTCAGTGGGTGCAGGTCCTAGCCCTGCTGCTTACCAGCTGTGTGCCCCCAGGCTAGCTATTTAACCTATCTGTCCCTCAGTTTTCTCACCTTTAAAATGGGGCTAATGATGCCACCTTGCATAGAACTGCACAGAGGATTAAATGAAGTCCTATGTGCAGAGTACTTGGAGCAGCATTGAATCACTGCCTGTTAATATTGACACTGATTGTGAAGTGTAATTGATCATTGCTGAGAGGTGGTGTTTCCATCAGCAACCAGTCCAACTGCTCACTTCCTCTCTGGTGGGTTCAGACACCCCCTTTGCCATCCCCCACTCTTTGCCCTGGGTCTCATTTTTGTTTGATCGGGGTACTCGTTTTTCCCCGGTGCCCCATCACTACCTTCCTCCCTGCTCTCACGGCCCCGCCCTCTGGTTCTGGTCTGCCATCTGCTGCCCTATTCGCCACTCCCACCAGGGCAGAGACCGCGAGGGCTTCGTGGGGTACCCAGGCATCATGTCATGTCCCAGCGCTGTTGTACATCTTGTTTCAGAGATATTTTGCTGTAATGTTCTGTGACCTTTTCCATTGAGTGAGGTAGTTGGAGAGGCACTCAGTAAGGGAAAATTGACCTGTTTTATTCCTCCCCAAGGAGTCTCCTGTTTCCTTTCCACCATTCATTTGAAAGCTATCATTTTCTTGATTTTATAGCTGAAAAACACCATTGATTCACTGGGTGTTAGATGCTAAGAGTTCTCCTATTGACATGCCTATTGACAGTTTTCAGTATATTCTGCGTCTAATTATCACTCTCGGCTAAATGATACACCTTGTGGACTTGAGCGATGGAGTCGATAGCTCTCACCACATTGTTCCAGCCGTGCCTATTGAGCCCAGTGTCAGGGCGATGTGATTTATGTGATCAGAAAGAAAATTTCTGTTGGTGTGCTGCATAATTAAAGCAAGTGCGGAGTGACTGGTGACAAAAAAGCAGGTCTGCTGATGTCATCCCCAAAGGAGGAGAGATTTCTACGGTAAGCAGCTGTGACAGTGAGGGATCTCTTCTGGCATCTTGTGCTTTGCAATTTGCAAGGGTTCGATTATTTTCCTCTCAGCCCCAGCTGAGGATCCCTCCACTCTGACTTCCCGTCTCCTCATGTTCGAAGCCCCAGGATGTGCGCGCTCTTGCTCCCCAGGACTGTAGCCCTGGGGCTAGCTCTGGGAGGGGCTTACTGTTGGGATGTGTGTGTTTTAGGAGGAGATGATTCATCGAATTGAGGCAGGTAGAAACCCATCATGAGTAGGAAAGATATATGGTTTAAGAAAAAAAAAAAATCTTGTCCTTTGTTTTGGCTAGTTTGAGTTTCTTGGGTTTAGAGTAAGGGCTGAGAAGGCCATCTTCTCCATGCCTGAGTTGAATGGTCCCTGTGTGTGGATAGCATGCTCTGAGGGGAGTGGATGGAGGGTCTTGCCAGCTGCAGACAGGAAGGCTGGGGAAGTGTAGGAGGCTGACAGGAGGTAACACTGGCTTGTGGTAAGGAGAGAACTCTGGTGTAAAACACACTCCCCTCCTCTTGCACTGCCTTTCTGGTGATGCTCTTCACAAATGCCCTTCAGGGACTTAAGAACCTATTTCCTCCAGTGCTGGTTGAAGGACATTTTCTATGAGGCCAAGGGTCTTATTATTTAGCCCATATGGACCTCAGTTTTCTTATCTGTAAATTGAACCAGGGAGCCCATTTAGCAGTCAGGTACAGAGGCTTAGTGAGCTAGGGGCTTGAAGTAGGGGTTGGAGAAAGTACAGGTATTAATCTGAGTCATTCTTGGACGAATTCACTGATGAGGTCATGGTTGGTCAGAAAGAAGTATGGTTTACCTAAGATGCACAGTCTGTATTTCATACAGGACTACAGGATCTTGTAAAAAGAAAATGTATCACAGTGAGACATATAAGGATAGATGTGAATGGAGCATCTGAATCCAAAGGAAGGCGTTGATATTTCCAGGCACCTGACTTGGCAGTAAATTTGGCCTGGTGGCTAGGAAAATTCACAAGTAGAATTGGACTTGGGAGTTGGTGGGGTGGTTGAGGCCATGCAAAGGGATCAGGACTCTGGGTATCTATAAGGTGGTGATGAAAGGAGCTTTTGAAGTCATTGATTCCAGACAGGTTACTTTCCTGGAAGCCACAGAGGCCTTATGTGATTTCTGTAACCATCAATTCTTACTGAATGAACCTCTGTATGTGGTACTTTTGCAATTCAGATTTTTAGGATGAGAGTGAGAGAAAAGCAAGGAGAGAGGGAGGGAGATTAATATTATGGCCAAGACATAAATAATTTGATTTGAGAAGGCTCACCCCATGCACAAGACCAGAGGCATCGTGATTTAAGTTCATATTTTCATAATTGGAATTTTTAGAAGATTTATTTATTTATTCTATTTTTTGGCTGTGGTAAGTCTTTTTTGCTGCACCCAGGCTTTCTCTACTGGTAGCGAGCAGGGGCTACTCTTTGTTGCAATGCATGGACTTCTCACTGCAGTTGATTTCTTTTGTTGCAGAGCACAGCTTCGAGGTGCTTGGGCTTCAGTCGCTGCAGCGTGAGGGCTCGGTGGTCGCAGCTGGCAGGCTCTAGCGGGTGGCGCAGTAGTTGTGCACACAGGCTTAGCTGCCCCGTGGCATGTGGCGTCTTCCTGGACCAGGGATCAAACCTGTGTCCCCAGTGTTGCAAGGCAGATTCTTAATCACAAGCCCAGCAGGGAAGTCAGTAATCAGAATTTTTTAATAGAAAAGTTTTAAGACTGCTCAGTTATCTTTGAGAATTCACTGATGTTTTGTGATGGGAGCAGCAGCAAAGTGCTTTGTCCTGAATGTGAGGTAAACCATGAAGCAGGGTTACTGAGAACTCAAGAAATCTCATAGATTTTATTTCTTGTTAACCATTCATAACCATCATAACCAAATTTTGATATTATTTAATTTTAAAAGAATGAGAGTCTTTATAAATATATGTATAATTATTTAGCCACAGAGCATAGCTTATTAAATAGCCGTTACAGATGTGTTTCTTCTTCCCGTCTCACCATCCCCAGTTCCAGCTAAACTTTAGGAAGTGAAAAATACAAAGCAGCTGGGAAAATGATTGTAAGAATTTAACAGCTGTATTTGAATGACTTAAATATTTTAGAGTCAAGTACAAAATAAAAATTATCTGATTATTGTTTAAAAAATTTATTAAAGACATTTAAATGAATAAAAAATCATTCATATTTATTTAGATCTGGGCTAATTCTCAAGCTGTTGATTGTCCTGGGAATGGGGAGACATCCCTCTACAAATATGGAAAGCATCTTTGAACATTCTGGTAAGATTATGGATTTTCTCCCAATCTGTCTGTCATAACAACAGACACACTCCTGTAAAGACATGAATACATTGAGGTATGGTTACTGTAGCACGGCACTGCCGGAAGATTCTAGATAGCCAATCAGGGTAAAGTTGATCACCTTTCTGTTCAGGTCCTTTTTTCCCATCCTTGACTTGACAAGTGATCCAGCTTACAAGCCCTGACTCCCCCTAATAGATCACAGGCTACAGTGATCACCTGTGGTTTTGGGATAAGACGGTTGCATTGTGTGCTGGGATCCCGTGTTAACCACGGTTGGTTTATTTAGACAGTGGAAATTAGGGGAGAGAATGTAGCTTGGGGTTCTTTGACCCACAGTTCTTCCTGTTCTATGTCCTGGGCTTCTAAAATGCCTCTCCTTCCTGTGTCCTGCTTTTCTCTCCCTCGCAAGACCACCTCCTGCTGGCAGAGGTGTCACCTGGTGGATTTTAGGGCGGTTCCAGAATTGTTCTCGTTAGGTTGATGTGTACTTTGCGTTTCCTTGGGCTCCTTCTGGCCTCTCCATGTTTGAGCTCTGGGATCCCTGTTGGGGGGTGAGTGTGCAGAATATGTCCTCACCTCTCAATTCATTGTGACTTTGGCTTGAGGTCCGTCCTGTGGCTGTCACTGCTGTATTAAATCACAGTGAGTGGAAACAGCATGAAGATGGAGTGAGCAGTGAGCATATGGCCAGGGTTTGTGTGTGGAGGGGCGTGTGGGGCATGGATGGGAAGTGCACTCCCCCTCCAGGATTGTCAGGAGAGGTAGAGCCTTCTGAGGAGATGATGCAAAGGCACAGCCAGCCCGACGAGGGTGTGGGCCTGGGCAGTCCTGGGCTCATCTGCTGAAGGGTGAGGTGGAGTGGGCGACATGGCCCGGCCCGGCCATCTACAGAGAGTCCAGAATTCAGGGCTTCCCTCAAGCAGCCCAGATCCTTAAAACGGCAAATTATTCTTTTTGTTCTTTCCTGTCTTTGGGATTGTTTATGCATCTCAAATGAGCTGTAAAGGGAATTTTGTGCATCCGACAAACTTTTGCTTTAAAGGAGGCAGGTTGGAACAAGGCGCCGTCACATTAAATGCTGGCTATTGTGCTTTTCATCAGCCTGATGAACAGTGGCCGAAAATGGCAGGGGATTAAATTGATGTAATGACAAGAATTCATATAGAAGACTGTGGGAATGGGGCAGAATAATGCCGAGGCTGCGCAGTATTGTGCTGTTCTTTGATCGGCCTTACATGGAAAACATAATATACCTATATTTATGCTGATTCTAAACAGGGAGTGCATAAAGAGAGGTGTGTCATTTTTCCTACTGTCTTGGAGGTGAAATTAAGGAGCTATCCATTTTGAGCAAGGGACATATTTCTGAGTAATGAGTTAAGTGCAGTTTTTGAACATTCGGATCGTATTATGGATCACAATAGAGTGTGTTTTTGTTGCTCAGTTGGGTTCTTGTTAAGCAGGCCTGCCATACATGGACATTTGTAAATTGTTTATTTGTTAGAGGACGTTCCTTTTATTTTTTGGAAAAAAATCGCCCTTGTCTTGGTGAATTTAAGCAGTATCAAGCCCGAGTAGAGACAACACCTCCTTTCTCAGTCTAGGTCTTTGGTGCCAAAAGTCACAGATGAGATGGTCCTGCCTTCCGGAGAAATACATATGTGTCTTTCATCTGGGAAACGTCTTTCTGGGGTAGTACCAGCTGGAAGACGTCAACTGGGATGACCAGATACTGATGGATGGATGAGGGGTGCGGCAGGGGTGGCTGAGGGCCATTCACATGCAGTGTGTTTGAAAGCACTTTGAGAAGTATAGCGTGCTTAGCGTGCATTTGTATATGATATGGAAGCGTATTTTTATTCGGCGCACTTCAACATATGGTTCCAAAGAAGAGGAAGGTGTTGCACTGTTTTCAAACTTTACTTGTGTGTGTGTGTGTTTTCCTCCTGTACACAGAGAAGCATCTTTAGGCATTGATTCCAGTAATGATGTTTATCCTTTCTAAGGCTTCGTAAGGAATTGCCCTAATTTCTTAGAACACTGCTTCCGTTACCTCCACACTCACTTTGGGAAAATGTGAAATTCCTAGCCCACTTTTAAGGCTTTCCACAGTTTTGACTGACTGTACCCTGCAGTGACGGAGAAGGCATTGGCACCCCACTCCAGTACTCTTGCCTGGAAAATCCCATGGATGGAGGAGCCTGGTAGGCTGCAGTCCATGGGGTCGCTAGAGTTGGACATGACTGAGCGACTTCATTTTCGCTTCTCACTTTCATGCATTGGAGAAGGAAATGGCAACCCACTCCAGTGTTCTTGCCTGGACAATCCCAGGGACGGGGGAGCCTGGTGGCTACTGTCTGTGGGGTCGCACGGAGTCGGACACGACTGAGTGACTTAGCAGTAGCACCCTGCAGTGAAGCCCTTGTGTCAGAAAGCCCTGCCTGCCATCATTTTCACATTTCTACTTCTGTTCATGTCATTCCTTCTGTTTGAGGCCCCCTCCCCTGACTGTAGCCCCCCAGATGTGGCCCATCCTCTGGAGTGCTGCTGGCTCAGCTCCTCCTCCAGGCCTCCTGCAGCCTGTCTTAATAGTGGACGTGTTCTCTCCGCAGCCCCCTGTGAGAATTATCCATGGCCTTGCTGTGTAGTATCCTCATCTGACCTGCTGCTTCCTTGGCATTAATGGTACAAGGTATTGACGATGATGGTAATGGAGATAATAAAAATACTTATTCAGAGTATTGTCCTCTTTGTGAAGATTCAAATATTGTGACTCAGAGAGGTTAATTAACCTTTCCAAGATCACACAGCTAGCAAGTGGAGGAGCCGGGTTTTGAAGCCTGATAATTTCAGTCCGGGGTCCAAGCTCTTAACCACTCTGCATGCTGCCTTCCTTATGGCTTCCTCACTTCATGTGCAGCTATTTGTACTTAGTGGGTCCTTAGAAATCCCTTACTGAATAAATAAATATAAAACATTGGATGAAAATAGCAGCATATTCCCATATGAATAGGAGATTTTTGGAGGAGGTCCTAAGGCCTCAGCGTGTGAGTAAACATGGATGGAATTTAGATGGTTGGCTTCCTGGTTATTTTCGTGGCACTTTTATCCTTTACTGTTAAGTACCATCCCCCTCCCTTGCTGAGGTCTGAACTTTGTACATAGCCAGCATGACATGACAGCAGTTTATCTTGCATAAGTCAGTTGACAATGTATTAGGTGCTCTTTGCAAGGTACTTGGGACTTCCTAGGTGGCTCAGTGGTAAAGAAGCCATCTGCCAAGCAGGAGACATGGGTTTGACCCCTGGGTAAGGAAAATCCCTTAGAGAAGGAAATGGCAACCCACTCCAGTATTCTTGCCTGGAAAATCCCATGGAGAGAGGAGCCTGGCAAGCTGTAGCCCATGGGTTTGCAAAAGAGTAAGACATGCCCTAGCGACTAAACAACAACAATGTTCTTGGGGTGAGTTTTTTTTTTCCCTCAGTATAAAAATGTGTTTATTACAGAAAATTAGGCTCAAATAGACATAAGAAAAATAAGTTTTAATCATAATAACACTTTAAAATAAAGATTGCCTATTTAGTCATACTTCTGCACAAAAACATAATAAATCTTTTAAAATGTATATCATAATATCACTAGTAAGAAGATTGAATCACTAATCAAAAACCTCCCACAAAACCAAAGTCCAGAACCAGAAAGTTTCATTGGTCAATTCCACCAAACATTCAAAGAATTCTACCAATCTTTCTAAAACTCTCCAAAAAATAGGAGGAGAGAGAACACTTCCAAACTTATTTTACAAGGCTGGTATTACCTTGGTACCAAAAACAAACAAAGATAATATAAGAAAAGAAAATTACAGGTCAATATCCCCATAACAGAGATGGGAAAATCTTCAACAAAATAAATTATATGATACATTAAAAGAATCATATACCATGATTAAATGGAAGTTATTCTAGGGATGCAAGAATGGTTCAATATCTACAAATCAATTGATGTGATACACTGCATTAAAGTAATAAAGAATAAAACCTACATGATCATCTCAATAGATGCAGAAACAGCATTTGATAAAATTCAGTATCAGTTTGACTAACTCTCAACAAAATGGATGTAAGAGGAAACACACCTCAACATAATAAGGGCCACATATGAAAAGCCCACAGATAGCACCACACTCAGTGGTGAAAATCTGAAAGCTTTTCCCCTAAGACCAGGAAAAGGATGTCCACTTATTGTGTTCTTGGAGTGAGTTTTATATAATTTTGGCATTTTAGGGCTAAGAGCTGGCTTGGCTGCTGCCATGCACATTTCTGGCAACCCTGGAGCACATGGCTAAGTCACCAGGACACTCTTTCCTGCTCTGCTTGGATGCCAATTCAGAATCCTTCTTAGCACAGGACCCCTTTCCTTTTAGGATTCAGGAGACTGAGATCCAGAGAGGTGTTACTCCAGCAATCAGAGTTAGCCTGCAAAAGTACATCTGTGTGCTCTCGCTGGTCTAAGAGGAAGCGAAGAAACTAGACTCAGTCTCTTTCCAGGTATGGAAGCTGAGGGCCTGGGGCAGAGGGATTCCCTGCTCATTGCTGGCAAAACTGGAGCCCACACCCTCATCTCTACTTCCTGATTAGTCTGTGATCCCTCCTCGGGTCTGGAAGCAGATACACTTCCTGTACCAGCTCATTCAGTAAGACTTAGCACATCTGGTTGTGTGCATGCATTTTTCATCAGCTGTCCCCCTGGAAATTCCCTCATCATGAATGTGGACAATGAATTGAGTGATGTGGATTCTGTTTTATTAGGGTTGCCTTTTGATACAACAAGTATTTATATAAGGCTTCCGGGTACTCTCTGCAATATTCACCCTGGAAATACAGTATTTTATTCTCTGTGCCCTTGATGTTGAAATGAAGCATATTGTTTCCCTTTAGGACGCCATTAAAAGTCGATGATGACCTTTACGATGACTAATAGTTTTCACAGGCTTTAATTGTGACTTTTTTTTTTTGGCAGAGCAGCATCCGTCCACTTCATACATCTTTTGTATCAGGGAATCAATAAAAACTGCCGCCTTTTGTTGATGCTAAAGGAGATTTTATGCCGATGACAAGGGATTTGATTTAATATTCTCTTTAAATAAGATCAACACTGCTGCAGTTATAAACTCTTCGAAAACCTGTCAAGTCCATCAATATAGCATGAAACAAAAAGTTAGCAGCCTGGTATAAATTAGTACATGCATTGTGTCTTTGGGAAGGGCAGTAGATATTTATGATTGTATGCTAAAGTATATATATATTTAGAGGTTTCTTTCTGCTCTTTCAACCGTGAGTAGGAAATGCAGAAGAGCATTTCATTACTACCATGTTCCAAACTGCAAACTTTCTTTGCCAGGTAATGATTTTCTGGGGGCAATTCTGAATGTGGTGACGTGATATAAACAGGTATTTATGATCTGTGGTACAATCCTTAGTGAGTATGGATTTATAGTTAAATGGTGAAGTGGGAATCCAGCCAGTGATTATTGATAGAGCTTCTAGAATCTATATATATATATTTTTGTTTCCAGTATTCACACACACTTTCTTCTGGGGCCTGATTATCTCTGTAAGTCTGTTTTGCTAGTTTAGTTGAGAGGTGAATAGGAGACTTGGCAATTCAGGGCCATAGGCTTTGTGTGTTTGTCAGCAAGTGGGACACCTTGTCCCCATAACTATTCCCTCATACCTCGCCATTTTTAGACTGTAATTATGTTATATGATTATTCCATCTCTTTGGCTCTCTTCTAGGTGAACAGGTGACCCAGTAGGAACAGATCTGATTGACAGTAAATAACTGGAGTGAGCTTGTGTTCACAGGTTATGGCTGTGTCCTGGGGAGAATCCACAGTGCCCAAGACGAGAGCCACTGTGGCCCTTGGAACAAGAGCCAGCTTCCCCAGAACAGCTTCAGACTGGTGAGCATGTCACGTGTGTTACAGATGGCCTGGGTAACACGGGTCACGTTAGCAGAGCAGGAACAGGCGAGAGGCTGAGGCCTAGGCAGCTCTGAGGCCAGGTGATCCGGAGGAGCAGGGTGTGCAGCACACCAGGGAGATGACAACAGAGCCGGCTAGAGCCCCAGCAGAAGGCAGTGGGGCCTCTGCTTTTATGAGGTTCTCTTTTAAGAGAGGTCTACTCAGAGTTGTCTGTGGCACCTGACCCATGGGGTGAAACCATTAGACCAGAGTTTGTTGAGGAGTAGTCCATAGACTGCTTACATCTCAGTTACTTGGGACTTTAATGAGACTCTTTCGTGAAGAAGCTGAGTCTATGTTTTGAAAAGCTCTCCAAATAAGTTCCATGCATACCAGTAAAGCTTTAGAACCATTGCTCCAGATGTAAGGATGTTTGCCAAGCTAGAACAAGCTCAGATCTCCTTTTAGCTTTTTCCAAAAGATTCAGGATTCATATTTGGAGAGAGTGATATTCTGTGAGTGGATCTGAGATAGAGATGTTTTATTCAACAAGGCTGTTTGAGAGACTGACGTTCTTAAGAAAACACACAGTACGGTTGACCCTTGAGTGACTTGGGATTGAACCACAAGGGCCCACTTCTAGGTGGATTTTCTTCAGTAGTAAATACTACAGTACTGCATGATCTGACGTTGGGTTGAACATGTGGCTAGGGAATCACGGATATGGAAGAACTGCATAAATGAGTGGCCCGCTAGAAGTTACACAGGGTTTTTCAACTGAGAGGAGGGTCTGCACCCCTAGTGTTTGTGCTGGTCAGGGGGCAAGTGTACATGTGTCCTTTTGCTTGTCCTTGATGTCTCATGGACATAAATTTGCATGTAATTTCAGATGTCTGTGGTACCCTCATCATGAATCCTCTGTTGAAAACTCTTGATTGGAAGACAAGGTTGTGTACTTGTTACTTTGCACTGATCACCATGTGCTTGTTCCAACAATTGAGTTGAAGGCATGATCAAAATGTCACCTCTCTGTATTGTCCTAGAGAAAGCTCTGATCGATGGAAATGCCAGATTTTCATTGCCGTGAATACTTTGGTGAACATTGTAACACGCGGCCCCCAGTGTAGATAATTAAGCTGTTTGTCACTATTGGGAAGCACTGATGTTCTTGAATTTGCATTGCGTCCTCCTTTGAACAGATCCTTCTGTAGCCTTAGTCCTACGTGTGCGAACCATCTGCGTCACTTGTGCAGGGGGAAAAAGTGAAGAACTTCCTTCTCTAGGACTCAGAGCCCTTGAAGATCCAGCTTTTTGGTCTGGTAGATAGGGCTCTGACATGGAGCGACTCACAGAAGCATGGATTAACGTTGGTTTTTTTTTTTTTTTTTTTAACGTTGGTTTTTCTGAGAGTTCCTCATCGGCATGAGTCACTCACCAGACCACACATCAGCTGTCTTCTGCCCAGTGTTTTCGTCATTGTGGAGGAGAAGAGTGTAAACCGATACCATCTCTGCTCATTTTCCTGGGTGGTACTTAAACTGCCTGAGTGTTCCTTTTTGGGATTTATTAAAGATTTTCTCTTCAATAAACATTTGTAGCATATTCAGTGAGCTTTCCTAAGGAGGAGAGGATCATTTGGCAGTCTCTTCAGTTTTTGGACCTTTTTTTTTTAATCTTGGGACACCCTTTTCCCACTGAGTCATTCAGACGTGCCTTCCTCTCCCTAGACTTGGCCCCACTGCCTGAAATGTTCATGTGTTTTTCTGTGAATACCAGCCGAGTGCAGGCGCCCGATTGACACAGCTAGATCAAAATGCTTTGAATTTTGAAAATGATCCCCCTCTTGGTATTGAGCCCAGTGATAAAAGCAAAGCAGTTGTCATCTTGAAAACAGAGCTGTATACATGGCAGAGTCTTTCCAATTAGCACACTTAAGATGCGTGTTAGAAGTGACGGGAAGTGGGATGTTACAGAGCGAAATGCGGGTAATAGGGCTTTAAATTTTCATGTTTCAGTTGATTTTTTTTCTATTGCAGCTTGAAGAAAATTGTTGCACATTATTGGAGCTCCTAAGTGCATTTTAACACTGCTCTTTCAGTTTGCAATAATATCTTCCAAAAACAACAGAAATACTGGTCACAAAAAACGCTTGTGTCCATTGATTTTCCAAGTAGAGAGAAAGTAATATATTATTTAAAAATTACTACTAAATAACAATCAGTTTAGGCCATTCTCCAGGTACTTTTCTGCCTTTTACCAAGCACTTGGTTTGATGGGATCCTTAAACTGAACAACCTGGCATTTTTGATGTTCACCAGATTCAGCATCAAAAATGAATTCTCGCCATACACATGTGCAGAGAAATTAAAGCCAAATGTCCAGCATAAAGCAAGGGGTTTGTTATCTGCAAGAATCCTATCAGAGTTATTTACATATGTGATATACTCCCTAGAAGGTGGATGTCTAGCGTAGGGTCTGATATAGAGTAATAATAGTAGGACGTAGTCGTGGTCAGTGCTGCTAGTGCTTACCATTTTCCATTTCGGGTTCCCTCTCCTTCTTTGTACATAGGAGACTTACACCTCCCTCCCCTCCTGAAGTTAGGTGTGCCTTGCTTTGGTCAATTCAATGGGAGTAGGAGTGATTTGTGTCACTTTTAGGTGGACGTATTTAAGACCCAGTAAGCAGTGAGCGTTTCTTATGCTATGGTAAACGCTAAAGCCTTTTACTGAGAGACCAATGTTATAAGATGCTGGAGACTTTGTAAGCTTGGTTTCCTAAGTGGCTGCAGTGACCAGAGCCCCCTCCCCACTAGCCAACCCACACTAGACATGTAGAATGAGACAGAACCCACCCATTGTTGCTTTAAGCTGCTGAGATTTAAGGTTTGTTTGTTATTAAAGAATAATCTAGTCTACTTTGGCTGATGCAAATGTCAATAAATTGACATTTATTCAGTGCTTTGTGCCAGGAGGTTAAAGTGCTCTCTATGTATTAATTCATTTAATCATCACTTATAACTAAAGAAACGCTGGGCTGGAAGAAGCACAAGCTGGAATCAAGATTGCTGGGAGAAATATCAATAACCTCAGATATGCAGATGACACCACCCTTATGGCAGAAAGTGAAGAAGAACTAAAGAGCCTCTTGATGAAAGTGAAAGAGGAGAGTGAAAAAGTTGGCTTAAAGCTCAACATTCAGAAAACTAAGATCATGGCATCTAGTCCTATCACTTTATGGGATATAGATGGGGAAACAGTGGAAACAGTGTCAGACTTTAGTTTTTGGGCTCCAGAATCGCTGCAGATGGTGACTGCAGCCATGAAATTAAAAGACGCTTACTCCTTGGAAGGAAAGTTATGACCAACCTAGATAGCATATTCAAAAGCAGAGACATTACTTTGCCAACAAAGGTCTGTCTCGTCAAGACTATGGATTTTCCAGTAGTCATGTATGGATGTGAGAGTTGGACTGTGAAGAAAGCTGAGTGCCGAAGAATTGATGCTTTTGAGCTGTGGTGTTGGAGAAGACTCTTGAGAGTTCCTTGGACTGCAAGGAGATCCAACCAGTCCATTCTAAAGGAGATCAGCCCTGGGTGTTCTTTGGAAGGACTGATGCTAAAGCTGAAACTCCAGTACTTTGGCCACCTCATGAAGAGTTGACTTAGTGGAAAAGAGTCTGATGCTGGGAGGGATTGGGGGCAGGAGGAGAAGGGGACGACAGAGGATGAGATGGCTGGATGGCATCACCGACTCAATGGACTTGAATTTGAGTGAACTCCGGGAGTTGGTGATGGACAGGGAGGCCTGGCGTGCTGCAATTCATGGGGTCACAGAGTCGGACATGCCTAAGCGACTGAACTGAACTGAATAACCAATGAAAGTTACTCCTGTTATCTCCATTTTTTTTTTCCCCCAGAAGAGGTGCTGAGATGTTAAATCACTTTCTTAAGAATGTACTGGTGAGGAACAGAAGTGAGATGGAACCCAGGCAATCTCGGGAATGCTCAGTAATCATGAAATGATTGATTCAAGATCAGAGATGGTTTTATTGGTTTGGTAGAACATACAGTCTTCCATGTGGTGTTATTGGAGAGGGTACCAGTTGGCATTATCTATCCCAGATGTCTCAAGCTGCCTGTCGTTTTGCCAGTATGGTTACTTATTTTTAGGTCTTGAAATGTTGGGGCTTTTTAGTTGAAGATGGTTGGCAACACCCTATAAAGGTTTTATAAGGTGAGGTGCTCCAAAAGAGCACGTGAGTCACCAGAAAGGAAGTCAGGGACCCCAGGGGAAAGTAAGAAGGAACCAGGGGCTATAGTTGCTCTTTGGCTGAGGGTTGCCCTCCTTAGGATTAGTGTCTGCTGTGCTGTGCTGTGTGCTCTGAGAAGCTGAAACTCTCATGGGAGGTCCCACCTGTGGGTTGATTCAGGCTCTCAAAGGGAAAGTTGGGGATAGGATGACTGCAGCTTTGCTCAACTGTTTATTGCTTTTGAAAGATATGGGTCGGTTTTCTTATGTGGGCAGAAAAAGAGTTATGGTGTGGCAAGGGAACTCTAAGTAGTGTGATTTTGTGCAATCATTCTAATATGTTTTAGTCAAGGGTTGTAGTTAATCCATCCCATTCCTTTGCCTGCAGCTGGTTTGTCTCAGAAATGACTTTCATAAACACTCACACATACTTTGACAGAGTTAGCTGAAGAGCCTTGGCCAAGGTTCTTTTGGTAGTAAGTGACAGAAACCTACTAGGAAACTTAGTCCTTTTGAAGCAAAAAACAGGAATTGGTCTAAAGATGTGAGATAAAGAGTCATCTTATGGAACCCCAACACTAAATGTATGGCCATGGGGGAATCTAGAAAGCTCTGCAGAGCTACACCTCCTTCTGCTCATAGAAGTTGTGTGGAGGTCTTCTCTATTCTCTCAGTACATTTGCTTTCTCTGCCTCCATTCCTTTGCCCTGTTAGCTTTTTCCGCTGTCGTATGTTCATGGACAAACAATACGGTTCCTGAGCTTATGGACCTTCAGTTCGCATTTGCATTTGGAACTGATAAGCAGCCTTAACTCCCAGTTCTACAAACTGGGAAGAGAAAATTTGAACCATGTTGAGTCTGTTCTTAGCTGCTATAGGCGATGTTGATGGGATTAGATCTCTCATGTGTTTATCAGTATAGGTGCCGAGGATGGTAAAGAATCTGCCTGCAATGCAGGAGACCCTGCATTCCTAGGTCGGGAAGGTTCAATTCCTAGGTTGGAAAGATCCGCTGGAGAAGGGATAGGCTATCCACTCCAGTATTCTTGGGCTTCCTTTGCGGCTCAGCTGGTAAAGAATCAGCCTGCAATGTGGGAGACCTGGGTTCGATCCCTGGGTTGAGAAGATCCCCTGGAGAAGAGAATGGCTCTACCCATTCCAGTATTCTGGCCTGGAGAATTCCATGGACTGTATAGTCAATGGGGTTGCAAAGAGCTGGACACAACTGAGTGACTTTCACTCATTTCACATGCCTAGGACGTAACAGTCACAGTGTTAAATGCTGGGGACACTGATATGGATAAGGCAACGCTTTTTTCTTTGAGATGGTTCTACTCTGAAAGGGGATGTGAGTCCAGAAGTCAACCCAGAATATCCAAGGGTTGGATATAACCTAATGGTTATAAGACTCCTTACAGGAGTCACATCTTGTTTTAATAAAAGATTCTAATAGAGTAATGAACTGCTCTTTTAAAATGGCAAACTCCCTGTGCTGAAAGTATTTAATCTGAGATAGGCTCATCGTCTCTACTGTAGGATGTTACCTGAGTAAATTCTCTCCTTATCCAGCAGTTTAGACTAGATGACCCTTGTTCTCTGATTCTATTATTTTTATGATAAACCTTGTGATACACAACCGCTGAGGGCTATAGAAATGAATGGGGAAGAAATGGTATGTTCTAGAAGTGATCAGAAAAGGCATTTTAGTGTAATTGTGCCTTGAATTTGGCTCCAGAGAAAGGCGAAAAGGTGAGTAGACAAGGCAAGAAGAATATATTCCAAGTTGCATGGCAAAATGTGTGAAGACCCAAGGATGATGAGTGTGGTGTGTATGAGAGACAAGAGACACATGTATTTGGGGTCTGTCAGGAAGCTGAGGAAAGGCAAGACAAGTTCAATTTTAGGAAGGTGTTGGAATGATGAGATTAGGTAGTTGAATTTATATTCATAATACTGTAGAACCAGAGGGCACTTGCTGTGGGTAGAATACTCTTTACCATAAAATATAAGCATGGAGGACATCTTTATGTCACAAGAAAAAAGCTAAGTGAAGCATTTAAGGGCTTGGTCCAGTGATTGACATCAAGGATCCAGATTCCTTCCATCTATTTACTGGCCGATTTACCATATTGGCTTGGTGCTTAGGCTTCTGTCCTCATAGCCACAACCTGAGTGCAAGTGTTCCATGAATCAGAGACAGACACAATAATCTAATGTTGAAGAGTTTGGAGGGATGTTTCCTTCTGTGTGTCCCTTTTAATTTGAGATAAAATGTCTCCCAAAAAACATCCTTTCATGTCCTATTGGCCACAGTTCACCACCCATGCCTTAGCTTTTGGGGAGAACGAGAGGGAAAGGTCACCTGTGCCAGCAAAGATGGAGATGCTGCCCAAGGGTTGTGGAGTTAGCTGCCAGCAGCATCTCCCCAGCCAGCTCATGCAGGACATCTTGTATTATCACCTAATTTCACAGATAGTGACATGTAATAGCTGCCATGTACCCAGTATCTTTTATATTGTCAGGGACTCTGAAGTGTTCTGTTTTTACCCTTTAACAGTAACCCTTCCAGGTAGGTGGAATCATTCTCACTTACTGTTGAGGAAACTGGCTGTGTGTGGGTAACTGGGTTTAGTTAGTGTCTAGAGGGATAAGACCTTTTTAAAATCATAGTCACAGTCTTGGGTTTGAGAGTGGCTTTAGGCCAGCCTGCTGCCTTCCTCCAAAGGCCCCCCCTCTAGTTCCCACGTCCCTGCCAAGTGGCAGTGGAGCCAACCCTTGAATGCTTGTAGGGACGGACGTTTCCTAACTGCTGGCCCCGTGTTCTTTCCAGTCCACATCCCTGGCAGAGCACAGACGTGTCACGGATTGAGAAGGACTCCTGGTTTTCTTCTGTTGCTCCCCTTCTTCCCCCAGGAGGTATCTTTTATAGAGGCTGGCTGCTAGTTCTGATGACATCATGGCACTGGCATCATGGGGCATGCTGAAATCCCTCAGCTGGTGTTCTCTCCTCTCACAAGTGAAGAGGGGGCCACGTGAAAAGTGAGTTTGGCCTCCCCAACTTCCTTAGGCCTGAAGCCCTGTGCCAGGTATTGCTCTTTTCTATTTGCTAAATGTTAGTGGAAACAAAGAGCTGTTTTGTTTGGTTTGTGTTTCCCTGTGGAAAAGATTACTTTAGGCACATTTTAGAAAATGCTTTTAAAAAGAATCTTGTGTAGGTTGAAAACATAGAGAAAGAAAGCAAATGTCTTGATGGCTTTTTATTACAATAAAAATTGTAGTGAAAGCTCTCTCAACTTCCTCCCTCCTTCTATCCCACTAAACAAACCTTTGTTTGTGGGAGGAGGATTAGGTTTAAACAGCAGGAGCAGAGATGAAGAAATAGCATCATTTGGGGACCCTAGTACTGAAAAGGTCACCACCAGTGACATTTCCTGAATGTTTGTCAAAATTCAAGAGGTTCTTTAAGAGTAAGAGTTTGCTGTTGGTGGTAGTGGGAAGGGTATACCCGTGGATCCAATAGGAAAACATTTAAAATCTGTCACATGACATTTGAGGGGTAGAAGGAGGATGGTGGAGAAGGCAATGGCAACCCACTCCAGGGACGGGGGAGCCTCATGGGCTGCCGTCTATGGGGTTGCACAGAGTCGGACACAACTGAAGCGACTTAGCAGCAGGGGGATGGTACTGGTGATGGTTTAGTCACTCAGTCACGTCCAGCTCTTTGCAACCCACGGATTATAGCCCACCAGGCTCCTCTGTCCATTGGATTCTCCAGGCAAGGACACTGGAGTGGGCTGCCTCTCCAAGAAGGAGGATAGAGGCAGCAAAATTCAACCAGTAAAAAGTGTTTTCATTGCTACTGTTTTTGGGAAAATGCTTTTCGTATTCAGCTGCTCTCCTCAAGTGCCTTTAAATTTGTCTTCCCTTTTTTGACTAATAAAAAGGGCCTCTTGTAGAAATCCATTAATTATGTGAGATCTTCCCTCTATAAACCTTATCTGAAGTTTGGTGATTGGTGGGCAGGTCATTGTGTTGGCAGCTGCGGTACTGCTGATGTCCTAGATAGGTCTATGACTTGGGACCCATCTAGGGAGGGGATTATGCACTTAGCCCTTTAGTGGTCATGAGGACCCTGACTGTTTCTGCACATGACACCTGCAACATGCAAGGAAATGTTTAGGCTAGAACTTCACTGTCAAATGTGGTAGCTGCTAGTCACATATGCCTGTTGAACAGCTGAAATGTGGCAGATTGAGATGTACCATAGGTGTAAACCACATTGAGGACCTAGTGGGGAAAGAATGCAAAATTCTCATCACTGGCCTTCAATTTTGATTACATGTTGAAATGATAATGTTGTAGATACATTCAGTTCAGTTCAGTTCAGTCGCTCAGTTGTGTCCGACTCTTTGCGACCCCATGAATCGCAGCATGCCAGGCCTCCCTATCCATCACAAACTCCCGGAGTTCACCCAGACTCACGTCCATCAAGTTGGTGATGTCATCCAGCCATCTCATCCTCTGTCGTCCCCTTCTCCTCCTGCCCCCAATCCCTCCCAGCATCAGAGTCTTTTCCAATGAGTCAGCTCTTCTCATGAGGTGGCCAAAGTACTAGAGTTTCAGTTTCAGCATCATTCCCTCCAAACAAATCCCAGGGCTGATCTCCTTCAGAATGGACTGGTTGGATCTCCTTGCAGTCCAAGGGACTCTCAAGAGTCTTCTCCAACACCACAGTTCAAAAGCATCAATTCTTCGGTGCTCATCCTTCTTCACAGTCCAACTCTCACATCCATACATGACTACAGGAAAATCCATAGCCTTGACTAGACGAACCTTTGTTGGCAAAGTAATGTCTCTGCTTTTGAATATGCTATCTAGGTTGGTCATAACTGTCCTTCCAAGGAGTAAACGTCTTTTAATTTCATGGCTGCAGTCACCATCTGCAGTGATTTTGGAGCCCAGAAAAATAAAGTCTGACACTGTTACCACTGTTTCCCCATCTATTTCCCATGAAGTGATAGGACCGGATGCCATGATCTTTGTTTTCTGAATGTTGAGCTTTAAGCCAACTTTTTCACTCTCCACTTTCACTTTCATCAAGAGGCTTTTGAGTTCCTCTTCACTTTCTGCCATAAGGGTGGTGTCATCTGCATATCTGAGGTTATTGATATTTCTCCCAGCAATCTTGATTCCAGCTTGTGTTTCTTCCAGTCCAGCGTTATATGCATGTACTCTGCATATAAATTAAATAAGCAGGGTGACAATATACAGCCTTGATGTACTCCTTTTCCTATTTGGAACCAGTCTGTTGTTCCATGTCCAGTTCTAACTGTTGCTTCCTGACCTGCATATAGGTTTCGCAAGATGCAGGTCAGGTGGTCTGGTATTCCCATCTCTTTCAGAATTGTCCACAGTTTATTGTGATCCTCACAGTCAAAGGCTTTGGCATAGTCAATAAAGCAGAAATAGATGTTTTTCTGGAACATACATTAGATTAAGTAAAATACATTATTAAAACTATTTTTGCCCATTTCTCTTTACGTTTGTAATGTGGCTACTAAAAAGTGTGAAATATCTTTGCATTTCTGTTGGACAACACTGGTCTAGGTGAGAGTTCAGCAAGTCATGGCCTTTTTTCATAAATAAAGTTTTACGGGCCATGAGTGCTGGTTAGTTTGTTGTCTGTGTCTGATTTCATGCTACTATGGTTCACAGAGCCTAAAATATTTATTTTCTGGGCCTTTACAGAGAAAAGTCACTAAACTGTGGTCTAAAGGATTCTGGAAAACATGGCAAGACCTAAAAGTAGTCTGGGAAGCCCTGATTCTTACTCCCGCAGGCAAGGAGAGAGAAGCAAGGATGCCTTGATGTCTCAGAGGTGCTTCAGTTCAGTTAAGTCACTCTGTTATGTCTGACTCTGGCACCCCATGGACTGTGGCGCACCAGGCTTCCTTGTCCATCACCAACTCCTGGAGCCTACTCAAACCCATGTCCATCGAGTTGGTAATGCTATCCAACCATCTCATCCTCTGTCGTCCCCTTCTCCTCCTGCCTTCAATCTTTCCCAGCATCAGGGTCTTTTCCAGTGAGTCAGTTCTTCGCATCAGGTGGCCAAAGTATTGGAGTTTCAACTTCGGCATCAGTCCTTCCAATGATATTCAGGACTGATTTCCTTTAGGATTGAGTGGTTTGTGCTTCCCTCTCTCCCCAGCCTGTTCTCTTTAAATAAATGTGAACCTCAAGCCCCTTCACTACTGAGAAGAGAGATTGTAGAGCCAGACAATTAACTCTGGATGAAAGGCAGAGTTTGAACCTCTTACCATCCAGTAGAGGGGTATGGAAACGTTGCTCCTGATTGCTGAATCTCTAAAGGTTTTATGTTAGAGACACAGAATTATGGCTGGTAAAGTAAGTAGGATAGTGACATGGAGTGAATTAAGTGGCCTACTTGCTCTAGTGAGCTGCCATGAAAGTGCAAATGTTTAGTCACTCAGTCATGTCCAACTCTTTGTGACCCCATGGACTCTAGCCCACTGGGCTCCTCTGTCCATGGGATTCTCCAGGCAAGAATACTGGAGTGGGTTGCCATTTTATTCTCCAGGATATCTTCCCTACCTAGGGATCAAACCTGGGTCTCCTGCATTGCAGGTAGATTACTTTACCATCTGAGTAACCAGGAACTTGAGGTGCCATAGTACATGTCAATAATTTGGGGCCCTAAAGATATTTTACACCTAAGAGCTCCCATCAGCAAGAAGCTATTTCAAGGAAGTATGCATTCTTCCCTGGGTTGGGAAGATTTTCTGGAGTAGGAAATGACAACCCACTCCAGTGTTCTTGCCTGAAAAATCCCATTGACAAAGAAACCTGGCAGGCTACTGTCCATGGGGTCGCAAAGAGTCAGACACAACTGAGTTACTGAGAACACACTAAGATATTTTACACCTGAGAGCTCCCATCAGCTACATGCTATTTCAAGGAAGCAAACATTCTTAAAACCTTGGCTATCACCTCATACCTTGGGAAATGAGTTTTTACCTGGCTGAGTATAAGTTTTGGAGAGTGGTAAAAACTAGAGAGGTGAGATGGATGGACACTAGGGCAAATGGCACAAAAGGCCAGGGCTGACGCCACCCAAGCTTGAGCATTCTCCTGGGGCCACTGGAGGGCAAGGGTCTCGGGAGGGTAACAGAGTCTTTGTTCCAAAGTGCACATTGGTGTGGCACTTCCTTAAAATTCCTTTCTACTCCCCCACCCCAATTTAAAAGCATTTCCTAGGATAAGACCCTGCATCAGAGTCAAATTCCCCACAAGCTTTGGGTGGTATTAATGCCTGCCAGCACAGGGCGAACCCTGTTACAGTGAATGGAGTCACAGTATTCAGAATGAATTACAGGACGTTAGGCACGTGATTTACCACCTATAGTAAACAGGGCTCCACACATGGTGTATTTCTGCTGCATGGGTTAGTTATTAACTGCAAAAAAAGGGGAAATTCATTTAGAAGACATGCCCATTTTTTATGAGGTAAGGCTGCCTGGAGATGCATGGCATTTTAAAGCAAACAAATTCCTGGGAGAGCCTGAGCTTACCACCCAGAAATGTGGCAAGGAATAAAAACATTTACACCAGTTTAATATGAATGGTTGAAAAAAATATCTATTGCACATTGAACGAGATATATGAAACCATAACCTACTCTTGTGTAGTAAGCAACAGAACCATTCCCCTAACGGATGACTATTCGAGTTGACATTATTCTGCATCTTTTCGATCTTCTCTTGCCAAGTGCTAGAGACTGTCAGGGATAGCCCGCCAGATACATAGGCACTGTTGGCCTGGGGGTTGAGAGCTCGTAAGACTCTTGAAGGCGGAGGTTACCCAGTGATCCTTGTGCTGCAAACTGGAGTGGAAATCAAGGGATGACAGCCAACATAAACAGCGGCTGCATGTGGAATGTCAAAGTGAAGATGGATGGAGGTGGGACTTTCTCTGTCTCCTGCTCCCTTTCTAGTCTATAAAATGGAGCTTATTTCCTATCTTCCGGTAGAAGAAAAAGTACCATATGACTTTTGGGGGCCTCTGAAGTGATTCTCAGTTCATTCTTATAACATAGGTGGAATTTGACCTCCTCCAAAATTATTCAGGGGTGATTCCTGCTTAATCCTACCATGATTTATCTACTACACACGAGCTATTAAAGCTAGAAGGAGTCTTGAGAGATGTTTTTGGGTAGCTTTCTTCTTTCACAGACCAAGAAATCGACACCTCAGAAAGGTTAATGAATTGCCTAAAGTTAAGTGCTAGCTGAGTGCAAGCCTGGTCCTAAGAACTCAGAGCTCCTTCCATTCGACTTTCTATGTCTGTTCACACACAGAAAATTACGTGGGATCCCTGATTTTAAAAAGTAGTGAAATTAAAAATGTCCTCAATTCCGTCATTTGATTCGTAAATGACCTAGGTCATTTTCTGTGTCAGGGTACCTTACCTGGCTGGTTCAGGTTCCTAGTGTTTTGTGATGCCTGGCCTGTGGCACTTTCTTTTAATTAGTGTCTTGAAAGTTTCAGAGTTCAATTCACTCATCTCCTCTGGGGATGATAGTAACAATTTCATATTTGGGAAGATTAATAGAATTTGGGAATTTTAGAGAATTAACTTTCCTGTCCTATACACTGGCGGCATGTTGAAATAAACTTGAGAGGCCATTCCTTGTGAAAGCAAAAGAGTTTCTTTGTAGAGTGAAATTTATGGGCTTTGACATTTCTATAATATTTAAACTCAAGAATCTTACTCTGATGGTGTGTCTGACGTCCCTACACTCTTTAAGATCGCTGTAGAACTCTTGGTTTGTATTAATTCCATTTCATTTGTGTATTTTATGTGTTTAGTGGTCATATTTGAAAAACATCTCTTGTGAGTGCTCCGCATAATTTTGGCAGAAAATTACTTTTTTTGTGTTTCTGCGATGATCCCCTGAGATCATTTTTGCATAAATCCAGCCTTCTATTTTCAGATACAAATCTGTTGTACAGATGATTCTTCTTAGAAGAAAAGATGCATTTGTAGCTGAAAAATGTAAATTACTTTTCATGGAAAATACCTCTCTGGGCCCCCATTTCCAAAATGTGATGATTGCACATTGCATGTTTTTGTGTGTGCTCAGGAGACTGTTTTCCTTACAATTAGAAAATTCTTGATAGTGTGGCAGGTACAATATAGTGACATGGTTGCTTTTGCCACAAGCAAGTCAGGGGTGGGGGTGAGCAGGTAAGGGGAAAAACAAAAGGTTCAGTATGGATGTGGTACTTAGTTAAGGGGAAGGGGTTTTGGTTTTGAAGTGGAGGGGTGGGAGTGGAGGGTGTCATGAGCATTCTTTAAAGGATAAGTGTGTTAGCAGAGGACATTTCTAGCTGGGGTCATTTAAATATAATTACAGTCCCCCGTTTGCAGTTCATCTTTGCTTTTGCTTTTTCATTGAGGATTCAGTTTTATTGGCTACCTTATGGAAAGGCTTTTGGGCCAACCACCCTCCCCATCACAAGTATCGTGAAATGAGGAAGGCCAGCAGACACATCTTCCTAGAAAGTCTTCTCTTCACTCCAAGGGTTACTATCTGAGGCACTCTGGGGGCACTGCTGTAAAGCAAAGTGTAAAATCAACGTATTCAGATTTGTGCCAAAGAAAGACTCAAGTTTGAGAACATTTACATCTGTTTTCAATAACTCCTCACATATGCTGCAGAATGTACGTTATCCATCTTGTTATCCAGGAAATAACATTTGTTGCAAACGGTTTGCCAATTCGTAATTTTATTGAATTTGTTTATCATGCTGTGGCTTCATATGAGGTCTGAAAGATGGTGATCTTTGGTGTTCCAGCTGTTGTAACATTCTGCAGTGGGGCCTTAATTCTGGGCTCGCCTGGGATTCTTTGGAGGGTTTGGACTTTCTTAGAACTGTAGATGAAGAGCTGGCGTTGTTGATGGGCAATTATTTTCGGGGAACACAGTAACTTTACTCACACACTCCTCAAACCCGTTTTCATTTCTGGCTTTTAAATACAGTCTTGGGACTGATGTGTTAAATAGAGCTCCTTATGTGCCCCATACCATCTCCTTTGAAATCTGCACAAACTGTTTTCATGTTTGTTTGAGAAAACATTACTCCTTGGCAGGGGGTGGCGGTGGGGGGGACTTGATTCTTTAGAACTGACCCAAACTATCTCAAGCCTGAAAATAGGAAAAATTTCTTTCTGTAGAGAAGCTATGAAATATCTTTTTGCTGCATAAATATTATTATTTTCTTAAGATGTTGTTGGTAGATGAAAAGCAAGTTCAACTAGGTCTAATTTTATCATTTTCCTATTTTCTTTAGCCGACGTTTTCTTCGCTGAGGTTTATATTGTCTTTGCCAAAACTGAGAAGAAAAAAAAATAATAACCTTGAAAGCTCTTTCAATCTGAATTACTCCTAAATGTTTTTAACGGTTTGTTATAACCACACAAATGTGATCTTGGGGCCATTTGGAGGTTATTGAGTTTCCTTGGAGATGAGACTTGGCATTTTCCAAACCAGAGTTTGCTTTTGTGGCCTAGAAGTTGTGAGGCGCATATATTTGGAGGGCTAAAGATTATTCCCCACCAAGAAGTTTTGTCAACCTGACCTTCTCCACTCTTCCGACGCTGCGCACACAGCAGTAATCTCTGCAGAGGAGAGCAAATAAAGTGAAGAAATATAGCAGTACGTGTTATTTTTACATCCTAAAGTAAATTCTCCAGCATTAAGGTCGACTGGGAATTTTCATCTCAGAGTTCTCATGAATGCTGCTCCACTTCGCCGTTGTCCTCTTGAATCTCTTTTTATTATAGGTCTTTGAGGGAGGTATTTCTTGTAGTAATTTACTCAGCCAGACAGATAAGTGAGATGTGGAACTGTGGAAATATGGGGCTGGCAGAAGCCTTTGGGGGTCAGCTGGCCCTGCCATTCAGCCTGCAGGGGTAGGTGCCATGGCCAGCCAAGTTGAAGGACTCGTTCCATTATATTTAGAGAACCCGTGTCACCTAGAATCCCTGTGACAAGGTGACCTCTAGTACTAGAGTCCAAAGTTAGTCCCTGTGAAATGAGCGTTCTGTGGATGTTGTTTGAGCCAAATGACATTAGATGGTCTGCTGAGCCCTTTCTGTGAGGTAATGGTCCAAGAATCACAGACATCTAAGTTAGGACTTAGAAGGTTATCCTTTCGAGCTCCCCATCCCAAAGAAGGAATCCATCTGATGCTACCCCTGTCAGTTTTTCATCTTTAGTTGGAGCTGTAAGCAATTCAAGAAGCAGCTGGGCCACTGATGAAAGGCTGTCATGAGAACTTTCTTCTTTCTTTTGGTGGGATGTCTGTGGCCTTCAACTTTTCTCCACTAATGTCAATTCTGAGAGACACAGATTTTAAAAATCACTCCTCAAAGGGTAAAAAAAAATGAAAAAGTATAGGACGTTAAAAACAAGCAAACAAAGTCACTTTTTCCACTTTATTTTTTTACTCCATCCTGCTGTTCTAAATCAACTTTCAAGGTCAATTGTGTCAGTTTTAAAGAAAAAAATAGATTTATTTATTTTTCTTTTTTAAGATATGTTAGTAAAACAAGAATTCATTCATCATTTTAGGTTTTCCAGAAGGAAGATTCAGGTAAATTAAATTGATCAATTCTTCCCTAAGTTCTTTGTTTTTAAGTTATTTTGGTTGTTAAATCATGTATGCTAAGTTGCTTCAGTCGTGTCTGACTCTTTGTGACCCCACGGACTGTAGCCTGCCAGGCTTCTCTGCCCATGGGATTTTCCAGGCAAGAATACTGGAGTGGGTTGCCATTTCCTTCTCCAGGGGATCTTCCTGACCTAGAGATCGAACCCATGTTTCTTATGTCTCCTGCATTGGCAGGAGCGTTCTTTGCTACTCATGCCACCTAGGTATTTTGGTTGGTAACTAACTCATCAATGGGCCTATAAAATAAATGCTTACTGACTAAATGTTAAATATATAATTCATACATTTTTGAATAAGCAAAACCTTTGCTGCTGAGAGATGTCAACTGACTCATATCTCATCTTTATTTGATTGCTTATCACGAAAATAATTTTACTCGCTATTGCTTTTAAGAGTGTCTACTCAGCCTGTGTTCAATCAAAAGGCTTTTCTCCTTCCAAATATTTCTCATCACAAATATTCTATAATCACTTATCACTGGATCCAGTTATTTGGCAGCATGGTAGATTGGGAAGTATTTTGGGGTTTCAGCCCAGCCACCTACCTGTTTATGAAGATTACCAGGGAAAATGTGTCTAACCTCTTTGTACCTTCTGCTGAGGGACTCCTGTGAGCAAAATGGTCTGTGTAATGCTCCAAGAACCCAACAGATACTTAGGAGTAGAGATACCTATTTTTTTGCTTTAGTCTACTGCAGTTGACCTTAGGTTTCTTACTGATCTTCATGTATATCAGGGATCTGAGTCTTGTCTCCAGATGCCTGAATTTTTTATGAACTTTGATTCTGAGATGCCAAATACATCATCACATTTTCTCTAGTTTCCTGGATAAATAAGGTGAGCACATATCACAGAATTTCTGTAGCAGTCTCATTGTAAAATATTTGGTCCCTTTGTCCCCTAAACTGTTGGAATATCTTAGAAATCTGAACATTTTGATATCTAGTTTTGGAATCTTCTATCCAATCTCTTGTGTCAAAAATAGCATAGAAACAGTTGTCTAATGCTTTCTAATTTAAATCAGAAAGTACCAATTATCCTATTTCTGACATGCCATGGAATACCTTACTGGCATAAGACAAAGAAGAGTTTTGAAGAAATAGTGCAGCCAGATATTAAGGCATGAAATGCACTCTGGAGAGCATCTCATGTTTCAAGATCTCTGCTTGCTAGGATGGTATAGCAGGAAGATAAAGATGGTTCCTCCCTCCTTCCAAGGGCTGTGATCTCTGCATAAGTAAGGTCACTTGTGGTGGGGGCCTCCTCCTCGGGTTGCCTTTTCTCTCCCTGATTCATTAATGTTTTGCCACTGCTATTACAAATTAGTAGGAGAGAACAACACAAATATACTCTGTCTTTGTCTCCCAAAGAATTTTGCCAACCACACATAAAAAAACACATTAACCTTATTGCAAGGTCCCCCAAAGTCTTAACTTTTACAGGCTCAAGTCCAAAATACCATCTAAGTCTCATCAGCTCAAAAGTACCAAATTTCATTACCTCAGTCATCTATATGAGCTATGAATGAAGCTTGGAGTAGAATCCATTCTTTGGCAAAATTACTCTCCATCCATGGACCTGTGAAGCTAGAAGTAAATTCTCTGCTTCCAAAATGCAGTAGTAGGAGAGATGAGGGGCTTCCAGATGGCGGTAGTGGTAAAGAACCTTCCTGACAGTGCAGGAGTCATACGAGACGTGGGTTTGATCCCTAGGTTGGAAAAATCCCCTGGAGGAGGTCATGGCAACCCACTCCAGTATTCTTGACTAGAGAATCCCTTGGCAGAGGAGCCTGACAGGTTACGGACCATAGGGTCGCAAAGAGTTGGACACAACTGAAGCAACTTAGCACACACGCAGGATAGACAAACGCTACCAGTTGTAGACATTCCATTCAAAAATGGAGAAAGGAGTAATTTACCATCCCCAAGCAATTTTTAAATCCAGCAGAGCAAGCTCCATTAGGTTTTCAGGTCTGGGAATAATCCTCTGTGGCTTGAGGATCTGCCTTACAGGCCTTTGGCTCCATTGTCTGGGTCATCCTTCCTTTTTTCGTAAAAGATAGCATGTGTTTACAGCTGAGTAGTTACATTAGTGTGTCTCTTGTCTATAGAATTGTGGTTGCCTGACAGAGTTCTTTCAGTTCATATTATTTTTCCTTTCAGTTTAAGTGGTGGTATTTCTGCTGATGAAACATTCTCAAAACCCTTGTGGTCTCCAGTGTATGTTATGGAATTCATTCTGTGAGACAAGAGGGTCATCCACAGATCTTTTCTGGGTAATCCTGTCTCTGTTTCTGACTTCTGCTGAGATGGGAATTCATCAGAAACTTGCATAATCTCTTCAAAGAGCCCTCTATGTGATTAAATACTCTGATCTTTTGATCTTTCTGAAGCACTAGCCAAAGGTTATATAGTTATACCCTTTGTTTTCTCTCTGGGGCATCCTTTCTTGAAGGTATATCCTTAAATTTTAGCATCTTTTGCAATATGAATAGTCTGAGAATTTCTCAAATCATCAGGCTTTGGTTATTTTTTGCCTAACAATTCTTTCTTTAATTCACATTTTTCTTCTTGTATGTCACCCTAAACATTGAGAGGAAACCAGGCTTCACTGTCAACATTTTGCTTGGAGGTGTGTATGGGCTCAGTTGCTCAGTCGTGTCCAACTCTTTGCAACCCCATGGACTGGAGCCCACCAGGCTTCTCTATCCATGGAATTTTGCAGGCCAAGACTACTGGAGTGGATTTCCATTTCCTTCTCCAGGGGACCTTCCAAACCCAGGTATTGAACTCACATCTCCTGCATCCTTCTGCATCACCTGGGAAGCCACTTGCTTGGAAATGCTACTGTTCTGTGCTTAGTTGTGTCTGACTCTCTGCCACCCCATGAACCATAGCCTGCCAGGCTCCTCTGTCCATGGGGATTCTCCATGCAAGAATACTGGAGTGAGTTGCCATGCCCTCCTCCAGGGGATCTTTCTAACCCAGGGATCGAACCCAGTTCTCTTGTATTACAGGCACATTCTTTACCATCTGAGTCACCAGTAAAGCTCCTTGGAAATATCCTCAGCTAAATAGGAACTTCACTGCTTACAAGTTATGTTTTCCATCTAACTGTAGGACATGATTCAGTTAATCTTTTTTGCCACTATGTGAAAATGATCCCCTTTTTTCAGGTGTCCAATAATGTGTTCTTTTGTGTCCTTCTGAGCATTCACTAGCAGCACCTTTAACTTTCATACTCCTATCAACAGTCTGTTTATTACTGTTTAAGAACTCCCTAAGAGAATATTGGTTTTCTCTACCACACTCCTCACTTCCTTCTGAGTTCTCACTAATGGACTCACTAATGCTAATATTTTACTAACCATCTGCTTAAGGCAATCTAGCTCTTCTCTTATGTTCTTCAAAAGTTCTCCACTCTCTCTACATTGTCAAACTCCAAAGCTACTTCCACATTTTTAGTTATTTGTCACAGTAGCACCCTGCTTACTTCCCTGTTGCCATTGCAATAAATTACCACAGATTACTGGCATAGCACAAATTAATTATCTTATAGTTCTGGAGGTCAGAAGTTTAAAGTGAGCTTTACAGGGCTAAAAATAATGTGTCAGTAGGGCTGGTTCTGTTGGGAGGGTCTGAGCGGAGAATCTGTTTGTCTTTTCCGGCTTCTGGTGATAGCCTACATTCCTTTGTTTGTGGCCCCTTGCTCTCTCTTCAAAGAGTATCACTCCATCTGTTTTTGTCATCATGCCATCTTTTTCTGACTTTGGCACCTCCTGTGTTTCTCTTAGAAGGATCTTTGCAAATACATTGGGTCCACCTGGATAATCCAGGTGCATTTGTGTCCCATTTTCCATGTAAGGTAATATTCACAGGTAAGGTAATATTCACAGGTAAGGTAATATTCACAGGTTCGGGGATTAGGATGAAGACTGAAAAAAAAAACAAGTGCATCAGTCACTCTTTGCGACCCATGGACTGTAACCCACCAAGTTCCTCTGTCCTTGGAATTCTACAGGCAAGACTACTGGAGTGAGTGACCGTTCTCTTCTCCAAGGATCTTCCCGGATTTGAACCTGGGTCTCCTGAATTGCAGGTGGATTTTTTTTTTTTTTTTTTAACCATCTGAGCCACCAGAGAAGGCTTAGGATGAAGACTAAGTGGGTGTTATTCAATCTACCTTACTGCTGTTCTTTCCGTTCTTCCAACTTTTAGGTTGATAAACACCATGTAGTTGTGGAAAGGACTAATTTAGGAGTCAGAAGTCTAGATTTCACTCTCACTTGTCCAACTAAAAGTTCTAACTAGAAGTTAGAACAAGCCATTTTACTGCCTCAGACCTCAGTTTTGTCAACTGTAAAATGAGGGGATTACACTGAGTGATTGCCAAGGCCCTTTAGGACTCTTCACTGTTACAATTCTTTGGTTCCGGGCTTTCGCTGCAATCACATACTTCTTGCAGAAGAAGTGATGGTGAGTTTCCATTGTCAGAGAGTTAGGAGAGAATGAGCCCAGGTGGCACTGCAGTCTGGTGCTGAGTTTCAGTTGAGGTGACTTCAGTGTGCCGTTGGTGTTCTTACCATATCGTGGACCTGTGACACTCAGCACCTTGAACAAAAGCATTCTCAAGCATAGTTTCTCTTAGGAGGTGCTTGGATGGAATAACGAGGAAAGATCATGCTGTCTAGTGGACAGAGGGGTCAGGATGACTTAAATGGTAAAAACTAAGGTCTGACTGAAGAGTGTCTTATGCTCTCCAGGGTGGATAGTGTGGCTGAGAAAGGCTGCAGGTAACGCAAAGGTTTGTGTCTCCTATTGGAGACAGAGACCTTTGGAGTGACGGTGTATTGGCTTTTGCTGGCTTTCTGCAGCTGCAGAATGGGCTGCAAGAGTCAACACAGGTTATAGAACTCCAGAGAGTTGGAGGTGGTGTCGGGCTCTGAGCCCTCCACAAGCAAAAGAGGGAAGTTAGCTCGAGCTGAGACCTCAACAAATCACGTCGTGAAGTTTAAGCACTGAATCTAGGAGAATTCAGAAGAGGAAATTAATTTTTTTCTCCTGTCCTCTGGGACTCTGTGCAACTGGGAACTCATAGGCAATGTTTCTCTTGTTTCTGAAGGACAATAAGCATGATAATGAGAAGTTAGAAAGAGGTGCCTTTGGTAAGGACATAGGATTTTCGAAACTGGCCTGTAAGGCTGGCTTAAATCCTGTGTTTTTAAAAAGAGGAATTTCTCCTCTTCATTCAGATGATGGAGCTTTCATAATTTTTCTTCTGTTATTTCCTCTGCCTAGAAATTTTTGCCCATGTCTTCACATGCTAACACTATTCTCTGTCCTTTAAATATTTGCCATGTTTGTAGATGGAAAGTCTTATTTCTTCTCTCTCCAAATGATTCTTTTTCTTAAACTCCTATTGTATTTCTAGCCTTTGATTTTTAATGGGATTGGTCATAGTAGATATTGAATGTATGTTTTTCTCTCAAAGATGGTGTCAAAGATGAATTTATTTGTCTTTGTATCTCTCATAGTATCTCAAGCAAGAGAAGGGGCTTAATTAATGTGTTGAAAGAATTAATAGAATAAAGATCTACTTACACTTAAGCATAAACTTACTGGATATGTAAGATACAATAAATGAGTATATTGATTTATTGATATCCATATTGATAGATGACTTAGTGTTCAGAGAGTGCCAAGTATAGATAAAATGGGAGATATGAAAGAAGTCTAATACGAGATCTGAGGCCTTAGTAAAATCATGTTATAATTGTAGAGAAGATACAGCAAAAGGTCAATGAGCAATTGTGCTGGGTAGGGTTAAATTATATGGCACAGATGGTCACCCTGCCTGCGTTTCAGAGAAGAGGATGACGCGCATGGGCTAGGGTTGTTAGGAAGGTCTTTATGGAGGAGGTGGGATTTAGTGGGCCCTGGAAGGGTGTTTGCATCCAACACTTAAGGGTTGAAGGTCTTTTTTTAAAATGTCAGACATTTTCATGTTTGCCTACATGACAGTAGTTACATCTTTACTGTTGCTTGTTTATAAAACAAAATAGAATGGACAAAAATCAGTTGCAAGTTGAAGATTAATTTATACCTATCTTTACTGTACATTTTTTATTCTGCCTTCAACCAAGCCTGTGATATATATGGATCCAAGGGCTCAAGAAATTCCAATGCTCTTTGGTGGACTGTGGTCCTCAAGGAACCTGTGAAGTAGTACCTGATAAATACTTGTGTATTGTTGATGGATTCTAGTTAAGAGTTCTTGATTTATGATTTTGACCGGTTCTTCACAGCGTCTGCTAAGGTTTAGCTTTGTTGTTGGGTAGGTACATTCTAAAAGCGTTTTGTACCTGATCCCAGAAGATTTTTTCCTCAACTAGATGGAACTGTATTAACAATTCAGTTAACGAAGTACATAAAAACCACAGTCACTGCATGGGACATTTTAAAGAAGGTTAAGAGAAGGAGAAGCAACAAAATTTGATGACTGAAATGTTTTCCTTGAAATGTTTGTAACATTATGAGGAGGGGGAAAAACCAGATACCACTGTGGTTAAAATCCATGATAGGATAGTGAGGCTTTATGGAATATATACTACAGTTATTTCATTTGTAAAGTGTTGGGCAGTGCAGGCTGAGTCAGGTACAATACAAATACTAATGCAATAAATTCAGCATTGCAAATACAGAGAAAAGCGTATTATCTTATGAAATGGAATTTAAAATGATTTCCAATGATTCTGAATATTTAATACAGAGGAAACAGCTTCTTCTTCATTTTTTTTTTCCTTTTCATGCTTCTGGTTAAATGATAGGAATAAAAACAATCACTTGAAAATAAATTCTTAAAGATTACTTCTCAACATATTATAATACTTTTTGTTTTGAACTCTTGGATTCTAACCTGGTTTCTGTGGCTCATTCAAATGGTGAGTTCAGATTTTCCTGGGGTGAAAAAATTGAGTCTGTTTATTTGAAGTTTCCGAGTTTGTGATAACCTAAGTATCACTTCATTTGTCAAAACTAAGTAGGCATCTTGGCTTTCTTCTAGAGAACTGGAGAAAATTACTATTGCTCAATTTAATAAGTATATATTTATTTCCTCCTCTCTGATCTAATATGTTTTAAGCATTCTTGGTAACACAAGAGTAGTTCCTAATTTCTTGATAACTTACTAGTTGAAAGTCTTGCCCAACAAAGAATAAAGAAAGGCACATATTTAAATACCATGCTGTGTGATAGAGATTCCAAGAGTGGTAGGTGGTTAGAGAAAGGAGAGGAAATCCATTGCTAGGGTAGGATTCTGTAGGTGGACCACAGCCACTGGTACTCTGACCCCAAATATTCTAGGCAAGGTCTCCCAGCATGCCCTCTTCAGGACCATGGCTAGTGAGTGTAGAAATACAATGGGTGGTGTGCTAAAAATTTCTGGGGGAGTCAAAGAGAAGGGGAAAAAAATCCTCCAGGCCTATCTTTCACTTAGCTTTTTATTTTTAACAAATGAAAGATACGCAGAGCAGTTGTCATTTGTTAAAGTGTAGCAGAAAGAGCGAAACAGGCCAGTGGAGGCTTCATCAAGAACGCTCATTCAGAATGATGAATGTGGCTAAACACACATTTGTTCGTAAAACTTGCAGAGTGGCTGAGCATCATTAAGCATGAGGAATAGGTGCAGCATGCTGAGAAGAGAGTGGAGCAAACAGATGTTGTGAATTTTCACAGGCATCCTTCATCTACCAGTCCATCATTAATATCGTTGAAGGTGATCCTTTCTTCTTATTTAATAAGCACAAACAAAGTGCATGTGCTCTGATTCTGCTGAACACACTTCTTTTTCTGTGGAAGGAAGGGCGTGGGAGCAAGGGGGCAGTTATCTAGATACATCAGCTCTCTGTGTGCTTCTATGTGATACCAGCCTGGGGGCTACAGCTGGAGCAGGGGACCTCTTTTATTTTCCTGTTTTTCTCATCCTGCAGAAACCCAAACTGTCCCATCACCTGGCTTTGCTACTTAGAAGATTGTCTAGATTCACTGGAGAGGAAAAAGCTTTATGGCTCTTAAGTTTGATATTTGTGTGGAATTATACTTCCTTCGCATGCATCCAACTTTTGCAGGGAGGTATTAGAATTTGTTTTCTGAAATCGGTTGGACAGAAACATCTTGTTGTTGTTGTGCCAGATTTCTTCAACTTTACCTGTATCATCCAATTCTACTTCTTCTCCTTCCTTCTCTTCCCGTTTACTTTCCAGGCCTTTGAGAGGATAGATTGTGGCCTACATATATTTAGAGGTTTTCCTCTACCTCTGTGTAGAGTCTAAGCCGCTGATCTTAAACCCTCAGCCTCTTTTACCACCAGGGAAAAAAATAGGGAGCCCTGTCTTTTGTAACCTCATTTTCCCAGTCTACTAAATGAGGAGAGTAATGCCTTCTGGCCAGGGTTGGTCCAAGTAAAAGCATTTTGTGAATTCTGAAAACCACTCTACCGTAATTATGAATGTTGTTTTACGATCAATTGAACAATGAGTTCTCCTTGTAGAGTTTTCACTTAGGGGTAGTCTTTATACACTTAAGTTCTTGGGGCCATTGGCATCAAGCTTCCCCGTTAGTGCCAGAGCTGTTGGGCCTTTGAAGTTATATGTGTTGTTGCTATGCGTGTATATGGTGTCCACGTGTATCTATTTATCTGTTTATTCATTTTCAGAGCAGATTAGATATGTTTAAAAAAAAACAATAGAAAACAATAAAAGTCTAATGCAGATCTAGGGACAATATACTGCTTTATTTTGCTACTAATGAACTATGAAGAATAAAATAACTTTACAGTTGCCCCATTCTTTGTACAAATTATGCATTATTAAGACCTTGACTACCTTCAGGCAGGAGTGAGGAACTCTATATTAAGTCACTTTAGAGCAGAAAATACCTGCTGGTGTCTCATACATGTACAACTTGGTATATTTACTGTTTGACCATTGTTGGTGGTCGGCATCTGCATTGATCTGGTGTGGCAAGTTTAAGTGTGTTTGTGTGTGCTTTTGTTAAAGACTTGTATCTGTACTATTAGAGGAACCTGTCTGTGTTTTAAATGCTCATGTTGCCAGGGCTTTGTGATGATGCCCACATATTCAGTAGCTCTGGGTACTGTGTTCAACAGAATTCATCAACAGCACTGCTGGAGATGGAGATTGAAGTCGAGAAGCATTACTTTAGCTAACATTGGGTCCATGTTCTTTCTGGAGGTAACACTCTTGGTTCTTTAAGCCTTACCATCATGACAGAAGAGCACATTCACACGGTGGGTGTGTTTTAATCATCTTCCTTAGGCTCTCTAGCTCTTCACTATAGCACTTGTGTCCTTGGAAACTTAGAGTAGCCATGGATTTCTTACAGTTTATTATTGAACATAAATATAACCTGAATTTTGGAATGCTGTTTTTTGTCTGTGTGAATAGTTGCCTTCAGGAAGAACAAACGTACGACATAGGCTCAAGCTGATCTCAGGAGACTGGGTCATGGCTGTGTTTACCATGTGCTGCCACCCAAACATTGAGAACCTCACGGGATGACAGGGAGTGTATATGAGACTCCAGATAGAGTGATTTGTTCCATTTAATTCCCTTTAGGATATGAAGTGTGTGTGTTAGTTGCTCAGTCATGTCCAACTCTTTGTGATCCCATGGACTGTAGCCTACTGGGCTCCTCTGTCCATGGAATTCTCCAGGCAAGAATACTGGAGTGGATTGCCATTTCCTTCTCCAGGGGATCTTCCCAACCCAGGGATCAAACCCAGGTCTCCTACATTGTGGGCAGATTCTTTACCGGCTGAGCCACCAGGAAAGCCCAAGGGATATGAAGAAACTTACCTGCAAATGCGCTTCAGTGGTCTTTAATGTTCCATCCCAGGTGATTTCTGTTCAGGGACTTTGAGACCCAAGTACCCTGCAGGCTGTCTGTGTTTTGGCCAGGAGGCAGGTAGGGTTGGCCTTGGCACTCTGTGTTAACCTGCATGGTATAAGAGAAAATGAGTTTATTGGAATCCATGGTAATCTCTGCTGCTGCCTCTGGAGGAGTGAGGGACTTGTTCCAGAATTGATCTCTTTTCTACCCCTTGGTCATCTCAGCTAAACCCTCTCATTGCTGAGATGGGTGGAGTGCACCTAGCCTGGCCTTGGAAGCTGTTAGGCAAAGTCTCCTTACACTTCTGCCTGGGTTTCTTCCTTGATAAGATAGAAAAAATGGGACCAATGGCTTCCCAGGTGGCATAGTAGTAAAGAATCCACCTGCCAGTGCAGGAGATGCAAGAGACACAGGGTCGATCCTAGGTCAGGAAGATCCCCTGGTGAAGGAATTGGCAACCCACTCTAGTGTTCTTGTCTGGAAAATCCCATGGACAGAGGAGCCTGGCAAGCTATAGTCCATGGGGTCGCAAAGAGACAGATGCGACTGAGTGACTGAGCACATATACACAATGGACCAGACTCAGTCTGTTGAGAGGCTTCAATTGGAAAGTTTCTCAGTTATTTAGATACTTACATTTTTCTGGCTCTCTCCCAAGCACCCATTGAAGGTGTTCTTTATACCCAGCATGGCCGTGAAATAATTAAAGTCTTAGGATTATCAGTAAAAACTGGTCTTGCTATAAGTTCAGTTCAGTCTCTCAGTCGTGTCCAACTCTTTGCAACCCCGTGAACTGCAGCACGCCAGGCCTCCCTGTCCATCACCAGCTCCTGGAATCCACCCAAACCCATGTCCATCGAGTTGATGATGCCATCTGACTATCTCATCCTTTGTCGTCCCCTTCTCTTCCTGTCCTCAATCTTTCCCAGCATCAGTGTCTTTTCAAATGAGTCAGTTCTTCGCATCAGGTGGCCAAAGTATTGGAGTTTCAGCTCCAACATCAGTCCTTGCAATGAACACCCAGGACTGATCTCCTTTAGAATGGACTGGTTAGATATCCTTGCAGTCCAATGGACTCTCAAGAGTCTTCTCTAACACCACAGTTCAAAAGCATCAATTCTTCGGTGCTCAGCTTTCTTTATAGTCCAACTCTCACATGCATACATGACCAGTGGAAAAACCATAGCCTTGACTAGATGGACCTTGTTGGCAAAGTAATGTCTCTGCTTTTTAATATGCTGTCTAGGTTGGTTGTAACTTTTCCTTCCAAGGAGTAAGTGTCTTTTAATTTCATGGCTGCAGTCACTATCTTCAGTGATTTTGGAGCCCGGGAAAATAAAGTCTGACACTATTTCCACTGTTTCCCCATCGATCTGCCATGAAGTGATGGGATCGGATGCCATGATATTAGTTTTCTGAATGTTGAGCTTTAAGCCAACATTTTCACTCTCCTCTTTCACTTTCATCAAGGGGCTCTTTAGTTCTTCTTCACTTTCTGCCATAAGGGTGGTGTCATCTGCATATCTGAGGTTATTGATATTTCTCCCAGCAATCTTGATTCCAGCTGGTGCTTCCTCCACCCCAGTGTTTCTCATGATGTACTCTTCATATAAGTTAAATAAGCAGGGTGAAAATATACAGCCTTGATGTACTCCTTTTCCTATTTTGAACCAGTCTGTTGTTCTGTGTCCAGTTCTAACTGTTGCTTCCTGACCTGCATACAGGTTTCTCAAGAGGCAGGTCAGGTGGTCTGGTATGCCCATCTCTTTCAGGATTGTACACAGTTTATTGTGATCCACACAGTCAAAGGCTTTGGCATAGTCAATAAGCAGAAATAGATGTTTTTCTGGAACTCCCTTGCTTTTTCAATGATCCAGCGGATGTTGCCAATTTGATCTCTAGTTCTTCTGCCTTTTCTAAAACCAGCTTGAACATCGGGAAGTTCACGGTTCATGTATTGCTGAAGCCTGGCTTGGAGAATTTTAAGCATTACTTTACTAGCGTGTGAGATGAGTGCAATTGTGTGGTAGTTTGAGCATTCTCTGGCATTGCCTTTCTTTGGGATTGGAATGAAAACTGACCTTTTCCAGTCCTGTGGCCACTGCTGAGTTTTCCATATTTGTTGGCATATTGAGTGCAGCACTTTCACAGCGTCATTTTTCAGGATTTGAAATAGCTCACCTGGAATTCCATCACCTCCACTAACTTTGTTTGTAGTGATGCTTCCTAATGCCCACTTGACTTTACATTCCAGGTGTCTGGCTCTAGGTAAGTGATCACACCATCGTGATTATCTGGGTCATGAAGCTCTTTTTTGGTACAGTTCTTCTGTGTATTCTTGCCACCTGTTCTTAATATCTTCTGCTTCTGTTAGATCCATACCATTTCTTTCCTTTATTGAGCCCATCTTTGCATGAAATGTTCCCTTGGTATCTCTGATTTTCTTGAATAGATCTCTAGTCTTTTGCATTCTATTGTTTTCCTCTATTTCTTTGCACTGATCGCTGAGGCTTTCTTATCTCTCCTTGCTATTCTTTGGAACTCTGCATTCAAATGGGTATATCTTTCCTTTTCTCCTTTGCTTTTCACTTCCTTCTTTTCACAGCTATTTGTAAGGCCTCCCCAGACAGCCATTTTGCTTTTTGTATTTCTTTTCCATGGGGATGGTCTTGATCCCTGTCTCCTGTACAATGTCACGAACCTCCATCCATAGTTCATCAGGCACTCTGTCTATCAGATGTAGTCCCTTAAATCTATTTCTCACTTCCACTGTATAGTCATAAGGGATTTGATTTAGGTCATACCTGAATGGTCTAGTGGTTTTCTCCACTTTCTTCAATTTCAGTCTGTATTTGGCAATAGGACTTCATGATCTGAGCTACAGTCATATATGCTATAAGTATATATACTGTAAGTTAGGAGTTGGCAAACTGTAAACTGCTCCCTGTTTTCATGTGCCCATGAGCTGAACATGGTTTTGACATTTTTAAATAGTCTGAACAATAAAAAGAAGAAGAATATTTTGTGACATGTGAAACTTACATGAAATTCAAATCTCGGTGTCCATAGATAAATTCTAGTCTTCCCATTTTTAAATTTATAAAAAATATCAGATCAGATCAGATCAGATCAGTTGCTCAGTCGTGTCCGACTCTCTGCGAACCCATGAATCGCAGCACTCCAGGCCTCCCTGTCCATCACCAACTCCCGGAGTTCACTGAGACTAACGTCCGTCGAGTCAGTGATGCCATCCAGCTATCTCATCCTCTGTCGTCCCCTTCTCCTCCTGCCCCCAATCCCTCCCAGCATCAGAGTCTTTTCCAATGAGTCAGCTCTTCACATGAGCTTAATTATTATAATATTTTGAATTTTCATCAATAAAAATTTTGTGGAAAATTTTTTTCTCTTCTTTGTGTCTACAGAAATTCTGCAGTTATACTGCTTGGTCCACAAAGCCTAAAATTTTCACACCTGGCTCTTTATGGGAAGTGCTTACCAACTCCTGATCTAACTCATTTTATAATCTCACTAGTTGAGTGGTTTTCAGACTGTGGGTCAAGATCAATTGTTTGTTGGTGAAATTAATTTATAGGGTTGCAAGTAGCATTTTAGAAACATTTTATAAAATAAGCCAAAATATTAGAGTCCGTTGAACATAGTCAGGTTATATGTTGCTTTATGAAGCTGTTTTTCTGAAGGTTTTGTGTTGTATGTACACACAAGCTGAGTTACCACATCAGATCTAGTGAATCATGGTCAAAGCATTGGAAAGCCAGAGCACAAGACTGTAAGCTCTGTGGGGGCAGAGAACCTGTCTTACTAATCTTTTTTTTTTTCTTTTGTTGTTGTTGGCCTGGTATAATGCCTGGAGAAAGGAATGGGTGTTTATAAATGTTTTGAAGAGATGACTGAATTCAGGGAAGAAATAGCTTTATTAATTAATTGACTATCATGGACCTAACTGTCATGGCAGTCTAAGGGCGGGTTGGAAAAAGAATTTTCAGACACAGAGTATTGCAGAAAGGAATGCATTTATTAAGAACAAAGAGCAGAGATAATGTGAACATCACGGGGTTGGCAGGCCGACCTCCTGACAGAGCAGGGAAAGCTGATAGGACACTGTTAGAGCAGCGGGCTGGCTCAAGGGAGAGCCAATGCTTTTTGTGGGTTAGTAGCCGATTTTTATAGCCTCAAGAGAGAGAAAATTCCTGCTGGAAGGACAACATTAGGTGATTGGTTAGGACGCTATAGGGAGAGTACCAGGGTGAACATTTTTGCCTAATTTGGGGTCATGAAGCTGACCTGTAAGGACCAGGGCAGCTTTTAGCAATAGTTACAAGGGGGCTAAGTCAGTTCCGAAGAAGACCTCGGTTCTGGGCTCTGCTTCTGTGCTCTTGGTGCAAGGTCTTGCACCTGTGGCCTCGGGATAGGACTCCATACTAAATAAATCCTAAACATATCTTCATGTTTTCAACTCAATGCCTATAGTTTCCTGTAACAGGACATACATATCAATGGGTGGACAAATAATTTTTCTTTTTATTATAGAAGATTCACACAAGAAGCCAGTTTTGAGTTCCATCCTTAAGGATAAATGTGCCACATAATGAGCATGGTAAACAGAAGGGGCCCAAGCCCTGAACTGGGGGTCCTGAGTTCTGATACCTGTTCCTTCTTAAACTGTTATGACTCTTGGACTAGTCACCTGTGCTTCTTTGTCAAGTTCCTTAGACCCAGGGGAAGTCAGAATGATAATAAGGATTATTGTACACTTGAGTTGTGGGGTTCAGATGGAGGAATGTGTAGGACAGCACACTGAGAAGGGTACATCCCCATGCAGAGGCAGTGTTCATTATTATGTCACCTTAAAATATTTGTATCAGACCCCTACTCTGGGCAAGGCTCTGTGGTGGGCACCAGAAGTTCAAAAAAAAATAGAAGTTCAAGCAAGAGGAAGTTCCAGTAGAAAATCAGGGGTTGATATTGATTGTTTACCATGAGGGCTGTAAGGTCCTTACAAGATCTTTAAGGGTAAGGACCCTATAGTCGTCATGGTGAAACTGGTGAACAGATGAATAGCAATGTAAGACTTAAAATGAGGCACTAGCAGAGTGGATGTTGTAAGGCCACCCCTTCCATGTCATTATTCAGACTCCAGAAAAGAGGTGTTGACTGTATGTAGAAGGGTAGAGCACAGGCAGAGGGAAGTAGGGAGGTGGTGAGAGGCAGTGAGTCTTGGATGGAAAGGAAGCGAGGCCTGGCCATGGTGGTGGCAGCAGAAAGGAGAAGCCCCTGCGGATGAAAAAGTCCCTTCTGAGTGAGTGACTCCCTGGGCTAATTGGTGCATTACTCTCTGTGATGGGCCTGATGGTGCTGAGATAACAAGACAAAAAAAATCAAATGAGAAATGGAACCTGAGAGTCTAAAAAGTTAGTAAATTTTGACATTAGAAATATAATCAAATTTCACCAGTGGTTTTCTGTAGTGACAGCCAAATCCATCCGTGTCAGAGCAGCCGCCTATGGAATGTGGTTTCATGTGGCTTTTCTTCCCTTTTTTTCTCTTTTCCTTTTGCAAAATCAGCATTAGGCTATTTGGAGGACAGGCGAGAACTATTATGTTAAATTGTGCTACCTACAACTTAAGCTTCTGTCTTTGCTAAAGCTGCCAGTTTTTATAAACAACAGAAGACAGAAAGGGTTTACTAAGAATAATGTTGAAGCCCAAAAGAATCCTACAGCCTATAAATCTTAATAGAGGTTCTGAGATTCCAGCAGGCTGGATGTGTCTCTTTTACCCAGGCTCACTCCATCTTGGCTCCCCTGTGATGACTCCAATTTTCTTGAAACACAGGCACGGTGCCTTGAATTTACTTGTGGCACTATTTGCCTACAAACAGGAATACATGCATATAACCTATGCAAATCAATAAAAACATGTCAGGACCCCTTAGATCGCACCACTCTTCTAAAATGCAATTTATCTTGCTGCAAATGAGAGTAAGGGCCTAGGTAACAAATAGCGTCTGATCATTTAACTAGCACCTGTTGTCAATGCATTTGAAAACTGCATTTTTCATTTGACATACAGTAAATTGCATTTTCATATATATCGAGTGGAAAAGGGAGGTGGGATGTACATATGCAGCCCTTTATGAATTTTATGAACAATGGATATTTTAGAGCTGTATGTTTAAAGGGGGTCACATCAAATGCTGCAAATCTATTCCTTCCTCCCAGCGTTGGTTGTGAACACACTGTACTTTTCTTTTGGCTGCATGTTGAAGCTCAGCAATGCTGAAAGTATAATTATAACGTTCATGTTAGGGGAAGGACAATTACTATAATTTTTGTATAAAATCGAATATAACTTAAATGTATAAATGTGAAATATTAGTTTTGAAAAAAAAAGTTTCTCGGGGGAAAACCGCATTTTATAAATTACATTTTGTAGTCATTCCCTTTGTCGGCTTAAATTATGAGCCACAGGTTTTTTTTTTATGCAATATTTTGTTTGCAGATGGGTGGCTGTTGCACAAATTCAACAACACTTAGGCTTATCAGCAACAATGGTTTTCACATTAGTGAGCATGGTTTGGCAATATTATTTGACATCTGGAACAAGCTATATTATACCAGACATATCAAGTATAACTGAATGGATCATTTAACTGGCATTTGTTTCAAAAACTCCCACTCTTCAGCTTTTGCCTGGCTGTCATGATATGCCGGCAACGAATACTGCTTTCCCCAGCTTCCGAGTCTCTCATCTGCTTTGACAAGCTCACCGCACTTCCTACCTTAAGTCAGGCATTTTGTAATAGTGGCCTTAAGGTCGTGTTTTTGCATCTTTCTTGCATCTCCATCATTTTTTTTTTTTTTTAATAATGTCATGATGCCAGGCTGTGGCAAAGGCAGGGCCTTTGTGACGTTAGCAGGACTCAGGCCATCAGTGGAGCTTTTTCTCTGATTTTGGGATCTTGATTGTGGGTCCTCTGGCATGTCTGCATTTTTTGGTAATTGTATCACTGGGAGATCTAGTTTGTTAAATTTCATGTAACTTAGATGGAGAGAAACAAAAAAAGGGGAAGGGCCCTCTTGCATTTTCCGTAAATGAAAGAACCACATGGGGGCAGAGAGGGGAGAAGTTGGAAATAGGAGAAAATTGTAAGAGCAGAACGTTAGTGCTTACAGCCTCTATTCGTCTGTTTTGTTAAGTTCTCCTAGCATTTCAGGGTACACAGTCACAATTTAGGGGCCTAGCCCCCCAGAGTTCATGGCATTGCTGCTGCTGGTATACCTTGTTGCTCTGCCTAAGGAATTCACTTCTTAGGATCTCAAAGCCAGGACTGTGAAGACGTCCATAGAGCGTGAGAATGTCATGAGTGCCTTCTAAATAGGAAGTGATGCCTGTGTTGCAGGAGTGTCGCTATGCTGTTGTTTATTCTTCAAGTTTATTTTTGTGTTTTGTGTGGGAGATTCTCTCCTTTAACTCAGCACGATACAAACAGATTCCACCCAACTTACTGAGCAAACTCATAGTGACCACTCAATAATTAAAGGGGAAGAGGGGCTTAATTAGATAAAGTGAATAATGAGCACATCTCAAATGAAAGGCAAACATTCAAACAATGGAAAAAGTTATAGGCTTAGTCTTGTTGGCATTGTGTTTGGTAAAATTGTTTTGTATCAACACAAACAAGTCAAGTTGAGGCTTGAGGCTGAAAAGGTCTTTATTATCAATACAAATGCCATTGAAAGGAACTGGCCAAGGTGGTCTTACTGTTGGAAAGAAAGCATTCTCAATCCTCTTAACATTTCTTTTTAATTGGAGACAAATTCATTCAGTTAGTCTTTCTTTCATTCTACAAATATTTCCTGATGATGGAACGTTATGTGAAAAGCACTATGTTAAGCATAGAAAGGAGGCAAAACCAAGCAGAAACAACAGTAACAGCAGCAGCTTCTGCAAAACAAAAAGTGAGAGAGAGTGATCTCACTGACAATGGCACCAGGAAGAATAAAACACTGGGGGATATACTTAACCAAGGAGTCCACAGATTTGTACACTGAGAACTACAAAACATTGCTACAAGAAATCAAAGAAGACATATAAATGGAAAGCCATCCTGTGTTGGTGGATTAGAAGACTTATTATTAAAATGTCCATATTCCCCAAAGCAATCTGAAGATTCAGTGTAATCTCTGTCAAAACCCCAAAGGCATTTTCACACAAATAGAACCATCCCAAAATTTACATGGAATCTCAGGGGACCTTGGATAGCCAAATCAATTTTGAAAAGAGAACAAAGTTGGAGACCTCCTACAGTTCCTGATTTCAAAACATACTACAAAGCAGTAGTAATCAAGACAGTGTGGTACTGATTTAAAGACAGACATATAGACCCTTGAACAGAACCAAGAGCCCAGAAATAAACCCTGTGTAGATGATCATGTTATCTTTGACAAGGGTGTTCAGTTACACAAGGGGAAAAGGACAATCTCTTCAATAAATGCTGTTGGCAAAACTGGATATACATATGCAAACGAATGAAATTGGATGCTTGTTTTACACCATATACACAAATTCAAGAAGAATTCAAGACCTGAAAGTAATGCCTAAAACTGTAAAACTCCTAGAAGAAAGGACAGGGGAGAAGCGTCAGTACTGTGGATTTGGCAATGATTTGATGTGCTTAGATATGGTACGCAGAGTAAAAATAGATGCGACTGCCTCAGACTTACTTGACATCAAAGGAAACAACCAACAGAGTGAAAAGGCAACATACAGAATGAGAGAAAACATTTACAAACTCGGTGTCTGATGAGAGGTTCATAATCACAATATATAAGGAACTTATAAAACTAACAGACAACAGAGAACCTGATTAAAAGATGGGCAAATTATTTGAATAGACATTTTGTAATGAAGGTACACAAATGACCAACAAACATACAAGATGCTCATCCTCACTAATCACAAGGTAAATGCAAATCAAACTCACATTGAGATATTACCTCAGACCCATTAGGATGGCCACTATCAAAAGAACAGAAAACAGCAGGTATTGGTAAGGATACAGAGAAATTAGAACCCTGTTCCAATTGCTTGTACTGTTGGTGGCAGTGTAAAATAGTGCAACCATTATGAGAAACAGTATGGAGATTCCTTAAAAATATCAGAAATCAAATTACCATATTATTCTGTGTGTGTGTGTGTGTGTGTGTGGATACAAAGCACATCTTGAAGAGAGATACTTGCACATACATAGTCATTGCACTATTATTCACAATAGCCAAGTGGTGAAAGTATCCTTGATTAGATGAATGGATAAAGAAAATGTGGTATATACACTTGATGGAATATAATACAGCATTGAACAAGAAAGAAATACTGTCACATTCTACAATGTGGATGAACTTTGAGAACATTAATCTTATTGAAATAAGCCAGACACACAAGGCCAAACACTATATTAGTTCACGCACATGAAGTATCTAAAGTATTCAGAATCATAGAAATAGAAAGTGGAAGGTGCTTGTCAAGTATGGGATGAGGGAAGAGATGGGAAAGGCAGTTTGTGTTTAGTGGATACAGACTTTCAGTTTTGCAAAATGAAAAAGTTCTCAAGACCTGTTGTACAACTATGTGAATAAACTCAGCCCTGCTGAACTGTGCATTTAAATGGTTAAGACGATAAATAGAACATTATGTCTTTTTATCACAATAAAAGTAACAGCAGGAAAACCAAAGTCTGTGTTGTCCCTACCTTTGAGGAGTCTTGGAATTTAGTAAGGAAAAAAAAAGTAATTGTAGCTTACTTGTACTAGAAATTGTTGGAGGCAGGGAAGGCTTCCTTGAGGAAGTGGGTCTTGGACCTTGGTCCCTGCAGCCCTTGATTCACTTAGTGGGCCTTTTTCACCTTCTGGCTGCTGCTGGGGCAGTTCAGGTTTTCGTAACACACAGCTAAAGTAGGGAGTGGGTCTTTGAGGCAGTAGAGGGGAGGCCTGTTTCTTCACCAGCTAAAATTAGCAGCTTTCTACCCAAGGTCATTTTTTTTTTTTTTGGCCTTGCTGTGTGGCATGTGGGATCCTAGTTACCCAACCAGGGATTGGTCCTGCACCCCGTGCAGCAGAAGCATGAATTCCTAACACCTGGACCGCCAGGGAGTGCCCCCAAGGTCACTGTTAATTCAGCCTGCCTATACACATGCCTCTGTGCTCTGCGGAGGCCCACTGATGGGACCCAGCGTCATGCATCTAGCTGTAGCTACCTTGTCTCTTGCTTTCTTCCTGGGTTTTCATGCACATCTGCCTATTTACTTTCACATTCCAAAGGCGAACTTGGCTCATAAATCTTCATGATACCCCAAAATGAAATTATAATTTTACCCACTAGAGTTGTTACCTTAATGCCTCTCTAATTATCTTGTGTACTCAGACTTTAGATACTCACTGGGGAGGAAAAGCGAGAGCAGGGGCAGGGCAGCAGCCTGCATCTCTCTTCTGATTCAGTGTCATCTGGCTCAGATGTCTTCCCTTGAGAAGGGGAATGGGGCTCCTTTTGCCCTCAGAGCCATCATTGCCCTGCTTTGCTCTCTGTCACAGGGGCTGTCACCTGTGGAGCATTTCTTAAGCTTTTTCACAAGCCAGCTTCCTTTTAGGTTTGACCAGTGGGAGACCCTGGCAGGAGACTGGAAGGCAGGAGGTAGGAAGAAGCCAACGCGCTTCTCTCCATCCCACTCCACCTCTGTGGCTTCTCTGTGGGGGACTAAATCTCTGTTGTAGTCCTGATTCCTATAGGATAAGGCTTGCCAGGCTTTGGGCTTTGGTTAGTGACCTTGTCTCAGTCCTCTCTTTCTCTCTTGACCTAAAAAAAGAAAAAAAAAAAAGCTTGTAAGTGGGAGAGGTTTCTTGCTGTGGCTTCTCCATCATTTGTATGTCTGATTCCCTGCATTAAATTCCTTCTGTGGTAAATATTAGAAGCAGTGCCTATTTTCTACTTTTGACCCTGACTGATGCCGTTCTTTGGTACCTGACAACTTCTTGGTAGTCTATGGGCTTTCAGAAAGCCCTGATTTGGAAACAAACATCAGTTTTGGTGTGACTGCTGATTTCAGTAACGGGTATAGAGGAACACTGTTTGCTTGATCTGAACCCAAAGGTGAAAGTGAGTGATGACGGCGTGAAGGTAAACTGGTCTGTGCTTAATGAGTCTTGCTTTACCCATGGTAGCACGTAAATTATGAAATGGGATGGAAAGAAATGCTGGACTCCTAGACTTTATTTTAGATCACAAATATGATAACATAGGATTTTCATATTAAAGAAACTTCCATGATCCAGCACAGTTACTCTGTCCAGTTTAATAAGGCCGTATTTATTATATGGCCACCTTGACTGTTGGGCATCAGGCCAGACATATCCAGAAGGAGAGCCCAGACTAAGATAAAAAAGGGTGTTTGGATTGGGAACTCATCTGCAGACTATATTTATATTAGTCTGTAGCCATTTTTGCATCTCGTTTGAGATAAAACAGTATAGTGGAATTAATATGAATGTTTCCAGTGATGGAGCCGTTTTGTTTTAGGAGGTTTAGAGTCCTTTAAGGCTGTGTTGGAGCTGTCCCAATAAACTAGTGAAGCCCTCATTAGCTTCAGGAGTTGAGTATTCCCATTTAGACTTAGAAATGTTCAAAACTTGATATCATTTTCAACTTTTTTCTCCTCCTTGATTTTTTCAGCTGCTGAGAAATACTGGGTGGGTAAGAAATAAGTATTTTCTTGTTATCCCTGTAATATCATCTAGTTTTCTTACAGGGGAACTTGGAATCAGAATTTCTTACAGGGGAACTGTTGAGTGGTGGTGGTGGTATTGTTTAGTTGCTAAGTGGTGTCTGACTCTTTGCCACCCCATAAACTGCAGCACACCAGGCTTCCCTGTCCTTCACTATCTCCTGGAGTTTGCTTAAACTCATGTTCATTGAGTTGGTGATGCCATCCAACCATCCCGTCCTCTGTCACCCCCTTCTCCTCTTGCCCTCAATCTTTTCCAGCATCAGGGTCTTTTCCAATGAGTCGGCTCTTCACATCAGGTGGCCAAAATATTGGAAGAGCTTCAGCATCAGTCCTTTCAAAGGATATTCAGGGTTGATTTCCTTTAGGATTGACTGGTTTGATCTCCTTGCTGTCCAAGGGACTCTCAAGATTTCTCTAGTACCACAGTTCAAAAGCATCAATTCTTTGGCACTCAGCCTTCTTTATAGTCCAGCTCTCACAGCCATACATGACTACTGGAAAAACCATAGCTTTGACTATATGGATGTTTGTTGGCAAAGTAATGTATCTGCTTTCTAATACACTGTCTAGGTTTGTCATAGCTTTTCTTCCAAGGAGTTGAGTGATACAGAAAACATTAAAGTCAAAGGAATAACATATTCAACAATATTTATGCACCAGAGACTTGGGTCCTGGGGTTTAGCATCTAAGAAACCTATCAGTTCCTGCTCTCATGAAGCTTGTAATCCTCTAGAGGAATAAAGTCGTTTAGGACTAGAACCAGGGAAGTTCAGGGGGTTGGAGAGCAGAGAAAAGGGTATCTAGATAGACTTGATAAGTTGAAATTTGAAAAATGAGGGAATTCACTAAGCATCAAGAGAGAGGACATCTGGTCACAGTATGCAGAGGTCTGGGAGGCGTGAACACAAGAAACTGTATTGCCTTATGGGAAATAACACAGAAGTATTTTAAAGTTGGATCTTTCTGAAAGTAACATAATAGCTTTTTTTTTAATTGTTGTTGTTATTTTCTTAACCTCACCTAGGAGAAGATGATTTTAGTAGAGGTTGTTGTTCAACATGATTGAATATGATTGGGTATTATTACTTGCTGATGGGACTTAATTTTCTCATGTTTAAATGTGATCCATTATCTTGTGTCTAGAACATATTAAAATGACTTTAAAATGAGAAACAAGGGAACTCTGGTTATTTCAGTGCAAACGTACTTGTTTATTGAACTAAGCTGAAGGGTGCTGGGATATTTGAATACTAACATGATGTAGATGCTCAAATCCCAGGGTTATACGGCTAGATTAACCATTGGTAATGCTGAGGCTGCCCAGGCTGCAGTGGGAACTTGAGTTTTATTGTCATTTTTAAAAAGCCTTATTCTGTTTGGTTTTTCCTGCTGGCTTCTCTTTTTCATTCTTTCATTCCTTCTCTCCTTCCAACTCAAAACTCATCAATTTGCAATACCCCTGACAAAACTCATTTATAATGCTGACCAAATTTTCTAGCTTCAGCCAGCTGTTCAGTTTTTTTTTTTTTTTTCCTGGTGGAAGGCCCCAAACTCTTCTCACTACTTGTTCTGAAGATAAATTAGCAACTTCTAAATAATGCAGTGAACCCTAATTCTCTTTGATTAGTAGCGAGTTAGATGATAGCGACCCATTGAAATTGGCCATCAGCATAAATAATGAGTGAATGAACTGATAAAATGCAAAGTCACTGGCCGTCATAAATCAAATGAAATCCACTTTCTCTGGAAGTCACTGAAATTAGAAGTCCATGCTCCTATTAATTATTTTGCCTTCTGAAGACGACAGTGTTATAAATCAGCCTTGAAAGGCCCTTCACTTAGGAAGCTGAAGGAGTGCGGCTGCCTGCAAATTGCTTTGTGTATGCACCTAATTGTTTCTTAAGTAATCCACCTTTGTAGCATGGCTTTGGGAAACGAAGAAGGTCCTCTTTGGTGGTGATCCACGAATGTGGGCTTAAGAAGGGCCTTAAAAAGGGTCCAAGTGCAGGAGGAAGTTATCTGTCTTCTTCCCTAGAAAAGATATCCCCAGGGTCCCTATTATGCAGGGCCAGGCACTGTGGGAGTGGTTTTCCATGGCAGGGACCAGGCGGCTGGCTGTAGGCCCCAGGCCATTTTATCATCCTGTCCCAGCTCAACTTCCAGCCAGGCCAGAGAAGCCAAACTTCACACGATTTCAGTGAAAAACAAGATTTTTAAACTTGGAGGAAAAACAGGGATGGAAAACTATGACTTCACAGGTTCATTTTAAGAGTCATTGTAATCCACATACGTGAGGTGTGAAATGACACATAATTTTTACTGAACGGTGGGTGGGAAATGATATTCATTTAGGAGCCTATTTTGCGACCGACATTGAAACAAAGCAACGTTCTGTGGAAAACAGGATAATTATGTGGTAGGATATGTTGTAAACGAGTTTCTTTTCGGACCACTATCTGTCATAGGTGAGGTCCTGAAGCTGAGACGACTGTGAAAAAACAGTTCTCTCTGGGGGATGGTCTCAAAATTTGGTCCAGCTTTCCCATGTGACCCTGGATGGTTAATGAATCTGGACAGAGCTCTTAAGGACATTCTGTGCTTCCCACTGAGGGTGTGTTATTTCTGTTGGCCTCTGTGGAAACAATGATGGCGGTTTTACGGAGGTGAAGACAGACTTCGATAGGAAGTAGTTCTTGGGATGTTGGGCACTAGTCAAGGTACAGCGAGTGTCTCCTTTCACTCACTTTGCTTCAGTGTGGCACTAGAAGTATGGTTTGGGGATAGAGTTTTAAGGGAAAAAGAAGTTTTCCTTTCTTTTCTCTTTCTGTCGACTTTTATTTCTTTGGCTCTTTGGAGTCTGAGTTGTGTCCTGTGGGATCTTTCGTTACAGCGCGTGGACTCTCTAGTTGTGGCCTGTGGGCTCCAAAACACACGGACCTACTTGCTCCACGGTATGGGGATCGTAGTTCGTTGACCAGGGATCGAACTGCATCCCTTGCATTGCAAGGTGGGTTCTTAACCACTGGACCGTGAGGGAAGTCCTTCTTTTTACCAACTTCTTATCTGCCGCAGGCCTCCTGGACTCAGCGGAGGGCCAGGGCACTAAAGGTAACTATGAGCCCTGAAGAATTTAAACTCTCCTGGGTTATGGGTGGACGCGTATCCTCCTCCTCCTTTGTGATAATTTGGGTGACCTAGCCTGTTCAGAGTCATCTGTGCAAAGAAGGGGTGTGTGTCTTCTCATACAGCTGAAAGAACAACGCAGTTGTTGTGAGTGGTATAAATTCTCCTGTGAGTGTGTTCTGATGTTGGGGTAAGTTTCTGCCAGATCATTTGTGAATCTGAATAGCCCATTCTAAAAGCTAAACTTAATGATTGTATAAATGAGCATTATGTCATGAGGTAGAAAGGAGCAATTATTCCCTGGAATATTGAATCTGAAATGCAAAGATGTTCTGGGTTGTGTCTTTGAAAGCAGTCACGTCCGTAGTTTCACAGTGGTTCCATGGGCTTATTCCACACCAGTGTCTCAATCCCTAGACACCTCCACAGCTACCTAATCCACAAAGCTGAGCCTCCTTAGCTCTTGGCATCTTCCTCCCACAGTGGTAGCATTCTGCGTGTTGTGGGAGAGGGTTCAGGGAAGCAAACACAGATCATGATCTTCCCTACCTGCTTCTGGAAATCCAGGAGGCACCTGCTGGTGTTCTGTGCTCCAGGACAGAACAAGACCTTCATGGTGACTCCTCTCCTAGAGTTGATTCCTCATGTATCTGTCTTGGTCTTCTCTTCACTTGGCTTCAATTTTGAAGTTGTGGAGTGTGATGGGAGTTGCAATAAAGACTGGTGGATTGTTGGAGACAGTAAGAGCAGGAGAAGAGTTCATCTGTGTTCGTAGCTCCAGTATTAGTTGAATTTCCCTTTGCTTGTGAGGTTTATAGAGGATAAGCTAGATCCTGACCATCTATACAACTGTGTCCTTCTGGAATGAAACATTTATCGCTCATGGTTTATGGATTTTAGCACATCCTTCTTTTCCTTGGGTGATGTTCCCTTGGGTGGCACATAATCAAGGTGACCGTATGTCCTGGCTTCCCAGGGAGAGTCTCAATTTATGCCTATTTTTCTGATATTAGTATTAGTGACCCCTGTCCTCTGTTGATTCTTTAAAGTATTGAGATTTAGATGATCAGCCTATATATGATACTTGAACTTTTACATATGTTTCCTGAGCCTCATAGAGACTGTGGCATATTGAGAAAATCCAAGTTTTGGAAAGTGATTTTATCTCTTAGTGTATGACCTTGGGCTACTTAGGTTCTCTGAGCCTCTTTTTCTTTATCTATAAAATGAGGTTCATTGTACATCCCTCACAGATTTGTGCTGAGGATTAAATAAAACAGCATGTAAAGAACCTAGTAAATTGCTAGCCAGATAGATAGGTGGAAGATAAAACATTTGTTCTCCTTTATTCCTCAGAATAAGCCCAGAGAGGGCAGACACTTTGCCATGCTTCTGAACCTGATTTTGTGTTGCAAACAATTAAGTCACCATCAGCCCCATGTGACAGAGAGAGAAGGAGAAAAAGAGAGAATCATCCCCATGTGAAGAAAGACCCTCTCCCCAAACCTCTTAGAATGCCCCCTACAAAGAGATGAAAAAGTCACATAAGAGAGAGACGCTGGGTTTTCTCTTCAGGTGAACAAATTGTGGATTTGTTGTTTGTAGCAAAAGGAACAGAAAGAGAGAGAGTAAACGGCATTGCCTTTCAAATGTAATGTGACGGTGAACATAATCTATTGATCTTGAAGAGCCTCTGTCTTTTCATCTGTGAAATGGGGATTAAAAGATTGTAGTAGGAATTAAACGGGGCCGCACATGGACAGGAGTCCTACAACCTGTGCCAGGCTGGGCACACATGGCAGGTCGTGGTTTTCCTGCTTTGTGCAGAGCTGAGGCGCCCAAACACCAGAATGCTGGGCCAGGAGTAAAATGACCACGGGGAGCAATGCCGTTCCGTGTCCCGAGATTCCCATGTCCTTTACAATGACGCTCAGTAATACCTCGTTCTTTCTCTGAAGTCTCAGGAGGGCACACATAGCTCTGTTGAACTGGCCCAACAGGGACTGGCATTTTTAAAGCCATTTGTATAGCTTTATGGAGATTACTCTTTTTAATGTTTTTAGAGTAAAAGGGGTTTATTTTCCTCAAGATTTCCAGCCCAGATGGCCCAAAGTCTGTAGCAGAAAGTTATAAAATGTTAGAAGCCAGGACTGACTGTCCGCTGTGACCAGCTCCAGGTGACCCCCGTGCTGATGGGGCGCACAGACTCTGAGACCCTCTGTGCCTGGCCACTCACAGTGCCTTAGCCCCTCTGTCCTCTCAGGCGAGGGAGGCGCCCAGTGGGGACCTTGCTTCAGCTCAGTGAATGGCTGTGTACAGATCACACCGGGCCGGCTGCAAAGGTACTCGTGGCTTGTAGGAGCCCTTGGTAGGAGAAGATAATACATATCTGTGCATTTGCATTCTTGTTCCTTCTGGTACCTTCCTCCCCACCCCCACCCACTCACTAATGATCACAGAAGAGTCTGGCAATGAGTAAAGCCCTCCACCTGACCTTAGACCTCAGCGGGACTCCTGTTGCATTTAGTAGCTAACACTTTGCGTAGCCCTTAATGTGTGCTGAGTAGTAGCAGCGCTTACTGTGAGTAGCAGCACAGCCTCCTGTGGTGTTTGTGCTGGTGCTCAGCTGTGTCTGACTCTCTGCGACCCCATGGACTGTAGCCCACCAGGCTCCTCTGCCCATGGAATTTCCAGGCAAGAATACTGGAGTGGGGTGCCATTGCCTACTCCAGGGGATCTCCCCGACCCAGGGACTGAACCCACATCTCTTGTGTTTCCTGCCTTGGGAGGTGGATTCTTTACCACTAGTGCCACCTGGGAAGGCCCTATGGTGTTTCTATCTCCCCCAAATTCAGACGTGGAAACCTAATCCCCAAGGTGTGGTGTTAGGAGGTCGGCCCTTGGGGAGGTCACGAGAATGGAAAGGTTATAAATAGAATTAGTGTCCTTATAGAAGAGGCCCCAGAGAGCTCCCTGGACCCTCATGCCAGGCAAATGCACAGGGAGAAGTGTGCGGCCGGGAAGAGGGCCCTGATCCCAGGCTTCCAGCCCCCAGAGCCGTGAGAAGCATATTTGCGTATAAGCCACTCAGTGTATGACGTTTTGTTACAGCCGCTGGAACAGACTGAGCCGTTGGCCAGGTCGCCCACCTGAGAGCGGCAGAGCCCGAATCTGAACCTGCGCCCGCTGGCACCCCATCCCTGCTTGACACCATTTTGCTTCTCATCCTCCTTCATTATAATCTTTTCTTTTTGTCTGTTGGGTTTGTTTGTTTCTTTGCTTGCTTTACAAGTTTCAGAGAAGATTATGAACGCTTTGGAGAATTTCGGCAGCAGTGGGGGTGGGGGGAGGTTGCTCTGCCATGTCCTTTTGTTTATTGAATTGTACAAGTACAGTATCCTCCATGCTAACTTCTAAAGCTCAGTTCTCTCTGGCTGACCTTCAGCCTGACCCACTCTATTCCCCAGAGGTAATAACATCAGGGCTTTGCTATATTTACTTTTCTTTCTTCTGTGAATTTATACACCCCCATGCATAGATACATATATATATATATATATATATATATACACACATACTAAGAATTTATGGTACTATATAAGATAACTAGCTTGCTGTTCTCACTTGTTGGTATGTCTTAGATATCTTCTGATGTCATGGAGATATACTCACCCTTTTGGACTTGTGTGCAGTATTCCATGTTGCAGATATGCCAAGGTATAATTAGACAGTTAGCTTTTTGCAGGCATTTAGGTTGTTAGTGATTTCTCCTTGTCACATAGATAATGAATTGCCTTGCTATGAGTCTCTCTGTGTACATGTGGAATTGTTTCTCTTGAGTGTGTTCTAAAAAGTGAAATTGCTTAATCATAGTGTATGCATATTTTCAGTTGTAATAGATACTATAAAAATTGTCCTCCAATGATTTTTATCACTATTCATTCTTACTAGTAGAAGTATCATTTGACCTGTTTCTGCCAAAATTTGATATTAGCATACTCTCAAAATTATTGCAGACTATTAACTGTAACACAGTATATCTCATTGCCAATTAAGATTTTCATCTGCTTGCCAAATGTGAGAATCATTTTATATATTTATCATCTAGTTTTTTGTTTTCTATGTTTTGAATTGCCGCTGAATATATGCCCATTTTCCTATTGGCTTGTATGACCCTTACTTACTTAATGATTTCTAGTGAGTCTTTACTGAGGTATACTTGGCTTCAATCTCTCATTTTGCAAGTATTTTCTTCCTTCTTCTGTTGCCTTTCAACTTTATGGTGCTTTTTATTACACACAGGGTTTTAATTTTGGTGTTGTCAGATTAACAAGTCTTTTCCTTTATGCTGTTTCTGTCTTATTGCAGGCCTTACCAACCCTTAGGGCATAAACATATTCTCCTGTATTTCTTTGAAAACTCTAATTTTATCTTTTAGCTATGGATCCATTGGAAATAAATAAATATCTCTATATAGATAGATATACATATGAATACTTTCATGTTGAGATCAATTCATATATATATGAATATATATGTGTATATATATATATATGTATATACACATATATACATTTCTTTTTCCTCCCCAAAATGGATAGCCAGTTGACCCAGAAAAATTTGTTTTAGGTCATTTTGCTAGCCATTTTGAAATGCTATTTCTTACCATCTATAAAATTTCTAATTAGGCACAGATCTGGGCTCTATTCTTTTCACAGATCTGTGAACAGAACAGGATTATGTTAGCTTCCTATATCTTGAGAAGCTAGGCTATTATGGCATTTCTAACTCTACTCTTAAAGCCAACTATTGCTTGTGTGGCCCATCTTGTCACTAACATTGGGTAGTTCTCATGGGCTCTAAATGAGGCATAAGAGTCAGTATGATTTTTGGCAGTAAGATGTCCATCAGAAGATACAGGTTCTAATTTTAATTCTGCTGTACTCTCTATGGCCACAAATCACTTACTCTCTATGTTATATGCTGGGGAACAAATCAGATTGAGTAGGCTTGAAATCCTGACTGGTGCCTGCCACTTAATGACTGTGGAGTTTGAGGATAAATGCTTAACTTCTCTATCTCTTCTATTTATAGGGGTATTATCATCTACCTCTCAGGATGGTTTTAAGGCCTTTTATACAAATAATGTGTTAGGGAACATTTTGTTAATTATAAAACACTAAAAAGACTACACTGCATACTAATATGTACAGGCCTTGATTTTATTTTGGCCCAGTAAAGTTAATACATCTTTGTCTCACCTACCTCTGGGAACTGTTCTGAACATCAAATAGGATGTCCTTTGATAAAATTGAAAATGTCATAAAGATTATTTATTACTGATGAATCCCAACAAGTAGACTGTAATTGACACATATTAACCAAGCCTGTAGGGTTCTTGTAGTGAAGGAGGGTCATGTTAATAGAGTATCTCCAGGCAAGATTTGGTGGAGTCAGATGTGTGGCGTCCCTTGAGTCTTCACCCACTGGAGTGAAGAAAGGTATGGTGTTGGTGCTTTAGAAGGGTGCCGGTGGTCTTTTAAGTGTGAATAATAGGCAGAGTGAAGACTGTGTGAGTTCTTGTGCTAAGATGATCAAAGGGAGGGTAGAGCTGACCGTCGGTTCCCTAATCTTATCAATGGCTATATCTAGTTTTAAAAAATGAAAAGTTTGACCTTTATATGTTTATAAATTATTTAGTCCTTCTCTCTCTCTTTCCCTGCCTAAACTCACTTTCACACTGAACCCAAGTCTTCAGCACTTAAGAAACCGTCAAAATACTAGGTCGTTGAATATTAAAGTGAGAGACGAGAAAAAAGGAAAAAGAAAACATGAACAGGGCTCTTGTTATAATATTGGCAAATATTTTTCCTTCTGTGGGCAGCAGTGCTGTCGTGATGCAGTGTTGCTTTGGTGACTCTAAGTAAGCCATTTCTCCCTGTGCGCACACCTCTATAGTTCTCTTCTGTGGTGGCTTGGACTTGCCCGATGGGACATTGACATGTGTGGCATGCAAGTAGAAACTTGGTAAGTGCTTGCACCTTGGCTTTGGTTTTGGAACATTTGCACTTAAAGTCCGCCTGACAGGTAAAGAATCTCAAGCTAGCCATGTGGAGAGAGAGGTCACAGCCCCCAGTCATTGCCCAGACTCTTGACATGTGAGTTGAGCCACCTTGGACACTCCATCCTCTGTCACCATCTGACAGCAAACACATGAAGACTTGAAGTGAGAGCAGTAGAAGAACTGCCCAGCTGAGCCCCTATGAGTGCACAGAGTTATACGCAAATAAAATAGTGGTTGTTTAAATCCACTCTGTTTGTTGTATAGCAATAGATAACACACACACACACACATTAAACACCCATGTAATGTATGAGCATTCACCTATTTTTTATATCTGAGAAGTTGGTGTCTTTAGATTTGAGTTCAGGCTATTTTACCTGAAGACAGTCATTTCTCTCCATAATGTAGTCCACTCTAAACAGCAAGGTGTGAGGCATTGCATTTAGAACGTGTCCACTTCATAAAGGAAAAGGTGGTGAAAGGAGCATTGTCTGTTTCCTGTTCAGGCCAGTTCCCTTCCCATTAGGCCCCCTGGATCCAGAAGGGCCCATAGGAGAAGGTGTCTTGGTAAGGATATTTATTTCTGCAGCTCTCATCCACAGGGGAACCTGGGAGAATTTATAAATCCATCATTTCAAGTCATTAGGAGGCATGTTGGTCAGTGCAGGAGACTCTCTGCTCATTAATTCAGGAGAGATTTACTTGTGTCACCCTCATTAGTATTTATGGGATTTATCCACATCAATCGCTAGTGCATTAACAGGGAAATAACTAAACCTCCCAGGGTTTGTTGGTGCTAATAAAATGAGCTGGAAGTTCCAGAAATCACCGTGATCAGAAGTATTCTAAGCCAGGGCCTGTAATTGATCCTTTCAAAGTGCCCTTAGGATGTTTGCCCATTTGCTTCCCATCCAGTGGCATTTGCATATTAGCACAGTATCTAAGGCCTTCTGTGCAGGTTTCAGACTGGAGCCCATTTTGTACCATGAGACGATGGTGGGTGACCCAGTTGAAAATATCATTGTCGAACCAGAGAACCTAGGTAAACAAGGGGTTAAGTTTCTTATAATTCTTCTTTGTTTGGTCCTGGCTTATAAAAAAAAAAACCACCCTGCATGTAAATATATTTTTTATGTATTCTGAACATAAAGATAGCTCTGTCCTACCATATTGATTTATTAGATTCTCTGACATTTTAGTTGTGGTCGTTATGTTATATTTATGAGATGAATGTTGGATTCCCTCATTATGTTATCCTCATTTATTTTACATACTTTTATGGCTGGTTGTGCATCGCTTTACAGTTAAAGCTTTATTGCAGCTGTTAGCGTTGGGGGGAGGGGAAGGCAAGTAGTTATTGATCAGAATTTACATGTTTACTGTTGTAATCATGATTTATTTAATCTGTTTGCACATATAAATATAAGCCCGCTCTCTGAAATAAAAAATATATACTGTATCTATATTTTAGGAGCATTCTTGTCACTCTCATATGCTTTGGAGTAGAGAATTTGGGGTTGATCCAGTGTTCTGTAGATGAGCAGTTTCCATGCAGCCTGTTGGTGAAGAGTGTGGCCTTTGGAGCTGGACTGTATGGGTTCAAATCCCACCTGGACGTCTTACTGCTTGTGTCTTGGACTGTGAGGTTTACCCTTCCATGCTTCCAATTTTCATACCGATAAAATGGTATTAGTACTTATAAACCATTGTGAAGATTGGAAGATTAATATTGGTAAAAGTACTTGGCACAGAGAAATTGCTTATTATCTGCTAGTCATTAAAACTCTAGTAAGTAGGTGACAAGGTAGGTATATTGGAAAGGCTCAGTTACGTTCAAGTGGGAGCCTAGAATTTTTTGTAAGGGGCTGTCTTCCCTGGTGGCTCAGCGATAAAGAATCCACCTGCAGTGCAGGAGCTGCAGGAGACTTGGGTTCAATCCCTGCATTGGGAAGATCCCTTGGAGGAGGGCATGAAACCCACTCCATTATTCTTGTCTGGAGAATCCCATGGACAGAGGAGCTTCGCAGAATCAGTCCATAGGGTCACAAAGAGTTGGATGTGACTGAAGTGACTTAGTACACATAGCAGATGTATTTAGGGGAAAAGTAGGAGATACTATAGGTATAAAGCTCTTAGATATTTTCATTTTTCTCAGAATTTTGTTTTTAATTCAGGTGATGAATTGTTTGCAAAATTATCTTAATCAGACTGTTTAGATATCTGGATCACAAGCTCCATTTGGAAGACAAAACTAATTTGCTGAATGAGTGAGTAAATGAATGAATGCTGACCTATAGTTTTCAAGGAAAACCTTGGATATGTTTGACATGTGTTTTATTGTTAAAATTCTTGTTGGGATATAATAGTTGTATTCACTGTTTCTGCTGTACAGTGAAATGAATCAGCGATAGTTGTACATATATCCCCTCTTTTTTGGATTTCCTTCCCATTTAGGCCATCACAGAGCACCGAGTTCCCTGTGTATACAGTAGGTTCTTACTAGTTATCTATTTTATACATGAAGTGAAGTCACTCAGTCGTGTCCAACTCTTTGTGACCCCATGGACTGTAGCCTACCAGGCTCCTCAGTCCACAGAGTTTTCCAGGCAAGAGTACTGGAGTGGGTTGCCATTTCCTTCTCCAGGGGATCTTCCCAACCTGGGGATCGAACCCGGGTCTCCCGCACTGCAGGCAGACGCTTTTCCGTCTGAGCCAATTTTATACATAGTGGTGTCTATATGTCAATCCCAGTCTCCCAATTTATTCCACCCTCCTTTCCCCCCTTGAATATATTTTTGATTGAACAGATCAAGAATATTCAGAAGTTTTGCCCTGGCCAGGAAAGAGAAGGATTCACTGAAGTCCAAAATTTAGTCTGAAGATTTATTTTCCTATATATTATCTTAAAATAGGTTTTCATTCCAGGTCTGCCATTAGTTAGCTTTAAAAGATCAACCTCACTCTGCCTGTATGCTCATCTATCACTTGGGTTTAATAATACCTGTTTGTCAGGGTACTCAAAGCTGGTGCACTGGGACAACCCTGAGGGATGGGATGGGGCGGGAGGTGGGAGGAGGGTTCAGGATGGGGGACACATGTACACCCATGGCTGATTCATGTTGATGTATGGCAAAAACCACTACAGTACTGTAAAGTAATTAGCATCCAATGAAAATAAATAAATAAAAAACAATACCTGTTTGTGCTTTGTGTAATGCTCAGTCACTAAGTCGTGTCTGACTCTTCGTGACCCCATGGACTGTAGCCCACCAGGAAACTCTGTCCATGGGGTTTTCTAGGCAAGAATACTGGAGTGGGTTGCCACTTCCTCCTGCAGGGAGTCTTCCCGACCCAGGGATCCAAGCCACGTTTCCTTCATTGGCAGGTGGATTCTTTACCACTGAGCCACCTGTGAAGCCCCCAGTACCTGTATAGAGTACAATATAGTAGTGACATGGACCCTGGGTTAGAAATCAAAAGACATTTGACAGCCCCAAGTCTACCACTGAAGAGCTGTGGCAAAAGGCTTATTTATTTATTTTTTTGTAAAGGGTCCAAGTCTCTTTCTGCAGGATTATGTTGAGAATCTGATGAGCTGCTGTTGGTGATAGGACTCCAGATACTGGAAAGCACTACATAAATGTTAGGAACTGTTAATGATGCCACCTAACAAAAGTGTTGCAAAGACGAGATGCTAAGTGATTTGGAAAGGCTCTCAAGAAGCAGCATGTGCTTTGTGACTACTGAAGACATAGGGAAGACTTGGCTCTATGATCCCATTATGTTCTGGGTGAGAATCCCAACTCTGCCCAAGAGACGAAGGCCTAAAAGAACCCCAGACTCCCTGGATCCTTGGTTCCAAGGAATGCTACACATTTATTCAGCTCTTGTGCTACTATTTGCCCATATCCTTAGAGAAAAAATAAGTCTTGCCTTTGTAATTTCCATATTGTTTGTTGGGTACAAGACTGTGTGTTTTATTTGCAGCATTTAATGTAAGTCACATGTTCTGCCCTGGTACTGGCGACTCAGCATTTGCATTTTACACTTTACAATTTGGCAGTGATTCTTTGAAATAATTTACTTTTATCGTCTTGCTTCAGATTTTCAAGTAATAATCCATCTAGCAAAGCAGTTTATCCATTCTGTATATTCACTTCTGTTTTGAGGCTCTTGAGGAGAACGAAACGATTTTTAATCATATTTCCAGGCCACTTATCATAATTAAGTTTAGAATTATGAATTGTGTACACCTCATCATTACATCATACCTCTCTGTGATAAGTAAGTGAATCAGAGATCATCACAGGATTTTCAGAGCCTTTCAGGATGGTTTATGGCTTTTAAAGAAAAACCTCCAAATTTCTCCCAGTACCTTAAAATATTCTAGGAAAACCTGCAGTGTTTCCCTTCTTTTTGTCCTCTATCTGGAAAAGCTGTTGCTTATTAAATCCCCCTAATCACTTGAACTCTGAAAATTTGATAGAAAAAGTTAATCAAAACTGAACCTCAAATATATTCTGAGTGAAATAAGTCATGCACAAAAGAGTACTTACTATATGTTTTCATTTTTATGTCATTCTAGAACTGGTCTGGAGTTGCTTCTAGGAGACAGAGATTAACTTGTGAAAGTCGCTCAGTCGTGTCTGACTCTTTGTGACCCCATAGACTCTACAGTTCGTGGAATTCTCCAGGTCAGGATACTGGAGTGGGTAGCCTTTCCCTTCTCCAGGGGATCTTCCCAGCCCAGGGATTGAACCCAGGTCTTCTGCATTGCAGGAGGATTCTTTACCAGCTGAGCCACAAGGGAAGCCCAAGAATACTGGAGTGGATAGCCCATCTCTTCTCCAGTGGATCTTCCTAACCCAAGAATCCAACCAGGGTCTCCTGCATTGCAGGCGTATTCTTTACCAACTGACTTATCAGGGAAGTCCAACTTGGTGAGATGGTGTAAATTAGAAATGTTCTAGATCTTGATAGAGGTAGTTAAATACACACACAAGTGCCTATATTTGTCAAAACTGATTAAATTGTACACAGAAGGTCTATGCATTTCACTCTATGCAAATACATCTCAGGGGTTTCCCTGGTGGCTCAGGGAAAGAATGGTAAAGAGTTCTTCACCAGAGTTCCCTGGTGAAGAATCCACCTGCTAATGCAGGAAATATGGGTTTGATCCCTGGATCAGGAAGATCCCCTGGAGAAGGAAATGGCAGCCTATTCCAGTATTCTTGCCTGGGAACTCCCATGGGCAGAGGAGCCTGGTGGGCTATAGTCCATGGGGTCATGAAAGAGTTGGACATGACTTAGCAACTAAGCAACAGCAACTACATCTCAATAAAAAAATTAACAAATTGACTATGACCTGTTGTTTTCATATGTCATTTTCCGTGCACTTTTACTGATGACCATAAGCTATGGAATTTGAGGCAATATGGTGCCTTTTTCTTATACCTTCTAAGTCAGGGCTTGAAGGAAAAGATGTTGTATCACAATACCAGTTCTTCTAAGTCATTGGAGGTTTGAAAAAAGTAATTTGCCAGCTCTGTTAGCCATGGATATTCAGGTACCTGCTGTCTGTTAACTTTTATAAGAAGCCGTTACTCATTCTAAAAATGTTCCCTTCTTCTGCCATTTGACTTATATGGAGGAATAATTTCTTGGCTAATTTTTTGGGGAGGGTGCACGCTTCTGAAATACAAATCCACTTCTAATGAATCATTATCATGTACTACCATAAAGGTTATTCACTGAAAGCTTCAGAAAAAAAGCAATGAAAACTAATTTTGATTGTTAATGGAAATGTATTTTTAGTCTTAAAGAGCTTCCCTCGGCAATAATTATAGTTATGCCTCTTGGGTGTTTTGGGACTTTTAAATTTACGTCAAGTAGCTCTTTTTTCATTTAGCAGTTAATCTTTTAACGGAGCTCAGCAAATTTGTTCTTCAGTCTAGTGTTAGGGAAGGATGACAGAGAGTTCAGTTTTCTTTACCCCCTTCATATTCCCTGCACATGCCCAGGCTGCTCTTGTTCTTATGTTAGGCTATGTCCTGGGGTGACTGTGGTGACATGGGCAGCTGAGGCTGGCAGAGAGAGGCTTGAGATGCAGGCCTTGCTTTTCTGCTGTCAGCAGGCATCGGGACACAAGTAGCTGCCTCTGCCTTATGCAGCACAGAACTGCTGCACAGCAAGCGAGCTCCTAGAATGCTTTTGCTGCAAGTGGGCAAAGCTCAACACTGCAGCCTAAGGACTGGAAAACACAGCCTGTAAGGAGACTGGCTTGCAGCTGCCCTGCCTCTGGTTTCAGACTCCAAAGCATCTGCAGGAAGATTCAAAACAACAAGATGCAGAGCTAAATTTTAGCAACTGAGACCGTTTGCTGGTTGTGCTGATTCTTGGCTGGTTTCAGAGAGAGGCAGGGACTGCTTAAGGAAGTGGGAAGGGGTTCTGGCAAGAACTTTGCTGGGGTTCTGCCCTCTTGTTAAAGAACAGAATGGTGCCAATTATCCCAGTCACCTGATTAGAGAAAGCTCAAGCCACCACTGAGAATCCTTCTCCTGATGAAAAATGACCTCCCTCCCCCCTCCATGAAACTAGGGAGCAGCCAGACATTTGGGTATTTGCAAAGCAGCACTGAACATTAGGGAACAGTTTAAATTAATCCTGTGTACTGCGGCTCCGAGAATGGAAGCCAGCCCCACATGTCAATAAATCTAGATCTGTTTGAAGCTCATGTCACTAAATCTTCGTCTTGACTGTTTGCTGGTGGTGTCAAGAGCTGCCCTGGAAGATGAATTTGAGGGGAGGATGAAAAAGGAACCATATTAAACTGCAGCTCTGATAAGTTTAGTTAAGAGGCAGGAGATGTGTCCTTGCCATGACATTCAGTGGCTGATATTTGTTTCCCTTTAAATAATATGCTGTACATCTGTGAGAATGATGGTTTAGGGCTGGTGACATTGCATTTCCACCAAGGTTACTGCCTTCTGGACAGGCAGGCTCTCTCCTTTCTTTCTCTATCCCACACCCTGTCAATAAATATCCTTTTGTTGGAGGAAGTGGGATACAGATTTTAGAGGTAACACCAGAGCGTCTTCATTTCTAGAAGCAATGAGGTTCAGCCACTATATAGGGAAAGGGTGAAGCGGTGGAGAGAAATTAAAGGGACCATGAGAAGCAGTTTTCTTTATGGAAATGTCCCAGGGAGCCAAGAGCACCCCGTGGGGAGAGCTTTGAGAATACCAGAGTTTTGAGAATTTTTCCCTGAAAACCTTGTTTTCATAAACCAAGATACGGAAAATCTGGGTACTCAGGACTTTGTGTTCTATTTTTTCCTGCAATTCCCCTATCCAGTTATCTTGTTTTTTCCTTACTGTAATTGCAGATCTATGACTTATGGCAGCAGTCAGCAAACTTCTTGTGTAAAGGGCCAGATAGTAAATATTTTCAGCTTTGTAGGCCAATACAGCCTCTGCTGTAACTATTCCACTCTGTCCTTGCAGCCCAAAAGCAACCCTAGCCTATCCATAAATGAGTGGATGTGTCTGTATTATGGCCACTGACACTTTTTTTTCCTGTGACATTTTAAAAAGTATTTTTTAATTGGAGTAAAATTGCTTTAGAATGTTGTGTAACTTTCTGCTTACTACAACATGAATCAATTGTAAGTACACATATATCCCCTCTTTCTTGAGCCTCCTTGCTACCCATCCCCACCCTACCCCTCTAGCTGATCAGAGTTCTAAAGCTGAGATTCCTGGAACACTGACATTTGAATTTTATATCATATCCCTTGTCATGAAAGATTATCCCTCTTTTGATTTTTTCAGCTATTTAAAAATATAAAAATCAGTCTTAACTTGCAGGCTGTGAAAAAACAGATAGTGGACTGGATTTGGACCATGAATGGTTTTCTGACCTCTGACCTTTGCTTTTTCTGTCCTGTTGCTTTTCTTTTATCAGTGTGAAAAGATGATAGCTGTCCCTTTTGGGAGGACAGTATTGCCAACCTAAAGATTAAGTCCATGGCTGTATTCAGCCAAGATGTAATGGATATGGATGAAAACAAAGCTGGCTCTGAGACAGACAACCCATGTTCCCACACCAACCCTTTGTTAATACTTACTAGCTGTGTGACCTCAGGTGGTTCAGTTAACCCCTCTGAACCCCAGTTGTCTTTTTATTTTTCTCTAATTGGGTAATTACACTTTCCTTGCCTATATTACATGATTTTTTTTATAGATCAAGTTAAGAGAAATGAGAGTAGTTAGTAAACAATAAATCATTGTGTGAATATAAGACCTTGGCGTTGTTCTCAGTGCTTTACTCATGTGGGTTTTTCTTGTTAACTAGTTTGTTATTAATATTAAAGGATTATACCTTCTCTATTTTAGCTGCGAAAATAGAGCTAGAATTTGACTTGTAGAAGGAAGAAAAAAAATATTCTTGTTTCCCCCCCTTTCTTAGACTCTCATGTTGGCAGTGTTATATCTGAGCCTCTCCAACTTTTTAAACTATTTCTCACAGTGCATCAGATGCTCAGCCTACATGAAATGATGCAGTTTAAGCTGTCCCACTGCTCAGAAAGCTTTGCCTTCTCACAGTTTGGAAAATCTGCAGTTCAGTTTAGTTCAGTCGCTCAGTAGTGTCTGACTCTTTGCGACCCCACGAATTGCAGCACGCCAGGCCTCCCTGTCCATGACCAACTCCCAGAGTTCACTCAAACTCATGTCCATCGAGTCGGAGATGCCATCCAACCATCTCATCCTCTGTTGTCCCCTTCTCCTCCTGCCCCTAATCCCTCCCAGCATCAGAGTCTTTTCCAATGAGTCAACTCTTTGCATGAGGTGGCCAAAGTATTGGAGTTTCAGCTTTAGCATCAGTCCTTCAATGAACACCTAAGACTGATCTCCTTTAGAATGGACCGGTTGGATGTCCTTGCAGTCCAAGGGACTCTCAAGAGTCTTCTCCAGCACCACAGTTCAAAAGCATCAATTCTTCAGCACTCAGCTTTCTTCACATTCCAACTCTCACATCCATACATGACCACAGGAAAAACCATAGCCTTGACTAGACGGACCATTGTTGGCAAAGTAATGTCTCTGCTTTTTAATATGCCATCTAGGTTGGTCATAACTTTCCTTCCAAGGAGTAAGCATCTTCTAATTCCATGGCTGCAGTCACCATCTGCAGTGATTTTGGAGCCCCCCAAAATAAAGTCTGACACTGTTTCCACTGTTTCCCCATCTATTTGCCATGAAGTGATAGGACCAGATGCTATGGTCTTAGTTTTCTGAATGTTGAGCTTTAAGCCAACTTTTTCACTCTCCTCTTTCACTTTCATCAAGAGGCTTTCATTTCCAAGGCAAACCATTCAACATCATAGTAATTCAAGCCTATGCCCCAACCTGAAGAAGCTGACGAAGGTTCTTCAACCAGCTTCAGCTGAAGAAGCTGAAGTTGAACGGTTCTGTGAAGACCTACAAGACCTTTTAGAACTAACACCCAAAAAAGATGTCCTTTCCATTATAGGGGACTGGAATGCAAAAGTAGGAAGTCAAGAAACACCTGGGGTAACAGGCAAATATGGGCTTGTAATATGGAATGAAGCAGGGCAAAGGCTAATAATGTTTTGCCAAGAGAATGCACTGGTCATAGCAAACACCCTCTTCCAACAACACAAGAGAAGACTCTACAGTTTGACATCACCAGATGGTCAACACCGAAATCAGATTGATTATATTCTTTGCAGCCAAAGATGGAGAAACTCTATACAGTCAGCAAAAACAAGACTGGGAGCTGACTGTGGCTCAGATCATGAACTCCTTATTGCCAAATTCAGACTTAAATTGAAGAAAGTAGGGAAAACCACTAGACCATTCAGGTATGACCTAAATCAAATCCCTTATGATTATACAGTGGAAGTGAGAAATAGATTTAAGGGACTAGATCTGATAGACAGAGTGCCTGATGAACTATGGACAGAGGTTCGTGACATTGTACAGGAGACAGGGATCAAGACCATCCCCATGGAAAAGAAATGCAAAAAAGCAAAATGGCCGTCTGGGGAGGCCTTATAAATAGCTGTGGTCAATCTTAGTGAACCTTTAAGGTTCACCTGAAGTGCCACCTTATCCAGGAAATCCTCATGGGTGTCTTCAACCCATGCTATCCTGTCCTATGTAAATGACTTGACCACACCAGGACCATACCTCTAGAAAGATAGCCTTTTCCCCAAAAGTCATAGAGATTTAAAGAAAAGGGTAGATGCAAGGAGGCTGCTGGTCAACCAAGCAGAATGCTTTTTTGAGCAGGGCGTCTCTTTATTGATTCAGATTCCCTCTGAAATCATTTACTCCTGCCTCGTGGGAGAGAGGTCCAGATATGAAATCAGGAAATTCTGGGGAAGTTACTCTGACAAGTGACATCACAGAACTGTTTTTTGCAGCTGCAGTATTCTATCTGTGTAGCCTGTTACACTTTTCAAACATGTTAATGTCCACTAGCTGTTTTGAACATGCCAGTAAAGTAATGCTTAAAATTCTTTAAGCCAGGCTTCAGCAATATGTGAACCGTGAACTTCCAGATATTCAAGCTGGTTTTAGAAAAGGCAGAGGAACCAGGGATCATTGCCAACATCCGCTGGATCATCAAAAAAGCAAGAGAGTTCCAGAAAAACATCTATTTCTGCTTTATTGACTATGCCAAAGCCTTTGACTGTGTGGATCACAATAAACTGTGGAAAATTCTGAAAGAGATGGGCATACCAGACCACCTGAACTGCTTCTTGAGAAACCTGTATGCAGGTCAGGAAGCAACAGTTAGAACTGGACACGGAACAACAGACTGGTTCCAAATAGGAAAAGGAGTACGTCAAGGCTGCATATTGTCACCTGCTTATTTAACTTACATGCAGAGTAAATCATGAGAAATGCTGGGCTGAAAGAAGCACAAGCTGGAATCAAGATTGCCAGGAGAAATATCAATAACCTTAGATATGCAGATGACACCACCCTTATGGCAGAAAGTGAAAAGGAACCAAAAAGCCTCTTGATGAAAGTGAAAGAAGAGAGTGAAAAAGTTGGCTTAAAGCTCAACATTCAGAAAACTAAGATCATGGCATCCAGTCCCATCACTTCATGGCAGATGGATGGGGAAACAGTGGAAACAGTGGCTGACTTTATTTTTCTGGGCTCCAAAATCACTGCAGATGATGATTGCAGCCATGAAATCAAAAGACACTTACTCCTTGGAAGGAAAGTTATGACCAACGTAGACAGCGTATTAAAACGCAGAGACATTACCTCACCAGCAAAGGTCCATCTAGTCAAGGCTATGGATTTTCCAGTGGTCATGTATGGATGTGAGAGTTGGACTATAAAGAAAGCTGAGCACCAAAGAATTGATGCTTTTGAACTGTGGTGTTGGAGAAGACTCTTGAGAGTTCTTTGGACTGCAAGGAGATTCAACTAGTCCATCCTAAAGGAGATCAGTCCTGGGTGTTTGTTCTTTGGAAGGACTGATGTTGAAGCTGAAACTCCAATACTTGGCCACCTGATGCGAAGAGCTGATTAATTTGAAAAGACCCTGATGCTGGGAAAGATTGAGGGCAGGAGGAGAAGGGGATGACAGAGGATGAGATGGTTGGATGGCATCACCGACTTGATGGACATGGGTTTGGGTGGATTCTGGGAGTTGGTGATGGACAGGGAGGCCTGGCGTGCCTCGGTTCATGCGGTCACAAAGAGTTGGACACAACTGAACAAGTGAACTGAACTGAACAAACCTTTGAAGTACAAGGAACAAATTTCTAATTCCCATGTGATGCTGATGAAGCTTTGCCCAGAGAGGTTAATTTAACTATACTGGCACCACGCAGATGGTTAATGACAAAGTTGAAACTGGAACCTAGTACTAGTTACCATACTCCACTCCACTCTCAATGCCAAACTGCTGTAAGCCCTGACCATGGACTCTTGCTATGTGTGATATTCAGATTCTTGAAGGTGAGAGCACATTTGTGTATGACTGTATTGAACTAGCTGTTTTTTTTATTTTTTCAAAAAAATTTATTTATTTTTTATTTAAGGATAATTGCTTTATAGCATTTTGTTGTTTTCTGTCAAACCTCAACATGAATTAGCCATAGATATACATATATGTCCTCCCTTTTGAACTACCCTCCCCATCCCATCCCTCTAGGTTAATACAGAACCCCTGTTTGAGCTTCCTGAGCCATACAGCAAATTCCTGTTGGACATGAGTTTGGGTAAACTCTGGGAGTTGGTGATGGACAGGGAGGCTTGGCATGCTGCGATTCATGGGGTCGCAAAGAGTCGGACATGACTGAGCGACTGAACTGAACTGAACTGATCTATTTTACATATGGTAATGTAAGTTTCCATGTTACTCTCTCCATACATCTCACCCTCTCCTTCCTTTCCCCTATGTCCATAAGTCTATTCTCTATGTCTTTTTTTCCATTGTTGCCCTGTAAATAAATTCTTCAGTATCATTTTTCTAGATTCTGTATATATGCATTAGAATGCGGTGTTTGTCTTTCTCTTTCTGACTTAGTTTCACTCTGTATAGGTTCTAGGTTCATCCACCTCATTAGAACTGACTTGAATGTGTTCCTTTTTATAGCTGAGTAATATTCCATTGTATATATGTACCACAACTTCTTTATCCATTCATCTGTCAATGGTTGCTTCCATGTTCTAGCTAATGTAAATAGTGCTGCAATGAACAATGGGATACATGTGTCTTTTTCAATTTCGGTTTCCTCAGGGTATATGCCTAGGAGTGGGATTGCTGGGTCATGTGGTGGTTTTATTTGTATTTTTTTAAGGAATCTCCATACTGTCTTCCATAGTGGCTGTATCAATTTACATTCCCACCAACAGTGCAAGAATGTTCCCTTTTCTCCACACCCTCTCCAGCATTTATTGTTTGTAGACTTTTATGATGGCCATTCTGACCTGTGTGAGATGATATCTCATTGTAGTTTTGATTTTCATTTCTCCAATAATGAATGATGTTGAGCATCTTTTCATGTGTTTGTTAGCCATCTGTATGTCTTCTTTGGAGAAATGTCTGTTTAGGTCTTTTCCCCACTTTTTGATTGGATTGTTTGTTTTTCTGGTATTAAGTTGTATGAGCTGCTTGTATATTTTGGAAATTAATCCTTTGTCACTTGTTTCATTTGCTAATATTTTCTCCCATTCTGAGGGTTGGCTTCCCACTTTTCTTATAGTTTCCTTGGCTGTGCAAAAGCTTTTAATCAGGTCCCCCTTGTTTACTTTTGTTTTTACTTCCATTCTTCTAGGAGGTGGGTCATAGAGGATCATGCTTTGATTTATGTCATCGAGTGTTCTGCCTATGTTTTCCTCTAAGAGTTTTATAGTTTCTGGTCTTACATTTAGGTCTTTAATCCATTTTGAGTTTATCTTTGTGTATGGTGTTAAGAAGTGTTGTAATTTCATTCTTTTACATATAAGCTGTCCAGCTTTCCCAGTACCATTTATTGAAGAGGCTGTCTTTGCCCCATTGTATATTCTTGCCTCCTTTGTCAAAAATAAGGTACCCATAGGTACATGGGTTTATTTCTGGGCTTTCTATCTTGTTCCATTGGTCTATATTTCTGTTTTTGTGCCAGTACCATACTGTATTGATGACTGTAGCTTTGCAGTATAATCTGAAGTCAGGAATGTTGATTCCTCTGGCTCCATTCTTCTTTCTCAAGACTGCTTTGGCCATTTGGGGTCTTTTCTGCTTCCATTTGAATTGTGAAATTTTTGTTCTAGTTTTATGAAAAATACCATTGGTAATTTGATAGGGATTGCAGTGAATCTGTAGATTGCATTTGGTAGTATAGTCATTTTCACAATATTGATTCTTCCTACCCAGGAACTTGGAATATCTCTCCATCTGTTTATGTCATCTTTGATTTCTTTCATTTGTGTCTTATAATTTTCTGTGTACAGTTCTTTTGTCTCCTTAGGTAGGTTTATTCTTAGATATTTAATTATTTGTTGCAATGGTGAGTGGGATTGATTCCTTAATTTCTCTTTCTGATTTTTCACTGTTAGTATATAGAAATGCAAGTGATTTCTATGTATTGATTTTGTATCTTGCAACTTTGCTAAATTCACTGATTAGCTCTAGTAATTTTCTGATACTATCTTTAGGGTTTTCTATGTACAGTATCATGTCATCTGCAAACAGGGAGCACTTTACTTCTTTTCTGATCTGGATTCCTTTTATTTCTTTTACTTCTCTAGTTGCTGTAGCTAGGACTTCTAGAACTATGTTGAATAATAGTGGTGAAAGTGGACACCCTTGTCATCTTGTTCCTGATCTTAGGGGGGATGCTTTCAGTTTTTCACCACTGAGAATAATATTTGCTGTAGGCTTCTCATATATGGCCTTTACAATGTTGATGTAGCGGAGAAGGCAATGGCACCCCCACTCCAGTACTCTTGCCTGGAAAATCCCATGGAAGGAGGAGCCTGGTAGGCTGCAGTCCATGGGGTCGCTGGGAGTTGGGCACGACTGAGCAACTTCACTTTCACTTTTCACTTTCATACATTGGAGAAGGAAGTGGCGACCCACTCCAGTATTCTTGCCTGGAGAATCCCAGGGACAGAGGAGCCTGGTGGGCTGCCGTCTATGGGGTTGCACAGAGTCGGACACGACTAAAGCAACTTAGCAGCAGCAGCAGCATGTTGATGTAAGTTCCTTCTATGCCAATTTCTTGAAGAATTTTAATCATAAATGGGTACTGAATTTTGTCAAAGGCTTTTTCTGCATCTATTGAGATTATCGTGTGGTTTTTATCTTTCAATTTATTAATATGGTGTATCACATTGATTGATTTGCATATATTGAAGAATCCTTGCATCCTGGAATAAGCCCAACTTGATCATGGTATATGTGTTTTTTGATGTGTTGCTGAATTCTGTTTGCTAAAATTCTGTTGAGGATTTTTGCATCTATGTTCATCAGTTATATTGGCCTGTACTTTTCTTTTTTTGTGTTGTCTTTGTCTGGTTTTGGTATCAGGGTTATGGTGGCCTTGTGGTTTGGAGGTGTTCCTTCCTTTGCAATTTTTTGAAACAGTTTTAGAAGGATAGGCCCATCTTTGCATGAAATGTTCCCTAGGTATCTCTAATTTTCTTGAAGAGAGCTCTAGTCTTTCCCATTCTTTTGTTTTCCTCTATTTCTTTGCATTGATTGCTGAGGAAGGCTTTCTTATCTCTCCTTGCTATTCTTTGGAAATCTGCATTCAGATGCTTATATCTTCCCTTTTCTCCTTTGCTTTTTGCTTCTCTTCTTTTCACAGCTATTTGTAAGGCCTCCTCAGACAGCCATTTTGCTTTTTTGCATTTGTTTTTCTTGGGGATGGTCTTGATTCCTGTCTCCTGTACAATGTCACGAACCTCTGTCCATAGTTCATCAGGCACTCTGTCTATCAGATCTAGTCCCTTAAATCTATTTCTCACTTCCACTGTATAATCATAAGGGATTTGATTTAGGTCATACCTGAATGGTCTAGTTGTTTTCCCTACTTTCTTCAATTTAAGTCTGAATTTGGCAATAAGGAGTTCATGATCTGAGCCACAGTCAGCTCCCAGTCTTGTTTTTGCTGACTGTATAGAGTTTCTCCATCTTTGGCTGCAAAGAATATAATCAATCTGATTTCGGTGTTGACCATCTGGTGATGTCGAACTGTAGAGTCTTCTCTTGTGTTGTTGGAAGAGGGTGTTTGCTATGACCAGTGCGTTCTCTTGGCAAAATGATATTAGCCTTTGCCGTGCTTCATCCCATACTCCAAGGCCAAATTTACCTGTTACTCCAGGTGTTTCTTGACTTCCTACTTTTGCATCCCAGTCCCCTATAATGAAAAGTACATCTTTTTTGGGTGTTAGTTCTAAAAGGTCTTGAACGTCTTCATAGAACCATTCAACTTCAGCTTCTTCAGCGTTACTCGTTGGGGCATAGGCTTGGATTACCATGATATTGAATGGTTTGCCTTGGAAATGGACAGAGATCATTCTGTCATTTTTGAGATTGCATCCAAGTCTGCATTTCAGAATCTTTTGTTGACCATGATGACTACTCCATTTCTTCTAAGGGATTCCTGCCCACAGTAGTATATATAATGGTCATCTGAGTTAAATTCACCCATTCCAGTCCATTTTAGTTCGTTGATTCCTAGAATGTCGATGTACTCTTGCCATCTCCTGTTTAACCACTTTCAATTTTCCTTGATTCATGGACCTAACATTCCAGGTTCCTATACTAACAGAAGCAGAAGATATTAAGAACAGGTGGCAAGAATACACAGAAGAACTGTACAAAAAAGATCTTCAAGACCAAGATAATCATGATGGTGTGATCACTCACCTAGAGCCAGACATCCTGGAATGTGAAGTCAAGTGGGCCTTAGAAAGCATTACTACGAACAAAGCTAGTGGAGGTGATGGAATGCCAGTTGAGCTATTTCAAATCCTGAAAGATGATGCTCTGAAAGTGCTGCACTCAATATGCCAGCAAATTTGGAAAACTCAGCAGTGGCCACAGGACTGGAAAAGGTCAGTTTCATTCCAATCCCAAAGAAAGGCAATGCCAAAGAATGCTCACACTACCACACAATTGCACTCATCTCACATGCTAGGAAAGTAATGCTCAAAATTCTCCAAGCCAGGCTTCAGCAGTACGCGAACCATGAACTTCCAGATGTTCAAGCTGGTTTTAGAAAAGGCAGAGGAACCAGAGATCAAATTGCCAACATCTGCTGGGTCATTGAAAAAGCAAGAGAGTTCCAGAAAACATCTATTTCTGCTTTATTGACTATGCCAAAGCCTTTGACTATGTGGATCACAATAAACTGTGGGAAATTCTGAAAGAGATGGGAATACCAGAGCACCTGACCTGCCTCTTGAAAAACCTGTATGCAGGTCAGGAAGCAACAGTTAGAAGTGGACATGGAACAAGAGACTGGTTCCAAATAGGAAAAGGAGTACGTCAAGGCTGCATATTGTCACCCTGCTTATTTAACTTCTATGCAGAGTACATCATGAGAAACCCTGGGCTGGAAGAAGCACAAGCTGGAATCAAGATTGCCGGGAGAAATATCAATAACCTCAGATATGCAGATGACACCACCCTTATGGCAGAAAGTGAAGAGGAACTAAAAAGCCTCTTGATGAAAGTGAAAGAGGAGAATGAAAAAGTTGGCTTAAAGCTCAACATTCAGAAAACTAAGATCATGGCATCCAGTCCCATCACTTCATGGAAAATAGATGGGGAAACAGTGGAAACAGTGTCGAACTTTATTTTTCTGGGCTCCAAAATCACTGCAGATGGTGATTGCAGCCATGAAATTAAAAGATGCTTACTCCTTGGAAGGAAAGTTATGACCAACCTAGATAGCATACTGAAAAGCAGAGACATAACTTTGCCAACAAAGGTTCAGCTCGTCAAGGCTGTGGTTTTTCCAGTAGTCATGTATAGATGTGAGAGTTGGACTGTGAAGAAAGCTGAGTGCTGAAGAATTGATGCTTTTGAACTGTGATGTTGGAGAGACTCTTGAGAGTCCCTTGGACTGCAAGGAGATCCAACCAGTCCATCCCAAAGGAGATCAGTCCTGGGTGTTCATTGGAAAGACTGATACTAGAGCTGAAACTCCAGTACTTTGGCCACCTCATGAGAAGAGCTGACTCATTGGAAAAGACTCTGATGCTGGGAGGGATTAGGGGCAGGAGGAGAAGGGGATGACAGAGGATGAGATGGCTGGATGGCATCACTGACTCGATGGACGTGAGTCTGGGTGAACTCTGCGAATTGGTGATGGACAGGGCCTGGCATGCTGCAGTTCATGGGGTTGCAAAGAGTCAGACACGATCGAGCGACTGAACTGAACTGAACTAGAAGGATAGGCATTAGCTTTTCTTAAATGTTTGATAGAATTCTCCTGTGAAGCCATCTGGTCCTGGGCTTTTGTTGTTGGAAGATTTTTGATCACAGCTTCAGTTTCACTGCTTGTAATTGGGTTGTTCAAAATGTCTGTTTATTCCTGGTTAAGTCTTAGAAGATTGAACTTTTTAAAGAATCTGTACATTTCTTCCAGGTTATCCATCTTATTGCCATATAGTTGTTCATAATAGTCTCTTCTAAGCCTTTATATTTCTGCTTTGTCTGTTGTAACCTTTCCTTTTTCATTTCTAATTTTGTTGATTTGATTTTTCTCTCTTTTTTTCTTAATGAGTCTGGCTAGAGGTTCGTCAATTTTGTTTTATCTTCTCAAAGAACCAGCCTAATTTTATTACTCTTTACTATTGTTTTCATTTCTTTTTCATTTATTTCTACTCAGATATTTATGATTTCTTTCTTTCTACTAATTTTGGGAGTTTTCTGTTCTTCTTTTTCCAGTTGTTTTAGGTGTAAGTTTAGGTTGTCTGTTAAAATGTTTTTCTTGTTTCTTGAGGCAGCATTGTATTGCTATCAACTTCCCTCTTAGAACTGCTTTTGATGCATCTTATAGGCTTTGAGTTGTTGTGTTTTCATTGTCATTTGTTTCTAGAAATTTTTTTAATTTCCCTTTTGACTTCTTCAGTAACCTGTTGGTTATTTAGAAATGTGTTGTTTAATCTCCATGTATTTGTGTTTCTTACAGTTTTTTTTTTTTTTTTGTAATTGACATCTAGTCTCATAGCATTGTAGTCAGAGAAGATGCTTGATACAATTTAAATTTTCTTAAATTTAGTGAGGTTTGATGTGTGACCCAAGCTGTGTATCTCCTGGAGAATGTTCCATGTGCACTTGAGAAGAAGGTGTATTCTTCTGCCTTTGGATGGAATGTCCCTAAAGATATCAATGAAATCTATCTCATCTAATGTATCATTTAAGCCTTGTGTTTTCTTATTAATTTTCTGTTTTGATGATCTGTCCATTGGTGTCAATGTGGTGTTAAAGTCTCCTACTATTATTGTTTTATTGTCAGTTTCTCCTTTTTGTCTGTTAGTGTTTGTCTTAAGTATTGAGGCACTCCTATGTTGGGTGCATAGATATTTACAATTTTTATGTCTTCCTCTTGGATTGGTCCCTTGATCATTATGTAGTGTCCTTCCTTATCGCTTGAATATTTTTTATTTTAAGGTCTATTTTTGTCTGATATGAGGATTGCTCCTCCAGCTTTCTTTTGTTTCCATTTGCATGCAATATATCTTTCCATCCTCTGACTTGCAGTCTATATATGTCTTTAGGCCTGAAGTGGGTTTCTTGTAGACAGCACATATATGGGTCTTGTTTTGGTATCAGCCAGTCTGTGTCTTTTGGTTGGAGCATTTAATCCATTTACATTTAAAGTAATTGTTAATATATATGTTTCTATTGCCATTTTCTTAATTGTTTGGGGTTGATTTTGTAGATCTTTTTTCTCCCCTTGTATTTCTTGACTATATAAGTCCCTTTAACATTTGTTGTAAAGCTGGTTTGGTGGTATTGAATTCTCTTAACTTTTGCTTGTCTGAAAAGCTTTTTATTTCTCCATCAATTTTGAATGAGATCCTTGCCAGGTACAGTAATCTTGGTTGTAGATTTTTCCCTTTCAGTACTTTAAATATATCCTGCCATTCCCTTCTGGCCTGCAGGGTTTCTGCTGGAAGATCAGCTGTTAAGCGTATGGGTTTCCCTTGTATGTTACTTGTTGCTTCTGCCTTGCTGCTTTTAAGATTCTTTCTTTGTGTTTAGTCTTCATTAGTTTGATTAGTGTGTGCTTTGTCATGTTTCTCCTTGGTTTATCCTGTATGGGACTCTTTGTGCCTCTTGGACTTGATTGACTAGTTCCTTTTCCATGCTGGGGAAATTTTCAACTATAATTTCTTAAAAATTTTTCTCATACCCTTTCTTTTTCTCTTCTTTTTCTGGGACCCCTATAATTCGAATGTTGGTGCATTTGATATTGTCCCAGAGCTCTCTGAGACTATCCTGAGTTCTTTTCATTCTTTTTACTTTATTCTGCTCTTCAGAAGTTATTTCTACCATTTTATCTTCCAGCTCACTGATTCGTTCTTCTGTTTCAGCTATTCTGCTATTGTTTCCTTCTAGAGTATTTTTGATTTCAGTAATTGTGTTGTTTGTCTCTGTATGTTTGTTCTTTAGTTCTTCTAGGTCTTTGTTAATTGATTGTTGCATTTTCTCCATTTTGTTTTCAAGGTTTTTAATCATCTTTACTATCATTGTGAATCACTTTTCAGGTAGTTTGCCTATTTCCTTTTCATTTATTTGGACTTCTGTGTTTCTAGTTCGTTCCTTCATTTGTGTAGTATTTATCTGCATTTTCATTATTATTATTTTTACATTTACTGTGTTTGAGGTCTCCTTTCTCAGCCTTCAAGGAAAGTTGAATTCTTTCCTCCTTGAAGACAGTTGAATTATTTGTTCCTTTTGGTTTCTGCCTTCCTAAGTTTGGTCAAGTGGTTTGTGTAAGCTTCATATAGGGTGTGATTTGTGCTGAGTTTTTGTTTGTTTTTCCTCTGATAGGCAAGGCTGAGTAAGGTGGTAATCCTGTTTGCTGATGAATGGGATTTTATTTTTGTTCTATTTGTTGTTTAGATGAGGCGGCCTGCACAGGGTGCTACTGGTGGTTGGGTGATGCTGGATCTTGTATTCAAGTGGTTTCATTTGTGTGAGTTCTCACTATTGATACTCCCTAGGATTAGTTCTCTGGTAGTCTAGGGTCTTGGAGTCTAGACTCCAAAGGCTCAAGGCTTGATTTCTGGTCAGGAACCAAGATTCCACAAGTGGTTTGTTATGACATTAAGTGAGATTAAAACAAATATCCAAAAATGAGAAACCAAAGATGAACCCCAGACATATGGCAGTTACAAAATCAAGCAAATAATAATTAAAATAATGGAATATACATATATACATATACACCCATGAACAAAGTCAAAACAGCCCAACAAAAATAAAGTACAGTAGATTGACCCAGCGAACAAAAGAAATAAAAAATTATATTTACCAGTTAAGAACAAAACTAACTAAAGCACAAACTGGAAAACAAAACTAAAGCCAGGTGCCAAGTGGGGAATGAAGCAATGAAAACAAAACTAACAAATATGTTGAGAGGGAAGGAAAAGAAAGGAAGAATAGATATGCAAAGTTAAATAGAGGTAGATGAAGAAGATTTATATACATTAAAGATTAACTGCAAGGGGAAAAGAACAGTAGGAAAAGCAAACAAAGGAGTAAATGTAGAAAAAATATAATAGGTTTAAAAAATTAGAAATTAAAATTATAAAAAAACAGAGGAAGAAAGAAAAAAGGACAGAAAAAGGGAAACTCCACAGAACTGCAAAAGCCCAATGTAGAGGCAGAGGTTTATAACAACAATAAAAAATGTGACTGAGGAAAAAAAAAAAACTCAAAAGCTTAATTGAATTTCATAGTGCCAATAAAATTGACAACTACAACGGGGATGGGAGGGGAGGAAGAAAAGAAAAAAAATCCAAATGATTCTATAGAACAAGTCAAAAAATAAGAATAATAAATGTTTTTCTTGAGCCACTACTGTCAGAGTCCTTCCCCTCACTGGGAGTCACAGTCCATCTTAGCCCCCCGAGGATGCCCTCCAACACTGTGCTGATCTCTGGGCCTGCTGTGGGGGCAGCTCATATCCTAATCTGGTCCTATTCCTGTATGTCCTATTTCTCCAGTGTCCACAGCTATCTGAACTAGCGTGTTTTCTTTTGTGGAAGCTCTCAATGACCTTTTATATATTCCACTGACACGGAGTCTGCCTAGTTGATTGTGTGGATTTAATCTGCAACTTGTACAGCTGGCGGGAAGGTTTTGGGTCTTCTTCCTTAGACACACTGCCTCTGGGTTTCAATTGTGGTTTTATTTCCACCTCTACACGTGGGTCATCCACTGGGGTTTGCTCCTGAGGCTGCCCTGGAGGATTTGATTTGCCCCCGTGAGGGCCAGGTGTGGAGGTGGTGCAGCTGCTTGGGTTGCGGGGGTTCCGGCAGCTCCAAGTACTCAGGGGAGTTGGAGGTTAGGGCAACAGGAAATGTAGTGCTCCAGAAGGGTATGGCAACCAGTATTCTTGGCTGGAGACCCACCTCCCTGACAGAGAAGCCTGGCAGGCCACAGTCTACAGGGTCGCAAAGAGTCAGACACAACCAAAGCGACCCTGTGTGCACAGACACAAGGCTTTTTTTGCCTGTGGCAGCTCTGCCCCAGTGAGAGTTGAGTGTGAAGGTGGTGCAGCTGCTTGGCTTGTGGGGACCCTGCGGTGCCAAGTGTGCAGGGACACGGACTGCCTCTGGTGCAGGAGTTACGGCCCTATCAGAGTCTTTTTTCGAGCCTCTTGTAGTTGGCATCAGAAGGCCTCTTTGGCCAGTCTTTCTCTGTAGCTCCACCCATTAAGGCAGTTAGAAGGCTCCCTTGCCTGGGGTCCTTCTCTGTTGTTCGGTGCATCAGGCACATAGAGGGGCGTCCCTGGCTGGGGTCCTACTCTGTAGTTTCACGCATCAGTCACTTAAAGGAGCATCCTGGGTGGGGTCCTACTCTGTAGTTCAGTGTGTCAGGCATTTGATGGGCCAGCCTCTCTATTGTTCAGCTACCGATGCTGGTGTGTGGGGAGAGAGAGGCTGTGGTGATGGCTCCACCCCCTCCGCATGACCCAGCAGTATCGCCTTGCTTCCATGGCTGCCTGGCTTTCCTCCACAGGCATTTCCCCACACACTCTCCTCCCTCACATCCCCTCGATCCGTCTCTCCGCAGTCAACAGCAGCCCCCACCTTGGGATTACTCCACAATCTGTAAACTCCAGCTGCCAGCCAATGCACCTTCCAGGGGACCAGCATTTCTGTCCAGGGTATGTATGGCTGCAGCAAGGACTGTCTGATTCCCATTCCATTTAGGCTGCCACAGATCAGCTGTTTCACTCTCAGCCTTAAATGTTTCTCCTCTGACTCAGACAGTTGCCTGGATGTGGGACTTGGACTCCTGATTCCATTCCCCCCTCCACCGAGGGTAGGTCCAGTCCTTCTCACGCTCCTGTTTTTCCCCCTAGTTCCGTCATCATATCGAGTTTTGTGTGGTTCTATATATTCTTTTCCACTGGCCAGGTACTCCTGTCTGCTCTCAGCTGGTGTTCTGCATGCACTTCTGTGTCTGAAGGTGTATTCCTGATGTATATATGTAACTATGCATATATTTTATCTACTATTTTATCCATGGAGAGAGATGTACTCCACATCCACATACTCCTCCACCATCTCGTTCTCTCCGAACTAGCTGTTTTTGAATGTATCTGCTTTTCTTATCTTTCCTTCCCAGAATGCATCGGGGGCGGGGGGCGGTGATAGGTTTTTGAAAATGAGAGTCCATTATGACATGTTTTCACTTCTCTTCTGGTCAGACCTGCATGTTACAAATATGCATACTCAGAGTATCTGCTTTTTTATTGAGTCTGGTGGGGAGACCCAGTGCATCACCAATCACCTAAACACCTTTGGGAGCTGCTCACTACTCACCTGATGGAGTGTGACCTCTTTAGGTTGGCATTCCTGATCCTCCACTCTCTGGTTCCAGGTGCTCTTCCCTCCTCACCTTGCATCTCAGAGGGACCCATCAGCCTTTCTCTTGCCAGGCTCTTCCTGCATCCTGTCTCCTTCTTCCTCATCTAGGACTTTGGTACACCAGTTTCTTTCACTTTTTCAAGTGTCTTCAATTTTCCCTCTCCAAAGAGAATTTCCCCCTGACCTCTGTCACTATGCATATATTTTATCTACTCTTTGAAAAATTATTGACCCTAATTCTCCCTGATGCTGTCATCTCCTCCTCGCTTATCACCTCTTCATTATTTGAGGTATCTACCAGCATTTCTTACCTGGGGCTCAGGTGGTAACTACGTTCTGATGTCCTAAGGTGGGGACACGCCATCACCTGAAAACCAAATCTTGTCCATCATCTGCTTTTCTTGGGCTCAGGAACTAAAAGTATAGTTCTTACAGGTTTGTAAAGCTTGAAATAATTTCAAAGAGAACAATTATTGACACATGCAAACACATGAAATCCAAATTTCAGCATCTGTAAATAAAGTTTTATGCTTGCATAGCCACACCCAGTCTTCTTGGTTATTGCTGTTTTGGTGCTACAAAGAGTCTAGTAGTTTCAAGAGGCCATATGCCTTTTTATAGAGTAAGTTTGCTGACCTGTGTCCTAAGGCTTTGGTAGTAACTTCTGTGTATTTAGGAATGTCTTGGATGTGTACCACCCGTGAAAGAATTGAGAAAGTTGTCACAGGAAGCACATTCTGTGATTGATGTGAGGAACCCTCATGGAAAAAGACTGACTTCCTCTCGCTTATTCTGTAGACCTTGGTCACCAGGTAGCCTGGTGGAAGTCTGGGACATGTCCTTGAAGCTCTTCTCTGATTCTCAGTCACCTCACTCAGTGGGTGCTTCTTGGTCTTTATTATCCATCCTCTCTGTCCTGTTCCACCTTGTTGTCCAGACTCTCATTCCTGAAATTCTCTGTTCTCTATTTACTTTGACACTGTGATTTCTCCTGTTTTATCATCTGTCTTCCTTTTCCATTAATTTCTTTAATTTCTTTAGTTAATTAATTTCTTTAGTAAACATTTCTTTAGTTTCTAACCATTACTTTTTTTTCTTATATAAAATCTCTTAGCAAAACTGTGAATTCAGCTACTGTCTCTATGCTGATAATTTCCAGTTTGCTGTCTCCCAAACTATAGTCTTGTATTTCCATCTTTCTCCTGGGCATCATCTTCTCTTAGCTGCTGTTTTCATGTTCACTCAGCCTTCTGTTCATGACACCATTTCTTCTCAGTCATGGAGGTTTAGAATCTCAGTTATCTGTGATATACCTCCTGAGCTCCACACAGTTCACTAGTTGCTTAATCCTTGGTGATGATTTCAACATCCGTCTTCTCTTCTCCAGTCCCACCATCTTGTTCAGTTTCCCATTATCTTTCTCCTTCCCAGGCTACACAGTGATTGTTCTTCTTGAGTCTTTTTCTTCTACCCTGCACTGCGTGCAGGCTGCTGCCTGATTCCAGCATTTTTGAGGCCCCCGTCACATCCCCTCAGTTCACCTCTGGTTTCAGTCACGGCTGCATTGCACAGTTCCATGAAGCTGGATGAAGCACAAACTGGAATCAAGCTTGCTAGAAGAAATATCAATAACCTCAGATATGTAGATGGCACCACCCTTATGGCAGAAAGCAAAGAGGAACTAAAGAGCTTCTTTATGAAAGTGAAAGAGAAGAGTGAAAAATCTGGCTTAAAACTCAACACACACAAAAATAAGATCATGGCATCCAGTTCCATCACTTCATGGCAAATAGATGGGAAAACAATGGAAACAGTGACAGACTTTATTTTCTTGGGCTCCAAAATCACTGCAGGTGGTGATTGCAGCCATGAAATTAAAAGACACTTGATCCTTGGAAGAGAAGCTATGACAAACTTAGCATATTTAAAAAGCAGAGATATTACATTTCCAACACAAGTCTGTCTAGTCAAAATTATGGTTTTTCCAGTAGTCATGTATGGATGTGAGATTTGGACCATGAAGTAGTCATGTATGAATGTGAGATTTTGATCATAAAGAAGGATGAATGCCGAAGAATTGATGCTTTTGAGCTGTGGTGTTGGAGAAGACTCTTGAGAGTCCCTTGGACTGCAAGGAGATCCAACCAGTCAATCCTAAAGGAAATCAGTCCTGAATACTCATTGGAAGGACTGATGTTGGAGCTGAAGCTCCAGTATTTTGGCCACCTGATGTAAAAAACTGACTCATTGGAAAAGACCCTGATGTTGGGAAAGATTGAAGGCGGGAGGAGAAGGTGCCGACAGAGAGTGAGATGGTTGGATGGCATGACCGACTCGATGAACATGGGTTTGAGCAAGCTCTGGGATTTGGTGATGGACGACAGGGAAGCCTGGCATGCTGCAGTCCATGGGGTCACAAAGAGTCGGACATGACTGAGCGACTGAACTGAACTGATGTGCATTCAGACTCTTGCTGGCAGTGTCTCACCTCAAATTACTCCATCAGTCTTTCTACTTTCCTACCCTAGGATCTTATCCAGAGCCATGTGACTTTGTGTGTAAGCTAAGCTCAGCCTGAAAATACAAGGAAGCCAGTGCTCCCATCCTGGACAGCCCTCAACCAATGAGGAACTAAAGCTGATAGCTAACTGCTCAGCCTCCTGTCCATCATACAGGCAGTTCTGGGAGGGGATCTCTGTGGTCCTTAGGTGTCCTGGAAAGGGATCATGCCCGAACAGTGATCTTGACAATGCATCCTGATAGTGGATTTTTCCTTTTCCATGCTCTCTCTCCTGCTTTCCGGGATCACCTTCCAAATAAGCTCCCTGTACCCAGGTGCTCGTTACAGACTCTGCTTTCAGAGGGATTTGAGCTGAGACACAGAACAGTCTTCTAGAAGCTGCTGCACAGACATCCTCAGTGGCTTCAGAGGCCTCCTCATGTAAGAAAATTTGTTTTCCGAAATGCTAGGCTGGCAGGTTGGCTACAAGCCTGTCTTCCCAGTGCTTTCTTTCCTTTTTCACTTTAACCCTCTGTTCCAGTCAAGCTGAGTTCCTTAAGACAAGGGACTCTGTTGTTCATCTTTGCCTGCATTATTTTGCTCAGTATCTAATATATGAGGAAACTACTTGTTAATCTGCATTTTTAGTGAATGAAGGGATGTCTTCATCTCACATATCCATCCTTCATGACTTTTCTCCCTGCCGCTTGGTAGTGACCTTTACTGCCTCTAAATTTACAAAACCTGCATCTATACCTCTGTGTGGTGCTTTTTGCTTTCTATTTTTTTTTTAAATTTATTTACAAGTTTTCACTGCTAAGATGCTAAGATGCAAATTCCTCAAGGAAAGTGACTTTGCTTTATTTTTCTTTACATTTCCCAATAGATCTTATGGGTAGATGGATAATCAATACAATTTGGTTGAATGAGAAAATATCTCCCAACTTTTCCAGGCATGCTGGCTCCTTTTGGTCGGTTCTGTTCTCAGTTTTCTAAATATGTCCCATGTTTTCCCGTGCCCACGAAATGAGGCCATTTATTCCTTTCTTGCTCCTTAAGCATGCTTCCTGCAGTGTTTACCTATGGACATTTTATCCATCTTTCAAAACTCATCTCAAATGTCCTCTTTTTTATAAATTCTTCCCCAACCTGCCCCCTTCACCCACCTCTCACTTCCTGTATGTTACACATTTGGATGATGGCGTTTAAATTAACACAGTTGTATTTGGCTAGATGCTTCTCTGGTGTCTCAGATGATAAAGGATCAGCCTGCAATGTGGGATACTGGGTTTCAATATCCTGGAGAAGGGAATGGAACCCACTCTAGTATTCTTGCCTGGAGAATCCCGTGAGCAGGGGAGCCAGACACGACTGAGCAACTAACACATTCACTTTTTGCCTTCCCTTCTTTCTGGGAGATGGTAAGCACCTTCAGGGCAAGGCCAATTCCTTACTGTGTCCAGTAGCTTGCTCAATGCCCTGCAATAGATACATATCTGTTGTAATGAGTTAATTTGAATAGATTGAACCATACCATCATGCCTTTTCATTCCCATCATATTAACGTGTGCCCCCCAACCTGTCTTTGTATGAATTTCTGGTAATGGAAGAAATTTAAAGCATTGGGAAAGATATATATCCAGAGCCAGTCAGCGTGATCTACTATGTTTGAACATGAATATTGGGACATAACTTACATGAATGCCATTTCAGTTATTTGTAAAATATTTAAATAGTATAATCCAATTTACATTCTATCATTTCCAACAGCTGTAAAATTTACTTTTCACCAAAGTTAGCTCAATCACTTTAATTCAGTCTGGAAAAACAGTACAAATGAAAGCTTAATTTGTATTTAATCTCCCCTTTTGTTTCTACATTATTGCCTTCGAATCATTCCTTTTAGTGATTGAGATTTAACCCAGAGAGTGGAGAAAAGGCTTGATGAAATATTTGAGAAGAATATAACCTATAATGAAAAGTTTGGAGTAAATGTTCAAAAAATTCAACTGGATTTGTTCTTTGGGGTTTCAATTCACAGCAGTGTCTTTGTTATAAGCCCAAGGTATGAACTATGTGGGTTACTTTGTCAGAATCATGCAACAGTGACTCTCAGGCATTTAAAACCAGGTGATTCATTTGGAGCAGGTCACATTTATACCCTGTGTATGAAGATTGGCAGGGAATACAAATGTGAGTAATTATTATTTAGTGTGTTGATCATGCTCATATATTTCTAAGTGGCTTTATGATCATTTTGGTGAGTTTTCTCTCTGATCTCTGGCAGTCTTCCAGCTCATGTCATCAGCAGGGAGTAACAGCAAGGAGAAGTGGCAGAATTGTAACTAACCATGATTTTTCTGTCTTCATGTACCATCACATCTGACTTTGGGAACACGAGAGAGGCAAGCCCCAGGAAGGGGTTGAAAGACCGAGTGGCATGTTCATGGTCAGAACAAAACACCACTTTCTTGTCCCTTTGTCAGCTGGTGAAATTTATAGATGTCTTATAGAGCCCTATTTGCATCTTCTCTCAAGAACTCTCCTGCATCCCCGTGCTCACCATCTCCCTCTGACCCCCAGTAAGCCTCCAGAGATGGCGAGGTGCTTCAGAGAAGGGCATGTGTGAATGAATTAATCTGATTAATAAGAAAGAATCAGTGAAGTAAAAGAGGGAAGAAGGGGTTCAAGCTCAAGTATAGCCAAAAAGCATTAGAGGAGACAATCACATGTTCACTAGAAACGTCTCAGAAGGATCAGTGTGATCTCATGAGCCTGGGTTCTGAAAGGTGAAGAAGCTGAAGGGGAATGCTACAGTTCCATCTGTTACATTACTTTGTCAACAAAGGTCTGTCTAGTCAGAGCTATGGTTTTTCCAGTAGTCATGTATGAATGTGACAGTTGGACTATAAAGAAAGCTGAATGCTGAAGAATTGATGCTTTTGAAATGTGGTATTGGAGAAGACTCTTGAGAGTCCCTTGGACAGCAAGGAGATCCAGCCAGTCCATCCTAAAGGAAATAAGTCCGGAATATTCATTGGAAGGACTGATGCTGAAGCTGAAACTCCAATACTTTGGCCACCTCCTGTAAAGAACTGATTCATTGGAAAAGACCCCGGTGCTGGGAAAGATTGAAGGTGGGAGAAGAAGGGGACAACAGAGGATGAGATGGTTGGATGGCATCACCAGCTCAATGGACATGAATTTGAGTAAACTCTGGGAGTTGGTGATGGAAAGGGAGGCCTGGCCTGCTGCAGTCCATGGGGTTGCAAAGAGTCGGACATGACTGAGCGACTGAATTGAACTGAACAATTCCATCACATTCTCAGAAAAAAAGAAAAAGGGCAAGTTATCAAGACACAGGATAGGGTTTTAAAATGAGGCAGAGGTCATTGAAAGGATGAGTTATATTCACAAAACCCATTCTTCTCTATTGTGTCAGATGACCTCATAACAACACTGATTTTGGTCCAACATGAAGTAGTAGTGACCTTACAGATGAGGAAACTGAGGCCAAAGAGTTTTAGGGACTCATCTGAGGTCACACTGCTGCTGCTGCTAAGTCACTTCAGTCGTGTCCGACTCTGTGCGACCCCATAGACGGCAGCCCACTGGGCTCCCCTGTCCCTGGGATTCTCCAGGCAAGAACACTGGAGGGGGTTGCCATTTCCTTCTCCAATGCATTAAAGTGAAAAGTGAAAGTGAAGTCGCTCAGTCATGTCTGACTCTTAGTGACCCCATGGACTGCAGCCTACCAGGCTCCTCCATCCATGGGATTTTCCAGGCAAGAGTACTGGAGTCACACTACTAATAAGAAATATAGTTAAACTTCAAAGAAACGCAGGTACTTTTGTCTCTATAATTTAGTGCTCCTTCTGTCATACTGCACTCTATAATATTGGCAGAACTTTTTAATGGTACTGTCAGATGGCCAAAACCATACAGCAAGCTGAGAGTTGTAAAATATATAACAATACATAATAGCGACAAAGGATAAATGATGGAAGATTAGTTCTCCCACTTCACTCACTGGGATGAATGGAAAAAAGCAAAGCTGCTCAACTCACGTTTTGACTCTCATCTTTTAGACACAAGGCTGTCCATGTGCCATACCTGTGAGTGCATACGCAGGTGGACATGGCTATAACCTTGAGTATTTATTCAGTATCAGGTCTCCATCTATCTAAGGCTCTTGTAAGCCATTATCAGTTACTTGACCATCCGCCAGCCCCAGTCTCATTAGACAATGCAATGTGTAAAGCTGCCAGGATTCACTTTACAGATCATATGTTTCTGGGGTGAAAGAGTGGTGGTTATCTGGAGGGTCAGATTCCTGACCACAGTCTCAGCCTTCCATCATGCAGGGCCAAGACTGGTGGAACTCTTTACCTGCTGGGTTCAGTATCCCCCTTCCTCCCTGAGGGAAATTGCTTTTCTTGTTAATAGCTTTCCTGCATCTCTTGAATGCATCTCTGAAACATAGAGTCTTACATAGGGGGTTGGCATCATGCCTGAGCAGAGGAGGCATCTGCTTTCTTGCTGTGATTTCAGATTCTCCAAAGCATCCCCCTGAATTAAAATTCTTCCCCCACCAGGGACGACATAACCCCTCAAATTCCCGTCAATGGACTTATCCTCTTAAGGTAAAGTTCTCTCTCTAGGCTGTTTCCTGGTTAGTGTGGACATTCCTGGAGGGTGTGGAGTGTTTGCTATTTGTACTTAAACGTGCTACATTTAATGCAGTGCTGGGCTCATGCTAAATGATCACTAAATTAAGTAGATAAATGAGCCCATTAAATATATTACTTAGAGAGCATATACAATTACACCTATTACCTGGGTTTGGATTAATCCAACAGGCAAAAGGCAAAGTAGTTTAGACGATAATATGAGATAAGCTTTGAATACTCAGAGATAGTATAAGGAAATGCTTCCTTACCAGTAAAAAGCAAAACATGGAACCTTCTGCTGTTAATGGGATCCTCTCGAAGGGGGGCGGGACTGATGCTTCTCTGGCCCCAGTTTGCCTGTGTTTGATGCATCCACATTGGTCACCAGTATACGTTTTCTTGTCACTGTGTCTTAACACAAATGAAACAGACTGGGCCAGGTTTCAGGGATAACAGAGGGATATCAAGAAGGTACCAGGAGTTGAGCTGGTCTGGCTTACAGAGCCCAGGATTCTGATTCCGACCTGGCCAGCTGCCTCCCAGGGCTCTGGGCATGGTCAGGTTTGTTTCAGTCCATCAGGGTCCCCCTCTTGGATTTTGTTCCCATGTGGTGGATGCTTTCTTTAGTTCATAGCAGGAGGAGAACCCTTGTAAACACTGGGACTTCCAGATCCAGGCCAAGGGCAGTGATATTTCTCTCGCACCCACCTAAGTCAGTCTTCTTAGCTATTGCTTCTCATTTGGAGATACACCTGTTCTTCAGGTGACTACTAACAGGGATAGCCTCACTGTGAAAGTGAACCCTGGTTCCCTTGCCCTTGGGGGTATGACCTGATCAGCAACCCCTCACAGTATCCTAATGCAGTGGCAGCAGCTGTCTCATGATGTGGGTCATGGGGTGGCAGATGGTCTGAGGAGGAGGTTGGCATTTCCTCATGGAATCAGAGAGTTCAGAGTTTAGGGACCACAGGGGTGAGGCGCCAGGAGGGGGACCCCCACTTTGCTTGCAGGAGCCCCACTTGTAGTTTCCTTTACCCTTGGAAGTTCTCTCTTCCTGCCACTGGGTTCCTACCATACAATGAGAGTAGCCACGCTTTAATTATCAGCTCCCTCAGGCTCTGGGGCTTACATCAGCAGTCTGGCGTTCATGATGGTCATTACTGCCTCAGATTCTAAGTAACACAGTTGTGCTGATGGAAAATGCTGCTGGGGTCCCTACGGATGTCACTGCTTGTTGCTACACTGATGTGTACAAGCTTGTTTGCAACTGGACATGAAGTCTAGGGAAGGAGATCTGGGAGAGGCACAGGAAATTTGGAGCCTCCTGGCCCTGTGTCGGTCATTTTCACATCAGGACATGATGTTTGGGTGCCTTGAGGTTGTTATGAGAAACCACTGGGGTTGGGAGTTTTGTGGGGGAAGGCTTTTATTTATCTTTTCCCTGTTTGGTGATTCTCAACTCTGAATATACCTTTCTGTATCCACATGCCATGCTGATTTACTTTTTCCATTTCTTGGAATGATGCAAAATGTCTGGGTTACCAAGAATATGGGACTGTATTTTCTGTATTTCCTTTGTTGAGTATCAGAAAGTTACTTGAACAAACAACTTATTTGCCATTCCTCCTTATAATTTCCTATTTTGATTAGCTTTTTTACACATGTAATTCTTAAGAGAAATATAAAAATTCCATGAAGCTAGATTTGAGCAGTAGATATATTTAAATCAGCTACAGTTTTTTTTTTTAAATCATTGCTGTTTGGCACTCTGATTCTTTTGTTTGCTTGTCATTGGTGTCCAATGAATAGTATGCATTTCTTCCAGTCATTGTTAAAACTCAGTGTATGGAAACAGTGTCTATACCAGCAGCTGTTACAAATCTGGGGCTATGGATTAATGTCAGCTTCTGAATGTAGAGTGCTTTAGTTAATTCCACCCAAGGACAGATGATATCATCTAGGAAGAAAGAATATATTAGGTAACTGTCAGCCAGAAGGTAGTAAAAGGAGGTGATATGTTATAAGGAGTACTAAAAGGTCATTCAAAGAAGAGATATTGCTAATAACTCAATTAAAATTTTCACGCTGACATTTTACAAATTTCTGTGTAAGCCCTAAAACATTTTCGAAGCTAGCTAAATTCATATCCTAGATTGGAAAAACAGGGGTCAAATAGGATTCACACAGTTCCTTTGTGAGCTGAACAAACTGGGATAAACTTCTTTTCCAGGAAGTTCTGGTCAGTGCTTCCGTGAAACTCCTGTGATATGTAGGTGAGAGAGAGGAGCCTTGGAAGTATTTCCTTTCATTGGGAATTTTACCTTTTCTTGGATAGGCTTTGGTGCAGAACAGCCAACTCATTCTGGTCCTCAGCGTCCAGGAAACCAGCGTTTGCCAGGCTGGTGCTTCCTTGTAGGTTCTTTCTCTGTTTCTTTTTGCTACCTGGAAAACAAAAAGAATCCATGTTCCTTTTGGGAGCCAAGAGGCGCAACAGCAAGGTGTGGAAGCAGTTGGGTGAACCTACACTTGAAGCAGTGATGCGTACAGATAGGGAGTGGGATATGGCCACCATGGCAGAACAGGACAGAAAACACAAGGATGGCAGCTCACGGAGGCCACCTGACACATCTCTGCTCGGCCCTTTCTTGGAGATGTTTGCATCTGGTCCACTGCCTGGCTCCTCTTGGTAGCATTGTTTTCTAGGTATTACATCATTGTTATGGTCATTCATTTCTCCTTCCTGTCCAATGAATGTGAGTTTAGTTCTTTTCTTGGCATTTTTCCCATAGTCGTGGAGAACTGTTACGTATGTGTGTGTATGTATATACGCATTTATTCACTCGTTGCTTTAGCTGCCTGCTAGTGCTTGGTGCGAAGGGTTTGGTGGTCAGGAAGGGTTACATGACTGCCTCTCTCGTGGAGGTGAGGGTTGCTAAATAATCAGTTCAGTTCAGTTCAGTCTCTCAGTCGTGTCCAACTCTTTGCGATCCCATGGACTGTAGCATGCCAGGCTTGCCTGTCCATCACTAACTCCCAAAGCTTGCTCAAACTCATGTCCATCGAGTTGGTCATGCCATCCAACCATCTCACCCTCTGTCATCCCCTTCTCTTCCTGCCTTCAATCTTTCCCAGCATCAGGGTCTTTTCAAATGAGTCAGGTCTTCGCATCAGGTGCTCAGAGTACTGCATCTTCAGCATCAGTCTTTCCAGTGAGTATTCAGGACTGATTTTCTTTAGGATGGACTGGTTGGATCTCCTTGCAGTCCAAGGGACTCTCAAGAGTCTTCTCCAACACCACAGTTGAAAAGCATCAATTCTTCAGAGCTCAGCTTTCTTTATGATCCAACTCTCACATCCATACATGACTACTGGAAAAACCATAGCTTTGACTAGATGGACCTTTGTTGGCCAAGTAATGTCTCTGCTTTTTAATATGCTGTCTAGGTTGGTCATAGCTTTTCTTCCAAGGAGCAGGTGTCTTTTAATTTCATGGCTGCAGTCACCATCTGCAGTGATTTTGGAGCCCAAGAAAATAAAGCTATCACTGTTTCCATTGTTTCCCCATCTATTTGCCATGAAGTGATGGGACTGGATGCCATGATCTTAGTTTTTTGAATGTTGAGTTTTAAGCTTGCTTTTATACTCTCCTCTTTCAATTTCATCAGGAGACTCTTCAGTTCCTCTTCACTTTCTGCCATAAGGGTGGTATCATCTGCATATCTGAGGTTATTGATATTTCTTCCGGCCATCTTGATTCCAGCTTGTGCTTCATCCAGCCTGGCATTTCGCATGATGTACTCTGTGTATAAGTTAAATAAGCAGAGTGACAGTATACAGCCTTGAGGAATGTACTCCTTTCCCAATTTGGAACCAGCTAAATAATCACACAAATACAAACACTGACACAAAGAATATCAGATCACAACTGGAGTTGAGCCTGGGAAAAAGGACATGGTGCTATGTTGAGATCGAATTTTGACTTAGGGAGCTTTGGGAAGACTTCCTGATGAGGTGATACCTCACTTGGATGCTGAAGGAGGTGGGGTTAGTTAGGAAAGAGAAAAGGGAAGAGCCCTGTTGGCAGAGGGAGCAGCAAATACAAGAATCTTGTCTGGAGGGAGCTGAGTGATGGTGAGGCACTGAGAGGAGGCCAGTGTGGCTGTTGGAGAGACGGTGGGAGAGAGAGAGACAGAGCTGGGCCTGGGGCAGGTGGGGAGGATCAGTCCATGGAGAGTTTTACAGTCTATGGGGAGGAACTTGACTTTCAAAAATATTTAATAATTATAATAACTAGGGCCATGCCAAGCCAAACTTCCTCTTCTCACAGTAACAATTCCAGTTCCTTTCCTTTTCAACTCTGGGGACCTATATTAAAATTTGAAGCTGGGGATTTCAGACTGACTTTCTTTTCTTGGAGATTTCTTCTTGAAAGATGATTGGCATAGAACCGAAAACAGCAGCTAGAGAACACCTGAAGGTTTGCTCTGGGCATCTCAAGATGGGGTGTCTTAGAGTCAGACCCTGTAACCTGCTTGTCAGGAGAGAGAGATGTATGTCTTTGCTGTGTATTATGTATGTGGGAGGCACTTAATAAATACCTGCTGATGAATCAGAGGTGACATCCAGCTCTCAGGAATGCAAGACTGAATTTTATCTTTCGCAGCCATCTGAGTGATGTTCGCAAAGAGTGCCTGGGGAGGAGGGATGGGTTCGGCCACATCTGCTTCGTTGTCCTGCGTGTGTGCTTGGGCCACCTGATGCCAACTCCACAATGGCACATTTGTCTTCTTAAGTGTACGCCAACCCCTTTCCTTCTCCTGAGGCCCTCCAGACGGTGGCCATGGAAGACAGGGACGTGTGGCAAAAGCCCTGTTAATGCGGTCTGTAAAGGGAGGTGGTGGCTGCTGGGGACCGCTCAAATGAAGACAAATGCATTGTTAAGTTTTTATGGACCAAGGCTGCACTTTCATTAAGCGTAATTTACATAACGTAACTGATGCTCAAGGCCAAACAGTCCTTGTGGCCTAATGACAGCCCTTGACAACCCGTGGATGGCAAGGCCTCCTGCAGAACTCCTTGGGTCAGGAAGCCTCCTCCTTCCCCTGCTGGCTCAGCATGCTGGTAGCTCAGAGCTCTCTCTTTGACCTCTTGACCTGCCTGCTGGTGACATCAAAGCTGCGCCTTCTTCTTTGCAGTGGACCAGCCTGGCTGCCCTAGGCAGAGCTCACTTGCCATTCCTTTCTGTTCACCCCGCAGGTTTCTGGGGTGAACCCTCTCATAGCCCTGGCTGGGGATTTTCTGGGGTTCATCTTGGCAGGGCAAGAGCTTCCTGGTTCAGAGTTAAGATGTGGGAGCAGAGAGAGTGGACTTTAATTAGAGCTGTCTGTGGTTCCCAACAGCACACTTGGGAGGTGAGGGTGTCTGGTGGCTGGTTGGCTGGTGGCCTCTGTCTGTACCCATCTTCATAACCTGTTTATACCACCAGAGACACTTTGAGGTCGGCTTCTCCACCTTGCACAGCAAAGGCAATTGTCATTTCCTTTCGCTGCAGGGGTGAATGTTCGGTATCATATGATGGATTTTCGCTGGTAATCAGAATTTTGTGCCCATTGGTCTTAGGACATACTTTTGTGCTGACATTTATAAGGGATGTGTCAGGCAGAGCCGAGGTGCGGAGTGAGAAAATGAAGGGGGGAGGGGGTGGGGAGCCATTATATTCAGTTTAATGATGACAATTTCCCTACATTTACAACTTCCAGAAGTAAGAGACAATAGATATGTGTCTTCTGCTTGCATGCACACTGAAGGAGATGACACAAGGAGATTCTGTTAGTGGGAATGGTGATATATGGCCTTAATGATTTCATTGCTTGCCAAATGAAAGAAAAATTCTCGCTGTGTGGAGAGCCCTGTCCTCATCAAGCTATTCATTGTGAGGCATTTGTTATGAAACTGCAAGGCCTGAAGAGGAATTCTGACCTTCCGTAAGCTGCTTTCAGGTTTTTATTGTTTTCTCAGCTGCCTTGACAGTCTGGTTCATCTCAGTTTACAGGACATGAATGAGCATTTGTAGGTCTAATATTGATCAATATTATTGGAATGGAAGAGCTCTTAGGTTTGGGCAGGTGGGTATTGAATCAACGGAAACTTTCATAGTAGAGTTCAGCGAAAGCGCTCCTCCACTATTAAACTGGTGGTTGGAAGGGCAGGTGACTGTGTGTGTGTGTGTGTGTGTGTGAATGTTAGTATGTGAATTGTGGCTAATTTGAGCAAATCCCAGTTACACATGAGAGATTAAAGCTGAGGTGGGATCCTTTGCTCCAGGTAGGATCTAGAAGGGTCATTTCCTTAGGGCTACTGGAGGCTGGGCAATATGAGTTGTAGACAAGGAGGGGTACGAGTCTTAGTGGGAGAATAGCACCAGGTGACAAGGCCTGTGATCCAGGCAAGGTGGATGATCAGAAGCTGGTAGGACTTAGGGCCAGTTAGGCTGAGGTCATGGATGTGTTTGTGGCTAAACCTAGAGCTCGGAGTGTTAGAAGCCTCTAGATTTCATCATCATGTGAACCTGACTACCTCTGTTTAAAAGACTGATGCAAGGCCTGGTTGTAATGGCATGATTGTCACCCACTTACTCTGTGCAGTCTGATTTTTGCTAGTAGGCTACCTGGATTTTCAGAGTAGTGTTAGGATACCTAGTGTTCCAAAGTCTGTGTTTCCACAGTAGAGCTTAAGAGCTGAAAGGGACTTTTAAGACCATGGAACTCATGAGGTCCTAGGGCCTGGAAAGGATAGCGTCCTACTCGAGGCTAATTAGGGCATCACCAGACTTCCTCATCCAGCAATGTTGCCATCACACCTTGCTTCCATGTACTTGTTTGAAGCAGTCCTGCAGAAGCTGGGTTGTTGACATGCCTGGCAGCCCCTCTTCCCAAATGTGCCAGCCAAAGCTGGACCTTGCCACACAGCTTTGGACATAATGCTCTCAGGGCTTATTTTTACGGGCTGGTTGTGTGACTTTGAGTGAGTGACTTCACCTTTCTAGGTTCTGGTATCTCATCAGTGAAATGTTAGAAGGTCTCAGTGGACCGTTTCAGCTTGAGCACAGTATATTCTATAACAACTGCTGAGTATGCAAGCGGGCCTGGTTGGAAGCTTTTGGGTGCCCCATCCATGTGATTAAAGGAAGCTTCAAAGAACCTATGGACATAGAAATTATGCTGATGCTTGCATTCTGTACCCACTGGAAGGATCCTGTGGAAGAGTCCTCTAAGTTGTGAGCTCCTTAAAGACAGGGACCATGTCTTGTTCTTTTTGATACTTCCAACGTTATCAGATTGTCTGATGAATATCTGATGTTTAATAAGTTTCGACTGAGTATGGGGAAGTGATGTCCAGCTTTGTGTAAGACACACCATTTCTACACTTAAGGGAATGAACATTTGTAAGCACATGTACCTAGTTCATATTTCTTCTAAAGAAACTCACTGAGTCTGTTGGAGCAGTGGCCAAATCTGTGTTATTCACCACTGGTTTCCAAGTGCTTGAACACTGTCAGGCACATAGAGGCTGTCAATAAATGTTTGTTGAATAGATGCATGCATAAAATTAAGACATAGAAGATTGGTAGCTGGGCTTCCAAGGTTAACTGGAAGTAAGGAGAGAATATAGGCCTGGAAAAAGAAGAAAACAAGCAGCTTGGTAGTAGTGTATGGAATTTCGTTTTCCTTCCACCTCTAAGCTGGAACTTACATCTCTTCTGCAGATAAGAATGTAACAACCAGGGGACTGTGTTTACTTGTTGATACTGGTCTGCAAATGGCTACCGGTCTGTGACAAGATAGTATGGAAACGGAACAGAAGCAGTCAGAGACTTTCACAGTCATTTGACACCCAGGCCTGTGATCACTGGATTTGTCTTGTTACACCGTATGCAGACCAGTTTGGAAGTCATCAGACTTGCATCAGAATCACACGCAGTGTACCCTGCACTCCAGTAATGCACAGTAGGACTGTGGACTGGCCCAGGAGACACTAGGGAGATAAGGTCCCTCAGCACATCTCTGGAAAGAAGCCAGGTGAATTACCTGGCTTTATAGCCCAGTAGTTGTAGTTATGTTAAAATGTTAATGACATTGTCGTAGAAAGCTGTTTCTGACTTCCTACCGTCTCATATTCTCTGTGTTGTTGTTGTTGTTTTTTTTTTTTCCTCTGTGTTGTTGATTTGAGAAGGACTGAATGAGCTGCAGTCCCTCAGTCAACCAAGCTGAGTTATAACCTGTGTGACAGTGTTTTTCTCTATTTAAAACTATCTAGCTTTGCATGGCTATTTAACTTGCTCGTTTGGCTTCAGTATTATCCTGTAATCAAATGAGCTAATTAAGCTGTTTTCTGTCTGCTGATCAGAGTATGAAAGCTTGAAGGTGACTCTGGCCATCCTCTGATTCAACCTACTCATTTTTCAGAGGCAACTAAGGCTCAGAGAGGTTAAATTATATTTCCTGGTAATACAGTTATTTAGCAAAAGAATTGGAACTAAAACTTTAAGATCCTTTACTCCCAGGTCATGGGTATTTCCACTTTACCTTGAAGTTCAATAAAATCCTTTGGGATTTTGCAGTATCCAAGGTATATTTCTGCTGTAGTAATTTATGTACCTCTATTTGATAAAAGACCTAGAATGGACAGATTTTGTTCACCAAATAATTACAGATGGTTTACATTTAAGATAACTCAATGTTTGAAATTATGAGCAAGGGAAACAGCAGAGGTATTTATATATAAATATTCACATGTATAATATGTACATATGTTACATTTGAATATTGTATTTGTATATACATGAAATATTCATATTTATAAATATATAATGATAGCAAAATAATGTACTTATTTATGAAGTCCTGTAACAATGCTTGTTCTGATTGGAAGGCTATTGACTACATTCATCTAGTTCAGTCCCAAAATGAGGATAAAACTTCACATAAAAGTATGTATTAATGAAAAAATAGGATGCAATTTAGAATGTATTGATTCACACACACACATTCAGAAATATATTTATTAGAGAAATGAGATGTCTTTTTACTTGTGAATTAAAACAGGTTAGTGATCGAGAGTAGGAAAGTTCATTTCTTCCCAAATATCATCCCTAACTGAGCAGTTTTCAGTGTGGTTTAACTCTGGTGCTGGCAGACTATGACCCATAGACCAAATCCTGCAGCTGCCTGTTTTTATCAAGTTTTATTGGCACACAGCCACGCTCATTCATTTACGCTCCTCTGTGGCTACTTCCATGACATAACTTCAGGTTTGAGTAGCTGGAACATATGCTTTATGGTGTGCAAAGCCTAAAACATTTACTCTCTGACCCTTTACTGGCCAAGCTCTGGTCTGGATGCATATCTGTTCCATAGCTCTGATTCTAATACAACCAGGCAAGTTGTCTTTATTTGGAATCACACCTAGCTGAGTTTTGATAAGGAAGGAAAGAAACGAACTTTAATCCTCTTGTCCAGAAGCCTGTTTTAAAACCTTGTCACCAGCTGCCAGTTTTCAGTCTACATGTGACCTTTTGGTGATCCTGGGAGAATGAAATTAACCTCCTTAGGAACAAACATCCAGTCTTTTTATTTTTTCCACTTTCTTGGAAGAGTAATAAATATAGTCAATGACTCTGGATTCTATTACTATGTGAGAGCTCTTTAAAAACATCTAACCGTCTGCTTAATGGCCAGTAATATGTTTCTAATGGTCACTCTCAATAAGACACTTTGAGTTCACTGCTGTGTAATAGTCATCCAGTAGCCACGAGGCTCTGAAAGTGAGAGGATCAAAGGCCAGTTTCCAGCTCTGTAGCAGCTGCCTGCAGATAGTTTTAAAGAGAAAAATAGAGGTCTTCTGTGACTTATATGTGCAGACTCTATCCAATGAGTGTGTGTTCTGTCCATAAGTAGTTTTGACTAGTACAAACTTAGAACTTTGAAATGTTTGGTATTTACACATCCAGGTCAGTTGCACCTGGAGGTTAGCTTAATTAATATCTGTCCTTTCATTTAGGATGACATACTCTGAATTATTGTCACTAAGAATCCTGCATCTCTGGTCTGAGCCCAGCAGCTGGTGACAGCTTGGCAAATTATGAGTTTCCTAGCTTAAAACAGACTAAATTGCAGACAAAACAAGCCATTAGCTGAGTAAATACTGTATTTCTTGTTGGCTTCTATAAGGAAGAGATTAGCATGAGTGTTTAGTGTTCATAATTATTAGTAGGAGGCAAATAGTAGGCTCAGGCTGGCTGGAGATTGTTTCATTATATCCAATTAACACCCACTTGATTATTCTTAATTACTTCTGCTTCATGACAAGAGTAAAGATGGCATACTTCAAATGTACAAATAACAACTGGGTCATCAATATACACATATTTGTATTGTCAGATCCTGCTCATTTTGAGGCAACTATTTAATATCTCAGAGGCATGGAAAATAGAATGTCCACTTGTCAAGCTCTTATGAGGGAAATTAGCAAGATGCAGAAAAATAGATATTAGGATAAAAATGTGTTTATCCACAATCTAGTTTAGAAATATTTTCTTTGAATACATCTTATTGCCTGTTTGTTTGAGAACTCCTTTTCATTTGTCTGTTCTAACTGTGGCACAGAAGCTTAGGCTGTAAGCAGAGAGAACAGAGATTACAAAGAGAAGTATCTGAATGTAACCTTTCTAGGAATGAATGAGCCATATATATGTCAAATGGTATGAAATGGAAATCCCCACTCCTAGGGGGTTTATGGAAGTTTGAGAAGATGACACAGAATCAACCTCTGCCCAAGAAAGTTAATGACTAATTTGGTAAAGAATATGAAACACTAGCAAGTGATATAATCGCAGAAGCACATACAAGGGGTGAACTCAATGAGCCAGATTTTCTTAGTTTTAAACCTGAAATGAAGACTACCATTAGTAACAGTAGTAGTCATCTTTCCTTTTCAAGATTTTGGGAAAAAATGAATATATCCTTTCCCTTCAGTGATTTTCTTGGGTTGAGAGGAGTTGCTGTTGTAGCATACATGGGGAGAATTCTTTGTTTTTCTGAGTAGAGGGTATTACAGTGTTGAGTTGCCTCTCTTTCTTGCTTATGGTGTCCATGATCTTGGACTGGAAACATTTGGATTGTTATTTTTTTCCTGGATCAAATTTAGATATCCACTCATTCTTAAGTACAGAGGGAAAGAACTTGGCAAGCAGCAGAGAATGGTGAGGCTTGGTGACTGTTCCAGGGCATTCTTGGAACTGGCAACTTGCTTGAAGATCAGAGATGAATGCACAGTGGCAGCAGGTTGGTACCAAACAAATCCCCTGTCAGCTCTGGAAGTCAATCCAGAGTTAGTACTGAGTACTTGTTCACACACAGCATCAAAACAGACACATGGACGGGTATGGAATGGACCGAGTCCTCCCCAGTTGGGGAGACAAGATCCTCCTGTTACATGGTTGTGTTTAATTAATTACTCAATTGCATGGTTAAAACTAAGGGCTGTAGAGGTTCAACAAAAAGGGCTTGGCTAAAATTGTTAAGACCAAGACTTGAAGACTGAGACCCAAATGGCAAATAGTCTTTAGCTACTTAGGGTATGTTCCAGTTGGTGGTGGTTCTAAGACTAGTGGGAGAAAAGCCTGTTCCAGGTAAGCAGAAATATGACCCTTTTGGTCTGTGATACAGGCTGTCCTATGTCCATGCTCAGGTCCAGGGACCAGCGACCTTGGTACATCTCATAGCAAACATGGGGCTGAATCCCAGGATGAAAGGCCATCTCAAGGAGAAGGCTCCAAGAAGATAGAGTTAAATGAAGATTCCCTGGAATCTATTTCCATTATGAGGGAAGAGACATTAAGCTATCTGTTAAAGTCAAAAATTCATAAGTATATTTAAAGATTTAAGGCTAAAATGGAATATCTTAGGCAGTCATTTGAAGTCTATATATATGTGGCAGCTGATATTTAAAAGGCACACAAAACATTTAAAAATGACCTCAAGAATAGTGTACCCTCCCCTGAATAATAAAAAGGGTAATATCAGGGAATGGAGTGGTGTCAGAGTATAATCGATTCCAACTTGACAAATGATCGTCGGGACCATCTTTGCCGGTGATATGAGAATCCCATGCCAGTGTCCCCGAGTGGACAGAAGGGGTTGGGCAGTTTGTGTGCGAGTTGTGAAATAGTTAAAATCTTGGTAGTTCTGTATTCGTGTGTTGTGTGCATGTGTTGTGGGTGTGCGTGTGTGGTGGTGGTGGTGGTGAAGGTGGTCTGCAGGATCCTTCACAGGATGCAGCAAGATTGACACAGAGCACACAGTAATAGAGCATGACCGCGTGTGGCCCTTAGCACTCGGCTGTGGGTGTGCATCATCCAGAAATGCCACTGCTGGGAACATTTTACTTGTGTGTTTGACCTGTCATCCTTAAGTCTCCTGAGTGCTTGTTCGTGTCCTTGTGCAGGTCGGACACTTGAAGGGCAGGGCCTGCTCTTCTCTTCCTATCTGGTACAGCCAGCATCTCAACCAAGCAGGGAGGATGTGTGTGAAGCGAGATCATGGGACTGAGGAGCAGGAGATCTGGCTTAGATGTCAACACCTTCCCATTGGTCTTACCTGTCTGCATTTCCTGTATCATAGAATTTGTGCTGTGGCAGTACTTTACTAACTAACCTTTTAAAGCTGTAAAAGTGTACAATCATGCTTGATTAATTTTGAGTTGTAGAATCATATAATGTAACAATACTGACTTTGATGTCAAGAGTTTACCTGAAATAGAGGCACAGACTCTTAATGTAAGAGCAGTTAATATTTGGCATGTGCTGACTATATAAGTATTCATTTATACTTTCAACAAATTATTCCTTGCATGTCTGTATGATCTAGGTGTTCAGAAACAGCAGCGGCTGAAACAAACGAAAAAACTCAAGTGTCAGATGTGTTCTCAGATGTGTCCTGTATGGTGTATAGAGAGAGACAATAAACATGCATGTCTATGTCAGTTCAGTTCAGTTGCTCAGTTGTGTCCGACTCTTTGCGACCCCATGAATCGCAGCACGCCAGGCCTCCCTGTCCATCACCAACTCCCGGAGTTCACCCAGACTCACGTCCATTAAGTCAGTGATGCCATCCAGCCATCTCATCCTCTGTTGTCCCCTTCTCCTCCTGCCCCCAATCCCTCCCAGCATCAGAGTCTTTTCCAATGAGTCAACTCTTCGCATGAGGTGGCCAAAGTACTGGAGTTTCAGCTTTAGCATCATTCCTTCCAAAGAAATCCCAGGGCTGATCTCCTTCAGAATGGACTGGTTGGATCTCCTTGCAGTCTAACCATGGTTGGATCTCCATGTCTATGTCAGGAAGTAGTAAATAGAATGAAGACAAATAGAGCATGACGGGAGAGGTAGAGAATGAGGAAGTGTGGGATGTGATTCATAAATGGGGGTCTGAGATAGCCTCTCCGATGAATGGTGTTGCAGGGAGGAGGTAAGGGATGAGTGATCTGGATGTTTGTGGAGGTAACAGCGCATGCTAAGGCTGGAGGCAGGAGCTTGCTTGGCACCTGCCATTTGGCAAGGAGGCCATGTGGAGAGGCAGGTAAATGACAGGGGCACCATAGCTGGTGAGGTCAGGAACTGTTTCAGAGGCTAAGTCACAGAAGGTCTTATAGACTCTGGTCAGTCAGGTGTCTGGGTTTTCTTCTGTATTAGAAGGGAAGCTATTGAAGGCTTTGAACATAATTTGACTTGAATTTAAGTCAAATTGTTCACTATGGTGGTGGTGTTTGAGGAAACCAGAGAATATAAAGTGGAACCAGGGTGATCAATAAGGATGCCATCATGACAGTTCCGATAGGTGTGGATTAGAGTTAATTACTGTGAGGGTGGTAAGGCCTGGTCACATTCTGGATGTTTAGAAGGAAGGATCTAAAGGATTTGATTTGAAATGCCGTGTAAGAGGTGGAGAGTTACAACAGGAAGAACAGAGGTGCTGTTTGTTGTCATGAGGGAGTGGGCTTGAGCTAATCACTTGTTAGGTTTTGGACTTGTTAAATTTGAGATGCCTGTTAGCCATCCAAATGTAGGTGTCAAGAAGGTGACCAAATTGGGAGAAGTCAAGCCTGGGGATAGAACTTTGAGAGTTTCTATCAGTCTGTAGGTGATACTTAAATTAAACTCACGGGGTAGGTGAGATCACTTTATTCTGCACCAGACATATGGAAGGAATGAGCATGGCAGTGGTGATCAGTGGTTTTTTTGTGATCATGGTGATATTACTAGAACTTAATCAGCTCTAATGTTCTTTGATTCCATATAGCACACTCATTATCTTCTCTGTCTACTCTAATTTTGCATTTTCATGTCCATCAATGGCAAAGCAAAGAAAATGTTCTCGATTGAACTCGTGTGGGCTTCTGTCTGCCTGTTCAAGTTCCAGTGCTCACCAGGGGAACTCTTCCTCCTTGCTGGCCCAGATGAACTTGTCACCTTGAGCTGGTTTAGCCCAGAGAGGTGTGGTTTGGGGTGGGAGGGAGAGGGATGGCTAATCTTGACCAACTCTCCAGGACTTTAGTGCAAAGCAGGATAGATAAGATATTCCAACTCATTACTTACAGGTGTTCTTTAAGGGAGTGCTTAGGAAGTTTTACTCAATTTAACTTAAGACATAAGTAATGCCATTCCCAATTCAGGGCAATGGCTTAGAACCTGACTCAATGTCCTTTTGACTAAGTAATTATCCAGATTTCCTTACTAAATGTTATTTTATGTATTATGTTTAATAGCCTCTTTCTTTTGGCTATGGAAGGATGGTAATAGCAGCTGATAATGGATCACACACTCATCTTAAGTGCTGCTTCTGGCACCCGTGGCCAGCGTGGAGGGAAGCTTCCACTCAGGGCTCAGATCGATCCCACGGCCCTACTCACTGGTCCTTTGCTTTTCGGGGGTCTAAGGGATCACAGATAGCTTTGTAACTTTTAAATCATGGGTCATTTTTAAAGATTCACGGAAGCCTAAGGAGCGCATCTGGCCAGACTTCTCACTGGCTTCAGTTCAGAGCCCCCTCTGGAGAACTGTGGCTGATGGAGAGGTTAAAGCCCTAGCCAGGAGGAACCAAGTGGCAGAAAGCTTTAGATGATGGTTAAGACATCACAGATGCCTGACACAAATTAAGAAACACTGTCATTGTGCCCTCAAGGTAGCCAGTTCCTTTCAGGATCTTGATCATTGATTCTCAGGAAAGGTTTGTCGGATTGTACTCATGTTGTAGCAACTGTGTTACTGATGTTTGTATGGTGTTTTGTGAGACAGCTTGTACATTGACTTCTTAGTGATGACCTACCTAGTTATGCAAACAGTCTTCCAATAACTACTGAGCACCTACTTTTTCCTGATTGTATCCCCAGATAGTTCCTGTGCGCTCAGTGCATGCTAGGCATCACTGAGGCAATACCAGAATTGTGTCATTCATCTCCATCTTTCATGAAATTATGTTCTCTGGAGAGTCAAGATGAAAACCCATGTCAAAAATATATATGATGACCTGAGGATGGGGTACACCATTCGTCCAGGTGTTTATAAATACGCTAGACTTATTTCTTGCCCTCAGAGTTCCTGGTCTAGTTGGGAGGCAGGGTACGCCATATGAAACGTCAAATTGCAAAATAATGCTTAGTGTTCGTCGGAAAGTTGGAGACGTGATAGAGCTTCCGGGCACCATGATGATGTGTAAACCTTTTGGCTACACATCAGTCACCTGGGCAGCATCTGAAAATGAGGGCACCAAGGGCCCCAGTCCAGGCCCGCCAGGCATCGGTATGTGTAAAGGTTTCCCTGATTTTGATTGTGTTGCACAATGCAGCATGAAAACCACTGTTCTGTAAGAACGGGTAGGATTTAGGTGTTGTTGGGAGCAGCCGGGAATGATACAGATGCGGGCTCAGGAGGAGTGCAGCAAGACTCCTTGGTACAGTGATTGTCGTCCCCTGCCCTGGGTGGGGCTAGTAGATGGGGCTTGTTTGGAGGAAGAATCGAAATGCAGGGGGAAAGGAAAAGCTTTCAGGAGAGTTTAAAGTCCTGGAGAGGAGATTGGGCTTTATCCTGAAAGCTACAGGAGAAGTCCTGTGGTCACCACCACACTTTATGTGACCTCGTTTTCAGAGAATGAGTATTTGGACTGTTTATCACTAATGATGCACAGCTTTTGAGCCAATGAGAAACTTGAGGAAAGTGTTTTAAGCTGAATTGCCAGGTACTACAGAGAAGGCAACGGCAGCCCACTCCAGTACCCTTGCCTGGGAAATCCCATGGACGGAGGAGCCTGGTGGGCTGCAGTCCATGGGGTCGCTAAGAGTCGGACACGACTGAGCGACTTCACTTTCACTTTTCACTTTCATGCATTGGGGAAGGAAATGGCAACCCACTCCAGTGTTCTTGCCTGGAGAGTCCCAGGGACGGGGGAGCCTGGCGGGCTGCCGTCTCTGGGGTCGCACAGAGTCGGACGCGACTGAAGCGACTCAGCAGCAGCAGGAGCAGTCAGGTACTAGGTGGATTCAGGAAGAGGGTATCTGGAAGCAGATATGAGCTAAGGACTCAAAATGTTTTCTCAAATACCATTATCAACAAAAACAAACACTGATTGAGCCCTCACTGAGTGTCAGGTGCTATCTTGAGTCCTTTACATATATCATATTTTTTTAATTTCCAAAAAAACCATGAAGTAGGTAGTCATAGTATGTCCATTTTACAGATGTGGAAACCAAGGTACAGACAAGTAACTTGCCCACAGTGACAAAGCTAGCTAGCATCAGAGTCTGGATTAAAGCCAGACAGCTTGATTCCATGATGTGATGGGCTCTTAAAACTCCTAGGACTTGAACAGTGGTGTGGACTTGGAAAACTGAGATATGCTCTACAGAGTAAACTTCAAGAGTTTCAAGGGGTTGGAATAGCTCAAGCATGCCTCGGATAATCCCCAGTGGAGAAGAGCACCTTGCACAAAGATATAGAGAAGAATTTAGAATGGCACAGGGGGATGGCAGAGAGTCTTGCTGAAATAGTGGGTCTGTATTTAGAACACGAGAGAAGAGAGAATAGGAAGTTGCTAGCCCAGTAGCCCTACATTCACTTAGCTACGAAGTTCAGAGACTGAAAAGTGAGTACTGTAAAATGGGCGGAGGACTGGGTTTTGAGTCCGACAGATGTGGTGTGAGTTTCAGTCTTCTCGTTAACAACTTTGTGAGCTTGGGCAGCTCACATAACCACTGCATCTGTGGTCTCATGTGTACATTAAAGATGATAAAAACTTCGCTCTTGTTGGCATGTTGCAAAGATTGAGCTAATGGATACAAAGCACATGTGAAGTACATAATGTGTTCCACCAATACCAGCCATTATTACCATTACAATTGTCATTCTTATAGTAATTCATAGGCATTGGAATGAAATAATGATAGCACTATTTGGAAGGAATACTTTGGCACTAATGGATACAAACATTAGTGCTGCTAGGAGGAGCTGCTAGGATTCCAGTTCTGGTTCCATCACCTGTTAGCTGTATGATTTGGGGTAATTCACTTTACCTGTTTCTCAGTTTCTCCATCTGAAAATAGTGTCCACTACCTTGTGGGTTTATGATAATGATTATGTAAGATAATATGTGTAACACACTTAGAATAGTGCCTAGTGCACTCAGCTGTTTATTAATAGTTTTTTTCTTTTCATTGTGGCTTCTTCCTCTTCACTGTCTGTTGCCTCTGAAACCCTTAGACCTTCTTGTTTTCCCTGGCATGTGCTAGGGACCGGTGGCCCCAAAGTGTCCTCCTGGCTGAATCCTATTTGAGTGTTGAGAATGTGCCCCCAGTCATAGATTCTTCACTGAACAGAGTGACCATGACTTCTTTGATATTAAATGAGGGTGATGACTGCACACAAAGGACTGAGCCCATGGTTTTAGGAGTCAGGCTGGCTGCAGGTTTCTGAACTCTCTGAACATTTATCCAGCCCTCTTCTCCCTTATTGGTACTGCACTGAGGCATGAACCCTGCTACCCAGGAAGAAACCTGCTGACTCTGGGGGCATGCAGTGTGTGCAAGCCTGCACACACACGTGTGTGTGTGTTTGTGTGAGTGAGTGAGAGAGAGAGAATATTTGTAGCCTAAAGGTACATTTGTAGCCTAAAGGTATGGTGCATTGCTTTGTTTCATTTTTGGGGGGGTTGTAAAGTTGAATGAAAGGCACTTAGTCCAAAACTTTAAAAAATTGCTACCGGGCAAAGTAATTTTGTGTCAGGCTTCTGTTCAGGGCAGATTTACACTGGTTATAAATCTCTGAAATTAAGGTCTTACTGTAGAAAAGCTGAAATGTATTCAACATTAGCAGACACCCAGGCTTGCTCTGAACCAGGGGCTGTTCTCCCCCCATGTATAATAAGAATATCTAGCTATGTGTTTGGGATAATAATGAGTTTAAATATGCCTCTTAGGATGGGTAATGGCAGTCCGATGAGTAGCAGGATTCTCTACCAACAATTCTTTCCCTAGAACCAAAGGTTAAGTTGAAGAGTTTGATTTAATGACAAATTTAATTAGGCCTTTAACATTATAGGGTTCTTTCCTTTTGTTTTCTAATCAAGATCATGGTCTAGGGTCAACACCCTTGTAGAAGTGGGGGAACTCATGCTTCTGTACACTGTTTTGATGTCTGGAGAGGGTTGGAGTAAGACTAGAGGTGATTACAAATCTCTGAGTTGACAAAGAGCTGGAAAATGCTTCCTGGTCTTAAAGTACTTTTGCCTCACCTTCACCAAACCTTAGATTTATAATATCCTTGATCTGTTAGGTACTTGAAGAGTCATCTGGTCAGTTCTTTCACTTTACAGCTCAGCTTGGGAAACTGAGACTAAGGGATTGAGGAATTTATCAGTAGTTGCCTAGGTCATTCGGAGCAGGATAATGGATCATCTAAGGTCAGCCTGTCTCCTCCTTCTGGTCAAAATGATCTGTCTGCCAAGACTCACACTCAGGGAAAAGCAAAGCCTCTTTTTGGCTTATGGGATGTATGGCCCAGTTTGCTAGAGCACTTCTTCCTGCTACTTTTCAAGGCAGATGTGCCCTATTTGGTATTTACTGGTACCTCATCCATAGGGTACCAATAAAATCTCTTGGTTGCAAACAAAAGAAATTGCCTCTTGCTCTCTTAATCTCCACTCCTTTCCCAGACAGACAGACAAATAAGAAAATACCAAAAAAAAAAAAAAAAGGACATCCATTACATACAAGGCTTTCAGAGTGGACTGTAGGCTGGAGGGCCTCATGAAGAGAAGAAACATCACAGCATGTTCAGTGTTGCAAAAAATACCGCGGTGGTCAGAATCTGAGCCTCCAGCACTTGGCACCACTCCGACACAGTGAGTGGTCATCCCCCTGTGTCTTTGTCTCATGTTTTCATGATTCGGATCATAGCAGGTAGGAGATGTCCAAGAACTGAGCTGAGGGGCTTGTTGATGCTTTGACTGCCAAGAAGGCAGGGAGGGGGGAGATATAAACTCATTGGCTTCTATTGAGACGTGGAGTGGCCACTGCCCACTCTAAGGCCTCACACAATAGGAAATTACACAAAAACAAGGGGAAAAAATGCATGTCAGGTTTTGGATAGTCTGAAGCTCTTAGTGTCCAAGATGAAAGGCTTCATTTGTCCCTCTGAAGCCTGACCATGCTGTATAAGTCTGCCTCTATAGGAAAATATATTCCAAGTTACAGAATCGATTACTCGGGGGAACAATTTACTTCTGGGCTTGGCCTGCTTGAATAGGGATGTGCTGGTCTGCAGCTTTCACCTTGAAGTGCAGCTATTATGGCAGGACTCGGGGACAGTATATAGGAGATAAGATGTGAAATACTTTTGGAAACATTGACTTCAGGAATGCTTAATCCGTAATCCATGCATCTTTCCACTTAGGAAATATTTATTATGACAAACTATATGCCTGGCAATGTGCTGGGCATTTGTTATGGAGAGGTGGACCACATGGTGGTGTTGTGCCCTCCTGCTGCTTGGGCTTAATTCAGGTTCGGGTGCAGGGTGCTTTGACTTCACACTTCACACTTGTAAAAGTTTCAAATGCAAAGAATATATATATATATATATTTTTTTTTTGAGTAGATCAGTAATTCAGGAACATCAACCCCCTCTAGCAAACTGATGTTCTTTCCCAGTCGTGATCCTTCTTCCAAAGTTGGTTCAGAATCCTCAGCAAACATTTATCAGTCATGGTGCCAGGGTAGGTGTAGCCATGAAGAAGTTTAACATCCAGGGGAGAAAGCAACTTTGAAATGAATCATTTCTGTGTTGAGTTCTGGGACAAGAGTATGCCCAGAATGTTATGTAAAAACAAAAACCTAAAATGAGCTAGTGTTAGGAAGGTTTTCCTATAGCTTGTCTTACTCCTGGAGCTGCAGTTTAAACTCATCTTTTGTGTTCACCTGGGTGGCTTGTCCACAGACATTTTTTGAACAGTTGTTACCTGCCAGACAAAAACTGCACAATTGTTGTTACTGCACAGTTGCAGTCATCTCACATGCTAGCAAAGTAGTGCTCAAAATTCTCCAAGCTAGGCTTCAACAGCACATGAACCGAGAATTTCTAGATGTTCAAGCTGGATTTAGAAAAGGCAGAGGAGCCAGAGATCAAATTGCCAACATCCGTTGGGTCATGGAAAAAGCAGAGAATTACAGGAAAAAAATATACTTCTGCTTTATTGACTATGCTAATACCTTTGACTGTGTGAATCACAACAAACTGTGGAAAATTCTTAAAGAGAAGAAATTCTTAGACCACCTTACCTGCCTTCTGAGAAATCTGTATGCAGGTCAAGAAGCAACAGTTAGAACTAGACATGGAACAATGGACTGGTTCCAAATTGGGATAGGAGTACATTAAGGCTGTATATTGTCACCCTGCTTATTTAACTTCTATGCAGAGTATATCATGCAAAATGCCGGGCTGGACAAAGCACAAGCTGGAATCAAGATTGCTGGGAGAAATATCAATAACCTCAGATATGCAGATGACACCACCCTTATGGCAGAAAGCGAAGAGAAACTAAAGAGCCTCTTGATGAAAGTGAAAGAGGAGAGTGAAAATGTTGGCTTAAAACTCAACATTCAGAAAACTAAGATCATGGCACCTGGTTCCATCACTTCATGGGAAATAGATGGGGCAACAATGGAAACAGGGAGAGACTTTATTTTCTTGGGCTCCAAAATCACTGTAGATGGGGACTGCAGCCATGAGATTAAAAGACGCTTGTTCCTTGGAAGGAAAGTTATGACCAACCTAGACAGCATATTAAAAAACAGAGACATTACTTTGCCAACAAAGGTCCATCTAGTCAAAACTATGGTTTTTCCAGTAGTCATGTATGGATGTGAGAGTTGGACCATCAAGAAAGCTGAGCACTGAAGAATTGATGCTTTTGAACTGTGGTGTTCGGGGAGACTCTTGAGAGTCCCTTGGACTGCAAGAAGATCCAACCAGTCCATCCTAAAGGAAATCAGTCCTGAATATTCCCTGGAAGGACTGATGCTGAAGCTGAAGCTCCAGCACTTTGGCCACCTGATATGAAGAAATGACTCTTTGGAAAAGACCCTGATGCTGGGAAAGATTGAAGGTGGGAGAAGAAAGGGATGATAGAGGATGAGATGGTTGGATGGCATCACCGACTCGATGGACATGAGTTTGAGCAAGCTCCAGGAGTTGGTGATGGACAGGGAAGCCTGGCGTGCTGCCATCCATGGGGTAGCAACTAGTCGGACACAGCTGAGCAACTGAACTGAACTGATACAGTGGAAACTACAGGAAGCTAAAGAATAGATGGAATCCACTAATGGTGTGATATGCTAGGTAATTATAAGTGTATTCCAGCGTGACAAAAATGGAAGCAATGACAGAAAGAGACGAGGCTGCAGGGTTAGGGGAGCACTGTGTAAACCCACATTGGGTCCAGAAGACAAATGTGTCTTGACAGACCTCTCTCTATTAATTTGCATAAACATTTGTATATGATCTTATTTACATTGGTGAGGCAGAACAGTAGTCCTTGGGCTTTGATGTGTGTGAGCCTTGGAGATTAGAGCCGGAGCCCTTCCTTTGAGAAAACAAATACTTTTGTGTTGGTTTCAATGAGATATAAATCATACCCAGGAAGTTTACAGTTGAGTAAGAATGGTATAATTACTGATTGTATACCAGAAGAGGACGTATTTATGAAATGACTTGAAAAAGCTTGTAATCCCTTCCCGTATTTTGAATAACTAATTGCTATGTCATTGTGGCATATTTGCACCACAAGAGTTAAGTCTGTCAAACGTTTCCCTCCGAAAACCTTGTTTTAAGGGATTTCTAACTTGGTCGTAAAAATGTGCTCCAAGTTGGAGCTGACTTGATGGCAGTCTGTGCTTGGAACAGTTGATTTGAATGGTGCCAGTCAGAGTTAAATTACAGGCTGGGAAAAAGGAAACAAATTTTTTGAAAAGGAGGTGTTTATGGTTCCCGGCTCCCCTAAGTACTTCTTGAGGATCAAAATAGCCTCTTTAAAATAAATTGCAGACCATTAGTACACGATGGAGGAAACCCCTTTGAGACTGGGTTGGGGGAGGGTAAAAGCAAGAGGAGCTGACTTAGGCCTCTTTCCAGTAGTGTGAAAACAGCGTACCCTACACATGCATCGACCCCCTGGAGCGGCCTGTGCACACGGATGGCGCCTCCCGTACCCACGAAGGACGATTCTGTCAGGCTGAGTGGACATCTCCGCAGACCCATTCTAACTCAATCCTAATGGGCATTTGAGTGTTGTGGAACAAGTTTCCCCCCTGCCCTACCTCTGTGTTTTCTTTTTAAATAAGCAGAACACTGTCGCCTGTCTGTTTTATGCCCAAAGAGATCATAAAGGCGTCCTACAGAAGACCTCAAGTTTGTCCTGTTTGCTGAATAAGAAAGTACCTTTTTGATAAGCATGTTTGTCCAGAAATCTCCCCATGTCTCATGCCTGACATTCAAGCCAAAAAGGTAGCCCTTGACTAGGAATACTCAGTTGATACCTTACCTAGAGCTTAGGTATCTTTCCTTTTGGTCAGCAGTGGAAACTTCAAGATAATGAGAAAAAGAAAGAAAGGGAAGGGGAGGCAGAAAGTGGTGTGGAGGGTGGTGGGGAGAGGGAGAGAGATTGCTTCTGTTTCTGTGTCAGTCACCTTGAACCCCACTCATCTTGGATTACAGCCTCTGTTCTCTAGCCCCTGTGGTCAGTGGAAGTGAGACAGATTTACAGTTTGTTTTGTTCAAGTCAGATTGTCTTTTTTTTTTTTTTAATTTCACTTATGGCTTAATGATACTTTTTTTTTAATGGAGAAAGCTAATTGCATTGGTTTCTTCAAGAGGCATCACTTTAAACAATCCATCCTGATTGTGAAAACAAATACATGCCTGACTTATTTTATTTATTTTCCCCCCAAACCTAAATTAGGATAAAACCATTTTGGATAAGAAGACATGTGTGTTTCTTTGTCACATCTTTTATCATCACGACTGCTTTTCCAAATAATACAACTTGTGACAAATGTGAACATTAATTACAGTTAACAAAGAAATGTCATGTGAAGGCTTCATAGTGGGGCGGTGTGTGGGGGGGAAGTGGAGAAGAAGGAAAAAAAATTAGACAGTCAATGAGATTACATCTTGTAACAAGCTTCAAGTCAAAGTGCAAAAGTCAGAAATCAAATACCATCAGTTATCAGATTATGTTAATGATTCTAATGAAAGCTTCTGGTATTTTGTTCAAGAATGTGTTGCTATAATGGTAACTAATAGAACAAGGGATGCTGATTGCCATGAATTAATTAGAACTGACTGCTGGAGTTTCCTTTTTATTTATTTATTTAAATATTGGCAATCTGTTTAGAACCCGAGGTTTTTCTGTGGTCCTTTTCTTTCCTCCATAAGTCATTAGTTGTGAAGTGAGAAGGTAATTGAGTTTTCTTATACATCAGGTACCCCTCCCCAGACTTTTGGCCCAAACCAACAGCAGACAAATTAAACTAAAGGATGGACATGAATATCCATGCACAGGTCCATCCCTAACATTTGTGGAGCTCAGGGTGAGAATACAAATCAAGTCCCTTCCCTTCTCTTTCTACTCCTAATTTCATTCTCCTCCATGGGAGGCCTTGACAGATATGCATATGGACACCCAGCTTTCCCACCCTAGTTGCATCCGCCAGCTGCTGCTGTTTGGCTATTGCTTGGACTTAGGGGCACAGGCCCTGATGGTACCCTCCACTGTCGGGAGGTAGGACCCAGAGAAGAGATCTTTGCAGGCCCTGGAAAGATGCTCAGGGATATTTGTAAAGGGAACTTGGAGATTTTATGCATCTGTCATGTGGTTTATTAACTGGGTGATAGGCTGTAGATTAGAATAGCCCTAGGCCATGGACTCCTTGTCTCATAGTGGTAGGGAGGGTCATAGCAGGCCTTCTAAAGTGGTTGGTCTAGGTAAAGGGCTCTTGTTACTTGGATCTAAGAGCAGTATTGCTCATGTATATTCCATGCTTTTGAGTGCCTGAGTGTGTACATCTGGAGCACTCTGTCACTGGAGTCTCCTTTATCCTCTGTTGTTGTTTATTTCTTTATTTCTTCATTTATTCAGCGTCTGTTCGACACTTACTGTACCAAGCTCTGGAGACAAGAGAGAAAAATGAGATCTCCATTGTCAAGGATCTGATAACTTTTCAAATTTGTAGCTCGTAATAAGTACTAGACAGAGATCTGTTGAATGTTCCTGGCCATCCAGGTCTTACTTGTATCCTGTTCTTTCTTATGCTTCTTTCTTCCCTGTCATAGCAGCAAATGATTATAGATTCTGTAGAGGAGAATTGAGGAGCAAACACCTTGAACTTAGGAGAGGTGGCTACCCCAGCTTCTCCCAGTGGCATTTGGGCATGGTGTACTCTTGGCCTCCTTTGGCAACCCTCTTCCCCTAGTCCTTCAGAATTCCCACCATCTAGCCAGAGACATGCCCCCTCAGAATCTAGAACAAAAGCAGTTAAAAGGAATAATCTGGTGGAGGGCATCCATCCCTCAGAGAGTCTTCTGAGCTGTTCTGAAACAGCTGGACCCAAGGAGCTGTTCTAGCTGACGACCCCAGGCAATCCCTGCCTACTTGCCACAAGGTCCTTTTGTGGGGCTCCTGCCTGCAGAATGAATTGCATCCAAATGCATATATCTTGTTTGCATGTTAAAGTCACTCTCTGTATTTAAATCACTAAGGACATTTCCTAGATCTTTCACCATGGAGTGAAGGTGGTCATTATCTAATGGATATTGACAAGCTCGTGCTCTTAGAAAACTAACCATGACATCTGGGTGACTGAGCGCAGGTCAGTATCAAAGCTCTCACTCTGGGTGTTGGGAAGCCCATCAGACTGTGTTGAATTCCCTTTGCTGGCTAAATTGGTACATTAGGGTAAAAACGATTTCCACATTTGCATAGTTGATTTCATTACTATCGCCATTATTGATGCCCAGCTCCTCTGAAAGAAAGGAGCCATAAAAGCAAATAAAATCACTTTGTGATTCCATTATTGGATAAATTACCACATTACTGTCTGCGTTTCAGGGCTAAAGCCATTCCCCACATTTGCATAGTTTATTTCATTATCATTATTAATAACAACAACAATAATAATGATGATGACTAGGATCCTTGAATGAAAGGAACTAGAAAAATGCCACAGCCTGGAGCAGTCTTTATGGACTAGCCTGGATCACTAAGAGTCCCTTTATCTGCTGTGGAAACACAGCTACTTCCTGGAGTGAACCAAAAGCTTTTCACAGACGCCACGTGAAATTGAACTTGTGGGGCTGGCTTGCTGGTCTGAAGAAGTGGCTGGTTACTCATTGTGACTACTGGAGATTGAAGTTGGGAGTCCTTGCTTAGTGACTTGTGTCCCTTTAGGAATGGTGCTCAAAATGTACAGAACCTCAGCCTTCTTATCAAGGGAATGGGCATTATGATGCTTGCTTTGCAGTGAAGAGCAAAGGAAATGGTGAATGTGAATGGATTCTGTAGAGCATGAAGCTGTCCACAGGTTTCAGAGACTCATACCCTTATATTGAACACTGAAGTGGCCGCTGTGGCTGGCATGCTCTCTAATGCTGTGTCTTAGTGATAGGAGACGTCCTAGTTGGTCCCTTTGGCTGGGAGAAAGCTCCAAATCCTTCCTTACCTCTCTAAACCATTATCCTCTACAACAAGTAGGGAGAGAATACTGAAGTTACCAATTGGATATTTACAGATAGCTCCTCTGGTCACAAACATTCCTGGGCTGATTGGGTGGCCTCAATAGTGCTTTTTCTTACACAGCAGTTTTCAATTATGTACATCTTTTCTCCTTGGCTGTGGAGCCAAGAAGTCCAAAGTCTTGTCTATTAACTCTGAGGTCCTATTGCGAAAGGAAGGTCCATTGGTGGCCGTCTCTGGTTCACTGGAGAATTTTCCCTCTGGTTTTGTTTTTATTATTTTATTTTATTTCTGCTGCACCAGGGGCTCCAAAAAAATGAATGTGTCAGTAAAGGATTTGACAGTATGTTACGACAGTCATCAATCCACCAAGCCCTGTAGCCATAAATAAGCTTCATACGCTGCCACACTAAAGAGGACAGTTTTTCTTCTCCAGGACATTGAAAATGTCACAGCGAGGGAATTGTTTGTCCCCGTCTCCACGGCAACGCCACCAGCACTTATCATTAACTTTCACACCAAGATTTTAATCAGCGCTCTTTGCGGCCTGAGACCAAGTCAACATCAGCCCAAATTTTCAAAGCCGTTATTCTAATTATGACGAGAAAGCTATAGATTGATGAGCTGAGTTTTCTGCAAGGACTGGTGGCAGTTAATTCTCATGACCTGCGTGGCTCGGGGAGTCTCTCTTAGAGATGGAGTCTTGAAAGTTCGATTATTAGTGACAGCTTGTAAGTGAGAGGAGCCTTATCTCTCCAGAGAGTGTTGATAACTTGAGACAAGGTTTAACTAGGAAGTAGTGAGACAGTGGAAGGAGGGGAGAGCGGGGGAGAAAAGGAAAAAGAAAGTGCACACTCTATCTGCAGCCTGCACCCAGCGTAATGAGAAAATACGGACAGGCACAATTTCACAAGTTGTAAATTCTGGTAGCCTTCAGTTGTAAATTCTGGTAGAGGCTGTTTTACTCGGCTATCTGATAATGTGTGAAAATATTTGTCCCTTTGCTTCATAGGCACGGGCAAGCACTGTGTTCCAGAAAATGCATTCAAATTCCCAGCTCTCACTGCCTTGCATTGCTTTTCAGTTTCCTTTGGTCGGAGACCTCTGGAAACAAAAATGGGAATTTGCCATTGAAATGAAGCAGTAATTAATTTTTTAAAAAGACTTCTTTCCATTTCTCTTAACTGACTCTCACCCCAGCTTCTTTTAATAGTATCAAATTTCTAGAGCCTTCAGGTTTGTGATGAAAGGGTAGTTAGAGTAGCCCTTAAAAACTCTTTTCCTCTCTATTTCTGGTGTCTTTCATGTTCTCTGCCCTCATTCATTTGGTGGATGTCTGTACTCACTTCTTGGCCTTGCATAGATGATACCTGGGCTGTAGACTCCACACCTTCTTTGAGTTTGCCTGTGTGAAGTGGTGTCTGTTTCCTTTCCAGACTTAAGACATTCAGCTGAGCCATCAGTCTGATCAGGACAGGGCTGGGAGAGATGGTCACTGTGTCATTGAGGTCCCACTAGCCAAAGTTTCTTTTTTTTTTTTTTTTTTTATCTCCTCATACATTCTCCAGCCTTTACCCAAGGGAGAGTGCTGGGAGGCAGCATAGTGAGGTCAGAAGAGCCTCATCTTCGATGTTCTGAATCTCACTTTTAATCCCAGAATGAGCCTCTCTTTCAAATGGTGATGATAATATTTGTCTAGCCTACTTCACATATCAAAGGAGAAAATAGGAAGTAAATTGCTGATACTTAATGTGGTCATTGCATTAAATATATGCATACATGAGGGTTATCCGCTGTCTGCTTTTTGGGTCTGTCTTCTCTATAGCTAGAGAATGATGATGCTGTTTGTTTGATAGTTTTTTCCCCCAAATTATCAATATTTTCACATGTTTAAAGTGCTCACAGTTATCTCCATTATCTTTGTTAACCCCTAAGAACAGTGAGGCACACACAGAGAGGTAAAGCATTTTCTTCTGGTCACACAGCCAATTAGAGGCTAACTCTGGTATGCAGCGGTCATCTTCAGGTTCCCAGCATGAGGCTCCTTAGACCACACTGCTTACCATATTAATAGGCTGGGATTAACGAAAAAAGCAAACCCAATTAGTTTCTGTTGCAGCCCTTTTACAATCCTGTCTTGTTTCCCCGTGTGTTTATATGTATGTTTTAATAGCATTCCCTGCCTTTTATGCTGAGGTTGCTCGAGGTATGTTTATAATGGTGGCGTAATTATAATAATAAAATACAAATCCATCCACAGAGCGAGCTCATTACCGACTGGCCAGGTAAAACAAATAGGCTTGGCGCTGACGCCAGAGTGAGGCAGTTTATTTCTAAGGTAGTGCTGCTTTGAAACACAAGATGCTTTGCACTTTCAGCAAAGAGGCCCTGTGTTCTGAACATAGCTGGAGTTTGGGGTTCAAGGTCAAGCCAGTAATTGAGATGTCCGGCCGAGTTGCTTTAATATGGTCTGGCCCTTTTAATCTCTCTTTTTCCAGGGGAGAGATGAGAAGCAGAAGGGGAAATCATTCCTCCTTGTTCTATGTAGCTATTAGATCTTTCCTTGAATATCCAAGTAGGTCCTTTGGCATTCAAACTTCTGGACATAGAGTTTCTAATGTATACAAAAGGGAAAGTTATTGTTATAAATGGAGCCATAGTAGAGAGAGAGTGTGTGTTTTTTAAAATGCCTGTCTGTCCTTGTTAATTAGAAGTGCACATATTGGGAAATTAACTATGAAATACTAAAAATGATAAATTATTCCTTATTTGAAAGTATAAATTAAAGGTTTAGTGTATATAAAATTTGTCATGTTTAATTGCAAGTTCAATTAAAATTCAGGGTAATGATGATTTATACAGGTTTCTGTGTAATTTGATATTCATTAGCTTAGCCAGACACATGCTGATATTAGCTCGTTAATTATGTTTCCTTTTGTTGAAGGCAGCCTTGTGAAAGCAATCTGCTCAAAGTTTTCTAAACTCATTCTGCTAAATGAATATTTGGCAGCTGTTCATGTTATTGAGATGGTCACTGTGGCTTCATTTCACTCATAGGCAGCATCAATCATACCTTCTCTGTGACAAACAAGGGTTTCTCATTACAAACCCATTTATGAAGGTTATGGCTGACATTAAAGAGTGATTGCCTGGTCCTCTGCTGTTACTTTACAGTATCGTTGGAGTGGAGCTGCCTTTAATATCTGTGCCTCCCACATGGTCAGACTGTTTAAAACACATGGAGAGGGAGGGCAGAACCACCACCGTGGTGGCCTCAGTTCTGTTTCTGACACCACTGGCTCAGACTTGGGAATCAGAGCCTGGGTCTCAGGAGAAGGACCCAAGCCCCTGCTTAGGCTTCCAAGGTGTTCCGTATCCAGTTAATAGATGTGCTTGTTGAGATCCACAGAAGTTCAGAGGTTCTCTTGTGGAAACACATTGACCCTGAGCAGTGGAGTTGGGCATGACTCTTGGAGCGGTAAAAGTGGAAACACTGGGCTGACTGAAGGGTGAAGGTTTCCAGAGGCAAGCATGTCAACCATTATGGTGATGAGATGGAGGAATCACCAGTTAGCTGGAAAATGCTGTGTAACAGACCTGTGGCCTGTGCCTTTGGATGATTTTAAATATTTTATACACTTTTCAGAGCTGTTATCACATGATCCGCATTTTGGAAAGGCAAGTCTTGTCTTTTAGGTAACAGCATTCTTCCCCACCTGGCTATAACGCAGGTATTGTCTTTTCCTTTTGACAAGTGAGGGGAACTGAGGCATAGGGAACACGATTGCCTTGTCCATCGTCACTTATGTGGATACAGAGAATGGCCAGACCCGGGGCCCTTGGCTTTCCTGCACGTCACTGTGTTGCATTGAGGCCTCTCAAAATAAAGTGCTTGTTTCCAACTATGATTTCTCTCCCCCAGGATCCTCTTGTAGGGAGGAGCCAAACACTTAGTAAAGGGTAGGGATGTTGACTCTAGGCTGACCTGTATTTTAGTTTCAGGCCATTTGCATGCCCATAGGTAGGGAGTCTGGTTTATGATGGGAATATGCAATGGAAAGCCCTTAGGTGAGATTGTAATTTTGTGGCTCTGTAGCTGTATTTATACCCTTGCACATTTTTAAGTTGGAAATTTTTAATGACTCTTATTTATTTGTTTTTCTTTAAGAGCCATGTCTTATGCACTGGGTCTTGCTTTCAGGCATCTCTTTCTCTTGAAGTCATTGTGGAACAAAGGCTTGACAAGCTGTCCGCCAGTGCTGTCCTCTTCCTACAAAGGGACCACATGCCCTCCTGCTCTGAGTAGAGCCCCGTGACCGTAGGCTCTACGTGCTGTCTGTGCCCACCTGCCAGTAAGAGGACAGGACTCTGAGGCATAAGGGTTGGTGCAGTGACAACATGGAAAGAGCCTGAGTCACTGTGTGGAAGGCCAGCTGTTAGACATGTGTTAGACTGGACCTTTTGTAAGAAAGAAGTAAACATCTGTTCTGTTAGGTCCCCAGACTTCACGGTTTATCTATCACAGCAGCTCACCTCACCTTGTACGTGTACGTGTGTGTTAGTTACTCAGTAATGTCTAACTCTTTGTGACCCCGTGGGCTGTGACCCACCAGGCTCTTCTGTTCATGGGCTTCTCACTAGAGTGTGTAGCCATTCTCTTCTCCAGGGAATCTTGCTGACCCAGGGATTTGAACCCAGGTCTCCTGCATTGCAGGCAGATTCTTTACCATCTGAGTCATACCTGTTACTTTATTTATTCATCTACAGATATTTGTTGAAACTAAATCTTTGGGACCTAAAAGTGAAAAAAAAAAATGTTACTATTCCTGCCCTCAACAATAAAGTAAAGGAGCTATGCAAATAGAAATATTTCACCCTGGTGTAGCAAGTGCTGTCGAATGGGTTTAAGAGAAGCATACCCTAAGAGAGAATTTTTTTTTTTTTCTGAAATGTCTCATGAAGTAGGAGATTTTAAACTTTAGTATTACAAGAATGTTTTTTCTAGATTAGATCATATGTGGAAATCTCCAATTCATAAAATAGAAATCAATTGAAGAGGCTTTGGTAGAAAATGGGGCCTGTAGCTCACAGAACCTCCCTCTGCACCCCTAGGCCTCCTCTGGGAGCTGTCCATGCAGGTGTGGAACCCTGGGGGTATGGAATGCCACCTGAGAACCTGCGGAGAGAAACACCAGCCGTGGCACAGGGTCCTTTCAATGGTGTTTTTTTTTTTTTTTTGCATTTCTCTAGGTTAGGGTACACAGTGGCTCTTTTTATACAACTCTTGTCTGTAGTCAGTGGAAGTTTGCTGGTTGTTGGACGGATAGTGTTATTCCTGAACTTTTTTTTTGACAATTGCTAGCTGCTTGACCTTGGACAAATTCTCTAACCTCTTCTAACCTCCTTAGTTTCTTCATGTGTGAAACAGGTATAATAATGGAATCTATCCTGTAGAAGTTTTGGAGAATCAAGCAAGTTAACATACACAAAGTTAATAATATACATTTTTACCAAGCTGTCGTGTGGTGAATGTTCAGCAATATTGGCTATCCCCACCCCAAGTATGAAAAACACATAATATTTGTGAGTACTTCAAAATTTTGACCAAATAACAAAAGTATACAAGAAACTAGCTCAGCATTTGGGGAATGATATTTTAGTAACAAAATGCTGTAACCTCTGATAGCTAATTTGTGATTTCCTTTTGATTCTATGCATCAAATTCATCTGATGGTTTTCTGGAACTTGGAGAGGTTGGAATTTTTCCTCACTGTTTAATGTAAGGAAGTGCATCATAGGAGAAACTCAGTTTCGTTGTTGTTGTTGTTTGTTTGTTTTGTTTTTTCTTCGTTATTTCACTTCAGCCCTCAGGTCCTTATGGCTATAGACTATGTAACTTGGAACTTTTTATTTTTAAATTTTACCACCTATGTCCTATTAATACATTTCGTCAGTGTGGAAAGCCCTCTGGTGGTCAAAGTAATTCCTCTGTGGCTCTTAGAGACAAGTGGAATAAAATAATTTTCATGTTAAAGATCTGTGTTCAAATTCTATTTTTCTCCTTTGCTGACTTCTTTGTCTAATTAAACCATAAAGTAGTTTTCCATGGGAACAGTTTCATTCTAAAGGTGTCTGGGGACCAAATAGCAGTAGGCCAGTTTCCCTGGTCCAGATGAAAATGTGTTAGTGAGGATGTTAACATTTTGGACGGTTTATGTGCTCTCACCCTGGGAATGAAAGCTAGTATCATACACTGTAACATGAGGATTCTGAGACCTTTATATTATGTTAAAGCTGCAAAGAGAAACTTGGAGATTGTCCATTTTCTAGAAAGGGAAACTGAGGCCCAGGAAGAAGTGATTGGCTTAAGATGTTGTCATCAAGAAGCGGAGCTGTGAGTCGAGGCCAGGTTTCCTGGATGCTGTTTCCTGTGATCTTTCAGCCACAGTGCTAGCAAGGTGTCATAGCTACATCAAGCCTATAAACCTCTGGTCTCCTGACAGGTCTCAAGGTGGCCGGGTCTCATCAAACTAAGCCAGACGAAGCACAGCTCATATACTGTCTATGGGTTACTCTGTCTCTGGCTTGGAATAAGACAGCATGCAGGATTTTCTTTTTCTAGTTTAGTGTTGAAACTTGGTTGGTTGTGTCAGCTGGAATGATCTGGCATGAACAATCACCCTCCGCATATCCTTGCCATTAAACAGCATTTCTTGGAAGGGATGTGCATTAATCTTGACTGTGTGCTGGCCACTGCAACTCATCATAAAGATGAATGACTGATGGGTGACCTATGTCTGGTGTCCTAGGAGGGTGGATACCTTGGAGATGCAGAAACATCTGTTCTGCTCTGAAATTGGCAAGACAAGCTGGCTTGTTCCTCCCTTGCCTGATGCAATTGCCTGAGCTTACATTATTTTTCTTTAAGGCTTTGGCTATGTCTGATGTCGGCTGGCCCTGAGGCCATTTCTTTCTGCGCCCATTGTGGCATGGTATGAGCACAAGGAAGCTGGAGGAGTGGGATGGGGGGTCCTCAAACACTTCCAGTATGTTCTCCATCCCAGTTCCTGGGTTATAGCCAGTACCACCTGGGAGCCTTCCCTGGTGGACTTCCCTGGTGGCTCAGATGGTAAAGCATCTGCCTACAATGCGGGAGACCCAGGTTCAAACCCTGGGTTGGGAAGATCTCCTGGAGAAGGAAATGGCAACCCACTCCAGTATTCTTACCTGGAAAATCCCATGGACGGAGGAGCCTGATAGGCTACAGTCCATGGGGTTGCAAAGAGTCGGACGTGACTGAGCAACTTCACTTTCACTTTCTTTCTTTTACCTGGGAGGCTGAGGTGCCAGAGGCTGTGTGAAAGCTCTAAATTCAGGGAATTGCCCGGACCTCTGTTGTGTTCCTGGATTGTTTTTCTGGATACAGATACATTTTCTTGAGAAGCTATTTAATTCCTTACACCTTCATTACTGTCTTCATGGTTAAAACTCATAGGAACAGGGTTGGTGTGTAATGCTTAAATGAATTAGATAGCATTTGTGAAATAGTAGCTAATAAAATGGGAATTCAGGTTATTTAGCATTGTCTTATTTGGGGGCAGGACTCTGAGCTAAATCACTCACTGTTCCTCAACCAGCACACACAGTTTGAGTCCCTATACTGAAGCTAGGCCCTGAGAAAGTTACATGTGGCCCCTGGCTTCATGGAACTTGAACATGATTTCCTTTGTGTGAGAGCTTCTTGCATGCCTGCTGTATGCACAGGATCCTACTGGGTGACTGAGGCTGTAGAAGTCCATGCTCTCTGGAGCAGATGCTGTCGGTCTGCCCTGTCCCCTAAAGTCTTAGAGTTCCACGCACACCATCCAGTGACCAGCCACAAGCACCTGCAGCTGTTTGTCTAAGAGCTTACTCTGGTCACTGGAGCTCCATTGCCTGTGGGAGGGCAGGCTGGAGCTGCCAGAGAATGAGTGCCCCTCAGCAGCAGCCTCACCTGCTCCAGTGATTGACAGGAGTCGGGAGATAAACGCCCTGTCTTCCTCAACTGGGAAAACTCTGTGGCACATTCTTTTCTGTCTCAGAGTGTCCCTGGCTGCAGTGAGCTCCAGCTGGCCACCGTGGTAACTTGCTCGATAAAGCACCATGCACCACTATTCACTTCCTTCCCTTCCCTGTCTCACTTCCCCCTTCCCCGACTCCTGGGGTCACCTGCCCCCAAATATTTTGACTTGAATCTTTGTCTCAGCATCTGCTTCTGGGAGCACTTGGACTCAAGAGTCTTGCATGGTCTACAAATCCCTTTGGTAGAAGTCATGTTCTGATGAACCTGGCAGAAGATGTGCAAAGTGCTGGGGTAGAGTAAGAGAGGGCAGGATATATGGTTCCACAGAGACATCTGGGAAGATCCTTGGAAAGGTTACATCTGAACTAGGCTTTTAAGGATTGTTAGGGTTTTTGTTAGGGAGCTCTGATAAAGGGAAGGCATCCCAGGCTGAGAAAGCAGCTTTTGCAAAGGCCTAGGGGTGGGAGGAATATGAGGTGTACTTGGTGAGCATCTGGTATGGCTGTGGTTCACAGATCATCGGGTAGGATGAGGAATATAAGGAGAGTTACTTGGGGATCTGATTATGGGTTTGAATGTGAAGCTGACACACACAGGCTATTTTGGAGGCAGTGGTGAGGCTTCCAGTTATCTTAGCAGTGAGGGGGTAATATTGTCTTTAGGGATGAAGGAACAGGAGTAATAATACATGAGAAATAGAAATTTTGTAAATGTGAGGCTATGCTGTGACCTCTAGTTGCTGGGGATTTCAAACCGAGGGAGAGAAAGTGTTACTAATCAGAGTAATCAGGGAAATACCAGGGAAGGGGTAGAAATCAAGTTGAGTCTATTCATACACTGAATAAAGGGAAGTTAGGAGAAGGCAATGGCACCCCACTCCAGTACTCTTGCCTGGAGAATCCCATGGACGGAGGAGCCTGGTGGGCTGCCGTCTATGGGGTCGCACAGAGTCAGACATGACTGAAGTGACTTAGCAGCAGCAGCAGCAGCAGAAGCAGGGTAGATAGCATATGCAAAGGCCTGGGGGCAGGAATGATCGGGAATCAGGACTCTTCTTGACTTTTATGGGTTCCAGGCTCTTTGGCCCCTTCCTGCATAGAGTAATCAAAACAAATGATGTAAAGACAGATCTATTAATATTATACATTAAAACCTGTTATTTGGGCCTAAAGTTTTTTTTTTTCCTTCTGCTCCTAAAAGAAATGTAAACATGTTCCGTGGTCTCCTGAAGTCTCACGGGCTATCCGCGGCGTGCTCTCTGTGCCTGAGGGAAAGTCAGCCCTGCCTGACTTCAGGGGAGCCTGTTGATTCTGTTTCTCTGAGGCTGAGCTAAGCTGTCTCACCTCTTCTCATACTACTGTAGGGTTTCAGTATTAAAAGGAAGGAAACCTCTGAGTTCGTCATCCAAGCCCCAAAAGTCCTGAAGGCACAGTTCAGGACAGCCTTTCTGGGTGCCCCAGTAGCCCATAGTCACAAAGTCCTCAGGGAAGAGTAAGGGGATGGGAAGGAGTCACGGAGCCCAAAGAGTTATGTCTGAGTTTTTGTCGGTTTAGGTCCGTAAGCAAGCTTGGATATGCTGGTCTTCCCTCTCAAATACCTTCTGAACTTATCCTTCAAGGGCTTGTCCCTCCGTGCATATGTGGACACTCTGCCTTGGGCTGCATGCCCCTACTGTGCATTTCCATGGTCAGTGGTGCTGGGGAAGCTCCTTCCTGCCTTCCTGTGTTTCTTCAGAAATGATGACAGAAAAGGGAAGGTTTATAAGTGAAGTAATATCATCTGAAAAAAGGTGTCTGCAAAAAGCAACCCTCAGTGAGAAGACTGCCCGAAGTTTTTTTTTTCTTCTTTTTTTTTTTCTTCCTCCTTTTCAAAAAATAGTCAAAACACAGGCAACACATACTTGTAAAAGGATCAAAAAAGAGAGAAAATTGCAGCTGGCGGTTATTTTCTCCACTGTTATTTGGTTGCTCCTTAGCTTCCAGCTGTTGAAGTGGCGCATTTATAATCATGGGTGTTTCACTTCTCCTGGCAGTGTGTTGTGTTTTACTCCAAGTTTAAAAATGAACTTATGACTTCATTAATCCCATGTGCTGGGAAAAGAGAGGTGCAACCTTTTCTGTCATAAGATTTACTTCCTACGGATGTACATCTCCTGCCATGTAAATGCACAAAATTAGGATTTTGGTGAGCAGGGACATACTTTAACAGATATTTTTAGTTCTCTCTCCAAAGTTAAGAAGCATAATTCGATGTGAATGTTTTCTCCAAATATCTGAGCCCCATTTTCTGGTGAGATAGAAGATCTGTTTTATTAGTACTCCCCCACCCTCAGTTATCTGTGGGGAATATGTTCCTAGATGGACAGAGGTTGCCTAAACCATGATTATACTGAACCCTATATATGCTATGTGAAGAGCTGACTTGTTGGAAAAGACTCTGATGCTAGGAGGGATTGGGGGCAGGAGGAGAAGGGGATGACAGAGGATGAGATGGCTGGATGACATCACTGACTCGATGGACGTGAGTCTGGGTGAACTCTGGGAGTTGGTGATGGACAGGGAGGCCTGGCATGCTGCGATTCATGGGGTCACAAAGAGCCGGACATGACTGAGCTACTGAACTGAACTCAACTGATATATGCTATGTTTCGTCTGATACATACACACCTATGATAAAGTTTAATTTATAAACTAGATAGAGTAAGAGAATATTAGAATTACCGGTATCACTAGTCTTATGCTTGGGGACCATTATTAAGTAAGATAAGGATTACTCAAAACAGATGCTGTGATACTGTGACAGATGATCTGAAAACTAAGAGAGGCACTAAGTAACTGTAGCTACTAGTTACCTGTAACTGTAGTAACTGTAGTTACCTGTCAATAAGTGACAGGTAGTGTACGCAGTGTGGATATGCCGGACAAAAGAAGGACTCACCTTCCAGCAGGAAAGGGGTGAGATTTCGTCATGCTACTCAGACTGTCATGCAACTAAAAACTTCAGAATTGTTTATTTCTGAACTTCTTAAGGTTTTTGGACCACGGTTGACCTCAGGTAACTGAAGTGGTATAAAGCAAAACCACAGATGAGGGGAACTCTCTATAGTTTCTTTGTATGGATCCAAAATTATGAATGATGTTTCTTTGTCAAGATGTCAGCTAAAGTACAGATTTCATAGTTAGCTAACATTTCTTGTGTCCTTCTTTACAATTGCTCTTTCTTTGTAAACTGGGTTGACTTAAGAGTATTTGGTGCCTGCGTTACAAACGGCTTTCTCAGTGGACAAAAAGTCTGCTAAGTAATTATTTTAAATGAGGATGAGATGGTTTGGTGGCATCATTGACTCAATGGACATGAATTTGAGCAAACTCTGGGAGATAGTGAAGGACACGGAAGCCTGACATGCTGCAGTTCATGGTGTCGCCAAGAGTCAGATACGATTGAGCAACAAGTGAAGAACAATAAGTCATTCAAATGTATTAGTAAACAGGTGTTATTTTGGAAACACAGGGAAACAGAACCTCTAGTGTCTGTGGCCCCATGAAGAGGTCAAAGGCTATATGGTGAGATTTAATGGCAAAAGAAAAAAGTACCCCTCCCCACCAATAAATACATATTAGACCATTTAAAAAAAAATGTTTTTTTCTTTTTCATCTGGCTAGATTAAGTTAGTACGTCATCCTGGCCAGAACTATCATAGCTTTGTATTATAAGGCCAGAGAAATTTAAGGCTGACATGGACCTTAGCAATTCTTGTGTGTCACTTTTTTAAACAATTGAGAGAACTTGGGGTTCAGAGATTAAGTGGCTCGCCCGAGATCACAGCTTGCAGCATCAGCTTGTCGTGACTGTGTTTGCATTTCCAAGTTCGGTGTCCTTTTAGAGTCAATATGGCACCCCACTCCAGTAGTCTTGCCTGGAAAATCCCATGGATGCAGTCCATGGGGTTGCCAAGAGTCAGACACAACTGAGCAACTTCACTTTCACTTTTCACTTTCATGCATTGGAGAAGGAAATGGCAGCCCACTCCAGTGTTCTTGCCTGGAGAATCCCAGGGATGGGGGAGCCTGGTAGGCTACCGTCTATGGGGTCACACAGAGTCGGACACAACTGAAGTGACTTAGCATAGCATAGCATAGCACCCTGCCTGACCTGGATTCAAGTGGCAGAGGCTGAGGAGATGAGTGGATTATGGAGGTGAGTAGTGATGATCTTTTCAAGAGGTTGTCTATCCCTGTAGTCCTGCAGGGCCTAAGAGAAGAATGCAGAGAGTTAGGATACCAAGCCATCAAGTAGGTGTCATGGAGGTGGCCACACTCACTATGGACATAATGAGGGAGACATTCCACCTTGTGATGGTAACAGAAAAGGCTTCTTGGAGGATGCAATATTTGAAGTAGGTCTGGAAGTAGGTAGAGTTTTTATAGGCACTGGAGTGGACCTTATTGGTGCGATTGCTGTTAATCCTGTCCAGGGGCACACAGATCTGTAGAGGAGTTCAAGGGGCTTGGCGGCTCTCATAGTCCTTTTTTCCTGCATCAGCTCTGGGGGGGATGGATGCAGGGAGCTCCAGGCCTTGGGTGTGCATGTTTGTGCATACATGTGTCCTTACCACCTCTGCCCACGAGTTTCTCCTATGGATGCTATCTCTGCAAGTACAAAGCACCAAGGAGATTAGGCTGTGGCTGTGGGGAGGGATTTCAGGCATTGGCAGCAGAGGTTCTCCAGCCCATGTGGCTCTTGCTGGCGAGGCCAACCCTGGAGCTCTGGGCTGGCAAGGCTGAGGCAGCAGAGGTGGAGATGGCCCCCACCTGGAAGCAGTCCTTGCCTCCCCAAGCCTCATCTCCAGGAGGCCACCATCTCCAAAGATGCTGTCTCATGTCCTGTGGATGGACTCAGAGCTGCCTTAAAAGAAAGTGAAAGTTGCTCAGTTGTGTCTGACTCTTTGTGACCCCAAGAATCAGTCCATAGAATTCTTCAGCCTAGAGTACTGGATTGGGTAGCTGTCCTCTTTTCCAAGGGATCTTCCCAACCCAGGGATTGAACCCAGGTCTCCTTAAGGAAGACTGCAAATGACTTAAAACCCACGCCGTCCCTCTGGGGCTGCTTGGCACACATCTCCTAGTCTGCCCTGCTTTTCTGAGTCTTTAAAATAAGTTTTCATTAATTTGAGCTTGCAGCAAAGGGAAGTAACCTGTGGCTTATAAATAATGGCAACAGCTTTATGGAAACACCTAAAAATCACCAGAGGCTCATAATAAGAAAGTTCTCCATCTCCAGGTGCAAAAACATGCTGGTGATTACTTGTTGAGCAAGACCTTGTCAGCTTTTTTATTACAATACATTATTGGGTAATAGTTTTAAAATTATTTATAGAAAGAAATGGAGCTATGTAGAGAATTCCATCATTTAATATGTTGTCTGTGAATCTCATTAGCCTTTTTAGCCTAGGGTTAGGAAGAAAAATAAGAGAGTTGGCTGTATTTTGAAGATGGAGCTCTATATACACTTTTTGTCTGGGGTCTTGTTGACCTTCTGTTAAGTTGCTTCTTTGTGAATCTTTCTGTGTTACAGCTCTGGTTTCCATGGTATTTACATAAACCTAGCAATAGTTTGCTATTTAGAAGTGGTGGCAGGAGCTATGATCTCCTCATCCAAGGACTCGGAGCAGGATAGGATGCCGGCTCTGCAGGCCATACGTAGAAAATGTCTCTTCCAGGTAACTTATGAGTGTATAAGGCTTGTGGGGGAGCAGTGGGGATGCCAGCGCCACAAGGCGTGTGGGTGGCCTCTCCCCTGTCTCCCGGTGACAGAGGCAGGCCCAGTGTTCTGTGTTTTGGAAACCCATCCTGAGAGTTCTCCCATACAGCAGCACAGCAGAGTCTGGATGTCAGCAGCACTGGGTTTCTGGCTTCATTGTTGCCCTGGCCATGTTCTGTAGTTCTTGGCAGAATCCCATCCTGGGAGTGGGTTACTGTGGAGAATACAGCTCTGTCCTTTCCATGGTCTGTGCTACATGCTGACCCCACAGCTGGCTGCCTGAGCAGGCCTTGAACTCAGCTTCAGCTGACACATCCCAAATCCTCCTACTAAATGGAGGGCTAGCTTCCTGTATCCAAGGATGTTAGTGAAGTCAGATCAAGGTTGAAATTGGAATCCAGGGAGGGAATCATATATCAATTATCATTGTCCAGTGTAACATGTCTACTAGCCCCGGGCCAGGTACTAAGAGAAAGCCCTGCTGTGGAGGCAACTGGACCTGAGATCAAATACGGGCCCTGGAATGCTGTGTTTAGTCCTTTGTAGTTCACAACAAGGCATAAAACTGGGGGGAAATCTACTTTAAAAGGATTCATTAGAAGCAAACACAGTAGAAGGCAGAAAGAGGTAACTTGGAGCACAGTGACTGTGGGTAAAGAAGCCTCTGTAAGCCTCAGTGACTTTGCCTGTAGACTGGGAATAATGGTATGCACCTCCTAGGTTTCTGAAAGGGTTTACTGAGTTAATGGAACTAAAGTGCTCAGAGCTGTGCCTGGCACCTGGGTAGCTAGTGGTGGGTAAATGTGGAGGCTCACTAGGGCCCAGTGAGTGGAAGAGCCAGGGTCTGAACCCAGGGAATCTGGTTGCAGAACTGCTGCCTTACTTCTGTGATATGATGCTGCCCAGGGCCTGGTAGACCAGATGTCTTGAACTGAGTTGTGAACAATGGCTCAAATCATGCCAGACAGAGAAGAGGGACTTTGATCTGGGGGGTGACAGCATAGTGTAGGGGAGCATGACTGTAGGCGCCTTCCTTGGGACCAGCCTCATTCTTGTCTTTGCACACCCATTTAATTTACAGACATTGACAGACACCTGTTATATTTCAGTGCCGGCGCTGGGCATAAAGGGAACAGACATGGATAAGACAGTTCCTCCCTCAAAGAGTTGGCAGTGGTGGGAGGACGATGAGGACAGTGACATCACTGATGTGGAGAGTTTATCCTACAGGGTAAAAAGAGAAAATAGTTGTTCTCTGAGGGCTTACTGTCAGGCATGGTTCCACATGTTTTACATGTCTTAACTCATTTAATCCTCACAGTGACCTAGGAAGCAGGTGTCATTATGATGTCCAGTTTTGAGAAAAGGAGCTCAAGTTCAGAGAGAGGTTTAGTAACTTGATTGATGGCACAGAGCCAATAAGGGACAGAGCTAGCATGCCAGGCTGGGCATCCTGGTCCGAGTTCCTGCTCCTAACCCTTCACTGCATGGTCTTATGTGAGGCCCATCATGGAAGCCCCAAAGGTAAAAGGAAAGTTGAATTTTGATTTACCGAGAAACAGAAGGACAGTATAGGCTCATTTCATTTGCCTCACTGGTCTGCATATCCTGATTCTTTGCATTATTTGGAAAGTTGTTTAGCAGTGTTGATATCTTCATCGTAAAGATTTTGTTCAGTGCATGTCCTGTGGGTGTCTGTCCAGACATCAGGACAGAAGCTGTTCAGCACCTGGTGCTTCAGGGTTCAGCTCGCTTGTTCTTGTAAGATGCAGGAAGCCTTCAGTACAGGGGAGTGACCGTGGGCTTTTAGATTCATGGAGTCTCAGTGAGGGAGTCTTTGGAAAGACTCCTCTCATGAAAACTCAAGGAAACACTTCTCCAAGAAAGGTTTCTGGAATCTTTAGCACATTCTGTAAAACTGTTGCTATGGTAAAAAGATGGCAGCTTTTGCAGTGGTATGTGTGTGAGTGGATTTGTTTCCTCACTCCCTGGGATTTGTGGTCTGGAGGAGATCCAGAGGCAGCCCTGGGGATTTGGAGAAATGCTCGTTTGCTCTAGTCCTTGTGATGCCTCTCTGCCATGTCTGAGCAGGCAGGATATTTAAGACGTTAATTTTCAAAAATGCATTGTCCTTGAGTTATTAATAAATCTCTCTCTCCCTTTCCGCCTTCCTTGTTACTCTTCTCTTTGTTGCTGTCTCTCCCTAACCCTGAAAGTCGTCATCAGCTTGACTAAATCCCTTGCATTGACCTTAGTCTGGTTCACTAGTTTTCTTCTGCTTGTAGCTGAGCACTTAAGCTTGATTCTCCTTGTGGGTGGTATTTGGGGTACTTGTCTCCCCCTGCTCAGGTCACTGCCTCATTCCCAGGCCCTGCGCTTGGCAAATATATCCTTTTGGACAGGGTCTCTCCATTCATTGCTGACTCCGTCAGTTCAGTTCAGTCACTCAGTCATGTCCAACTCTTTGCGACCCCATGAATTGCAGCACACCAGGCCTCCCTGTCCATCACCAACTCCCGGAGTCCACCCAAACCCATGTCCATTGAGTCCGTGACGTCATCCAGCCATCTCATCCTCTGTCGTCCCCTTCTCCTCCTGCCCCCAATCCCTCCCAGCATCAGGGTTTTTTCAAATGAGTCAACTCTTCTCATGAGGTGGCCAAAGTATTGGAGTTTCAATATCAGCTTTAGTATCAGTTCTTCCAAAGAACACCCAGGACTGATCTCCTTTAGAATGGACCAGTTGGATGTCCTTGCAGTCCAAGGGACTCTCAAGAGTCTTCTCCAACACCACAGTTCAAAAGCATCAATTCTTCAGCACTCAGCTTTCCTCACAGTCCAACTTTCACATCCATACATGACCACTGGAAAAACTATAGCCTTGACTAGATGGACCTTTGTTGGCGAAGTAATGTCTCTGTTTTTGAATATGCTATCTAGGTTGGTCATAACTTTTCTTCCAAGGAGTAGGGAGTCTTATAGCTCAGTTGTGTCCATCTATTTGTGACCCCATGGACTATAGCCCACCAGGCTCCTCTGTCCATGGGATTCTCCAGGCAAGGATACTGGAGTGGGTTGCCATTTCCTTTTCCAGGGAATCTTCCCAACCCAGGGATCGAACCCAGGTCTCCTGCATTGCAAGCAGACACTTTACCTCTGAGTAAGCGTCTTTTAATTTCATGGCTGCAATCACCATCTGCAGTGATTTTGGAGCCCCAAAAAATAAAGTCTGACACTGTTTCCACTGTTTCCCCATCTATTTCCCATGAAGTGATGGGACCAGATGCCATGATCTTAGTTTTCTGAATGTTGAGCTTTAAGCCAACATTTTCACTCTCCTCTTTCACTGTCATCAAGATGTTTTTTAGTTCTTCTTCACTTTATACCATAAGAGTGGTGTCATCTGCATATCTAAGGTTATTGATAGTTCTCCCGGCAATCTTGATTCCAGCTTGTGCTTCTTCCAGCCCAGCATTTCTCATGATATACTCTGCATATAAGTTAAATAAGCAGGGTGACAATATACAGCCTTGACATACTTCTTTTCCTATTTGGAACCAGTCTGTTGTTCCATGTCCAGTTCTAACTGTTGCTTCCTGACCTGCATATAGGTTTCTCAAGAGGCAGTTCAGGTGGTCTGGTATGCCCATCTCTTTCACACAGTTTATTGTGACCCACACAGTCAAAGGCTTTGGTATAGTCAATAAAGCAGAAATAGATGTTTTTCTGGAACTCTCTTGCTTTTTCGATGATCCAGCGGATGTTGGCAGTTTGATCTTTGGTTCCTCTGCCTTTTCTAAAACCAGCTTGAACATCAGGAAGTTCACAGTTCACATATTGCTGAAGTCTGACTTGGAGAATTTTGAGCATTACTTTACTAGCGTGTGAGATGAGTGCAATTGTGCAGTAGTTTGAGCATTCTTTGGCATTGCCTTTCTTTGGGATTAGAATGAAAACTGACCTTTTCCAGTCCTGTGGCCACTGCTGAGTTTTCCAAATTTGCTGGCATATTGAGTGCAGCACTTTCACAGCATCATCTTCCAGGATTTGAAATAGCTCAACTGGAATTCCATCACCTCCATTAGCTTTGTTCATAGTGATGCTTTCTAAGGCCCACTTGACTTCACATGCCAGGATGTCTGGCTCTAGGTGAGTGATCACACCATCGTGATTATCTTGGTCGTGAAGATCTGACTCCATAGAGACCTTCAAAGCATCTTCAGGCTAGAAAATGCTACCTTAAGCAAACCTACATGGTATAGCAGTCTCAAGATGTCCAGATTCGTGATTACTGACATGAACTGTCTCGTTTATGAAATGTCGAGCTCACAGTGTAACCATTTGTAATTTTGTTCTTGTGAGCCCCTCATAAGTGGCGTTTGGTGATGCCCATGACTTTGCAGGTGCAGAAGAGACAAAGACAGAAGTCACGTGTCCAGTATGTTAGTGACTTTGGGATGACAGACTTGACAGAAATCTAAGAGTCTGATGCCGGTCAGTTTATAATCTGTCCATTCCAACCTTCGCGTACATTTTACAGATGAGGAAGCCAAAGTACAGGGAGGAAAACTGCTGAGCAGAGTCACATAGCTGCTTATGGCAAAGCGTTGTTCAGGATCTCTGTGCTCATATCCTTAGCACTGTACCATATCTTAGACCTCCTTCCTTCTGGCACTAAGATTTTCTACCACGTTCTTGAAGAGCCAAAAAAAAAGAGAATGGAGAATACACTCAGCTCAGCCTGGGTTTTACAATAGCAGTAATAGGAGCTGCTCAATAAACACCATGCTGAATTCCCAGGAAATGCCACTTGCTCTCTATGCGTGCAGCTTGGAGCAGATGCTGGTATGATCTCACCCTCCAGGGACGGGTGTGAGGGTGGGAGGGCGGACCGTCTTGTTTCACCAGAGTAATTTCCTAGAGAGAGGGGAGCTCATGTTGTGTGTGGTCTGTCTAATGCCTCTCACATCCAATAACTTTAAGACCAGTCAAATGAATAATGTAGGGCGAAACAAATGGAGTCACTCTTTAGATATTTAAACAGGGATATTTCTGCCATGGACATGTAAATCTTTAATAGGACAAGAGATTTGGTCCTACAACAAAAAAACAGTAAGTAAACAACAATGCCAAGTTGCTGGAGTCCTGGTTCTTTTGCACTATTTTAGGTTCAATCGTTACTGACTGATACTACATTCCCCAAGTAGACAAATTTGTTGAGGTCTCACTTCACAGGGAGTGGTGTGTTTTCCAGACTGGGTCATAACTTAGTGTAACACATGAGCTTTAGGGGTATCTCTCTAGAGGTGTCTAGTGGTATCTGCTCGGGTGGTAGACAAGACAGAGACATGCAGAAAGATGCATACAGATACGGGCCGGGGGATTCCCTGGTGTTTCGGTGACTGGGACTCAGTGCTGTCATTGCCAGGGTCCAGGGCTTAATCTCTGGGCAGGGAACTAAGATCCTGCAGGCCATGCAGTGTGATGAACAAAGAAGAAGCAAATACTGGTCAGGATGTGCCAATCGTAAACCTGGTTCTATGGCTACTCTGCTGTCCTGCCATTCGGGGAGGAAGGGATGGCGTGTATTATCCTTTAACAGGGGAATTTATGCTATGAAATAGTTTCACCTGGGCAGAGTGTGTAGGGCTGAATCTCCACTCCTGTAGGAGGCAATCTGGAGAAATTTTTGAATAGTTGTCAAACATCTCCAAATGAGGTAGGAAAAAACCATGTGTATATTTATGTAGGCATGCACAAACCCATGTATCGATGAGCTTCCAACCTAGAGGGACTTCCTGGGGTAAGAGTGAGGCTCCTCTAAAGTTAGTTTAAAACAAAACTGAAGCATGTTTTATTTCCAAAAGCTAAAATTTTGAAGCACTCTTGTGGTGAGAAAGTTTGTTTCAAACTGTATTTACATATCGCTTTTTAGCGGATCCTTGCAGACCAGGAATTTAATATCGGTAAGCTTCCTGTTCTGTCATGCAGACCTATTCATATGCCTTAGAAGTGAACTCCTTCATCCTCCAGTGGCTCCACCCCTTGTCTCTCCGTTGACCTGCCTCCTTTTACTTCTTACCTCTTTCTTTTCTGTTCCTGCTACTGAGGTGAGCAAGAAGAAACCAAATATAAAATTCTTCCAAGTCTATTCAGAGTTGACATCTGTCTCCTCTCTACCCAGGAAGCCAGAATTTGCAACAATGGGGAAAAATCATGGCTTCTGCCTTCTTGCCGGCCATATTCCATCAAATGAACTACTTTTGGGGACCAGTTCCTTCTTTTCTGGCAGAGCTTTCACATTGAGAAAGGAGAGTTAATCCTACTCTGAAGCTTTCAGTGGTTGCCACCTTAATGATTTCTTTCCTCCTTACCAGGCCTAACAGCACAGGCCTGACTGGGCTTGTCTTCCTTGATAGGTCGCTATGGTTCAGATGACCTTGCCTGGTGCACTGTGGGCATAAGCGCCTTGATCATATACCTGAGACCAGGAGAAGGGTGTGCGTGTCCTTGTTGGGAGCTTGGTTCTTACCAGTCGGCTTGGAAGTTGCCTTCTGCCACCTCCTTCTCATTCATATGGTGAACTGTGAACTCCTTACTCTGATTTCCATCCATGCATTATGTTTGGCCTTTGATGAAGGGTCCCAACATTAATGGGTGTGTTTTCAACTTATATATTTTACGTCACCCTGAACTGCTCACTGTGGGCATAAGTCACTGAATGAATGACTCTTTTCCCAGAATTTGGATGAAGACTCATAATCTTTCTCAACAGTGTTCTGAAGGGAGCCATCAAATGACCAGATTTATTGTGAGACTTGAAACCTATTTACTCTCCCTGCTTCTAGTTCAAATCCTTGTTTTCATCTTCAGCCCAGACCCTTTGGTAGGACTTTTTCCTCCCTCTTCTTTCCATGTTATTTTCTGCATTCTGTTCTTCACCTACTGTTGGTGGTGGTAGTGTAATGGTGGAGAGGGTGATGATACCCAGTGTTTATTAGACTCTAACAGTCTGCCAGAATGCACAGAGTGCTGTGCATGGATTACCTCATCCAACTTTTATAATAAACATAAGGCATACTTACCTTCATTTTGCCAACAGGAAGACAAAGGCCAGGGGAGCTTAGGTGACTTTCCCAAAGTCACAGAGTAAATTGTCATCTGAGCTTCACCTTAAACACACTCTGCCCTTTTCTTTCTGTCTCAGTACCAACTTCCTTAGCACCTCATTACATCTTCCATAGTCACTGAATTTTATTCTTTATCATCGTGGCTAACCTAAATACTGACTGCTTTGGAAAAATTAAAATTATGGTGTCCTTAATAAAATAACTTTGGAGGGGGTGTAGATGTCTGCACTGGGAATAGTTTTTGTGTGTGAAACAAAACTTCAGCTTGTTATAGTCCATGAAGTCAATGGTTCAGTTAATAATGCCCCTAATGGCGTAATTCTGCTCAGCGCCAGTGATGGATACCTTTAAAACCAGAGACTAGAGTTAATGGCAAGACATGGGGAAATCAGTGCTGTCAGAAATACAGCTGAGCTGGGAACGACATGGGAGAGGAAAACCCCCAGAAGCCACTTGATGTTACTGGTTCTAGTCTCATAAATCTCAGTCTCCAGTCCTTCCTGTACATCCCCCATCCATCCCAGCAGCACCCCAAGCATATCCCGTCTTTGCAGGGTATGTTGCATTTCCACTTGAGCCTTCTGTGCTCAGAGGTTTGGTGGTAGATCAGGGCAGTTATCCATATACACTGGTACTTGGAATTGCTCCGTTCTGTGTGCTTGTTCCAAACAGGAAGAGAATATTTTTAAATACTCTCTTTTAGGATGTCTTAAGACTCCTCTAAGTACGATGCCCGTCAAAGGAATGACCTTCTCTTGTACAGATTCTCCTCCTTTGCACTTCTCCCCACCTCCTTGTATTGGAATAAGTCCCCAGAGACTCACTGTGGCCTAGGACCAAGATGTAGGCCAAGTGGAAACACACCAAAGTGATTTAATAGAAAAGGTAATTCCTATTCAAACGGGATGGTCCCTTATTCATTTCCTCGGATTATCATCAAATTTATGTCACCAGCAAAGGAGCTTTATTGAGTTTCACAGAGATATTCCTTTTGCTCTCATTGTCGTTAGTTGGCACCCTGACATTTTCATATGTGTCTCAGCTAATGCCTCAAAATTACTCCATCTACAAATGTAACAATTGAACAGATAATTTTAATAAGATTCAGCTTGACTTCAGACTGCACTCCTTCCTTTCTTTATAGAATGCAAATTGTAACCTGTTTTTAAAGCCGTGCAATGCAGTGAACTTTAATGGGATTTGACAACATCATATTAAGCACAACAACTACGCATAATGTACCGAAAAATTGGACGTGAAATTGGAAACATAGCTGAGAACAAAGTAAATTTACATGGTTTGGTAGTTTGAATGTCTGATATCATATTCTCTCATGCAAGCCCCATAAAAAAGCAAAGGATTTAACAATGGATATCAGCAGAAAGTGCTTTTAAAGTTAAAACTGATGGATGGCTTGTCAAAAAAAATAATTGCATTGGTTGGAAAGTCGGGATGCGTGCTGAGGGGGAGAGAACAGGATCTACAGAGAGGATGATGGGAAGTGACAGTGGTCTGTCAGGAAGGACTGGCTGCCCAGAGGAGTGTGAAGCCGGAGCTATGAGGTGGCAGAGTAGAACAGGCTGTCAGAGCGGGAAAGTGGCTTTAATACCCTGAAAAGCAAAGGAATCCGCCTGTCAGCTTTGCTCAGCCGTGCTGAAAGAGGAAGGGAACATGGCATCGAGTTAGAGACATGGAGCAGGGGTGGGGTGGGGACAGGGAGCAGCGCCGGGGAGCATGGGCGGACAGTGAGCTGGGGCGGGCGAGGCTGCTTCTGTGGGGCTTTGCTTTTCTACTGTGATGTTTTCTCCTTGTTTTTCAAGGGCCAGTGAATTAAATTGGAGGGGCTGGGGTTTTTGCTGGGCCTTTCAAAATAATGGCGATTTAAGGAAGGCACATACATGTCCGAATGGCCACCTGCCAGACCAGTGGAGTGGGTGGCTTTCTCGCAAGGATGCCTAGGCACGCCCTGGCTTATTTCTGGCTTTTCAGATCTCTAGCCTCTTCTGCTGACCTTTTCTTCCCTTGAAGTCATGCTGTCCATTTTCGTGGGCACACCACTGATAGCGAGTCACTCTGGGACTGGCTTATCTTCTGCCAAAGTACTTCGAGAGGACTTAAGACTTAAGCCATCCAACAGGATCATGATTAAAATGCAATAATCTGATGATTTTTCCATAAATATTTTTTTGCTCTGTCAGCATTAGGTTTTGAATAATTTATTGTTCTTCCTTAATATACTCCTGGCAGTGAGGTTAATTTGGTCATCTTGCAGGGGCCTGGCTGGTAATGAACATTTTTATATCAGGCCTTGGAGTACTTCCTCCGTAACACACATCATGTCTTTACGATTTAATTGCCCCAGTTGCTTGGGAGCGTTAGCGCCTAGGAGGGGTTAGAATATGGTAGTTTATCATATTAAAAATATTTTGTATATTTGACCTTAAAAAAACTTGTTTTTAGGACTGTCTAAAATTTTAAACTACATACAGCATCAAACACTTATTTTGTGCCAGGCAACATTCTGGATGCTTATATATACATTAACCCCTTTAACTCCTGTAACAACCTTATGAGGTAGGTTCTATTAATAATGTCACTTTGCATAAAGTTATTAAGTTGAAAGCTATATATATATATATATATATATATATATATATCACTTTGCAGACTAGGAGTCTCAGGCCCAGAGAGGTTAAATAACTTGGACAAGGTCACACAGCAAGTAAGTGGTAGAACTAGGATTCTCGTTCTGGTAGTCTGGGAATAGAGTCCATGCTCTGCATAAGTGTGCTACATGTGTGGGGACACTTGTAGATGCCAACTTTGATTCCTGTTTCATCTCTCTTATTCTTGTGTGTCTAATGCATTCTGAGAAGGGTTTTATTAAAATTAGGCATCAACAATAGGCGGAACAGAGTGACTGTCTGCTGCTGCGGCTGCTGCTGCTAAGTCGCTTCAGTCGTGTCCGACTCTGTGCGACCCCGTAGACGGCAGCCCACCAGGCTCCCCCATCCTTGGGATTCTCCAGGCAAGAACACTGGAGTGGGTTGCCATTTCCTTCTCCAATGTGTGAAAGTGAAAAGTGAAAGTGAAGTCACTCAGTTGTGTCCGACTCTTAGTGACCCCATGGACTGCAGCCCACCAGGCTCCTCTGCCCATGGGATTTTCCAGGCAGGAGTACTGGAGTGAGGTGCCATTGCCTTCTCCGAGTGAGCTGCCTAGGAAACAGCAAAGCCCTAGAGTGATTTTCCCTGAGCTGTTATCAGTGTTAAAAGAAGGGCAGGGCAGGGAAAAGATCCCGCAAGCAAGGCCCTTGTGATCACAAAGGGAGACCAGCTTCCATGCCAGGAGGAGAGCACTTATCTGAAAGTTTTGGTCTCCTGCTGGAAGACAAACATGGGCCTACACACAGCATTCAATCCTAGGTTGTAACCAGCCAGTTTCCAGAAGATCGGGACCTCTCTTCCTGGTTTTCCTGGGACCTGGCTGGAGATGTGAGCTGGTAGCCTGCCCTTCTTTTTACCTCAAATTCACACAATGTAGTAGGAAACTGCTCATTAAATGGATTAATGACTGGGGTATAGGTGGGTGTAAATGACCATTCTGGATCGTACTCACGTCCTCCATTGTCCAGGCGCATCTCATGGATTACAGCGTTTGCCACCACACTTCAGTGCCCGGTCGTGTTGCCATGAACCTGCTTTCCCAGGCCTGTAACTTGCTGTAAACAAGCAGAGTGGGTTTCTAGTTTGTGGGCTGTTTACCTCCCCCAGCGGGAGATTTTTTTGTTTCTTCTCCTGGGAATCTCTGGTCTTTTTTGTTTGTTTGTTTCATTCTGTGTGATACCAAGAGGGGAGGGAATCATTCTATTGTTCTACATCAGAAGGCACACGCCATCCTGTGACACCCAGCTTGGTATGGTGTGATTTTTTTAAGAAGCCTTCCTGCTGTCCCGCTCCACATTCTGGCTGCAGCAGATCTAAAAGCTGCACAGTAACATTGCTCGTCACAAGTTGGATTTTTATGAACATCACCGAGTTTTCGATTCTTGAATCAAAAAGCTCCAGGGTTGGAATGGATGGAACTTAACGGAACTCTTCCTTGGCCGCTCTCAAGGGTCTCCATCGATGGGGAGCTCACTAGCTCTAGGGATAGCACAGACCAGCTTAGCTGAGACAAGTAGAAAGTTTGTTCTTAGACTGAGCCAGATGTATTCCTCCGCAATTTCCTTCCGCTGGTCCTTGTTTTAACTCCCGGGACTATACGCATTCCAGGTATATAGTGAGTACATCGTATCATCCAGTGGAAAACTGTGAAGGTGAAGGCTGGCTTGTCTTCTCCCTCAGCTGCTGGTGCTGTGTGTATTTTGGAGACCCTCATAGCTAGAGACCTCTCAAAACTTTCTCCTCCTCCTCTCCCCTTCCTCCTTCTACCCTGCTTTTGACGGTACACTGATCCTTGCACCAGATCTCAGTTTCTTTCATTAATGTGAGGTAGCCCTGAGCCTTTTAACACTGAGGTAAGAACTCAAGTGTTAAAGGAAGGACCTCTTGACTTGAGGCCAAGGAGCGAGACTCATTCCCCACAATGAGACTGCAAGCTGGTGATGCTGTTTCCATTTTACAGTTCAAGACAGTGAAGCTCAGAAAGGTTAAACTGCTGCCCCAAGGACACTTGGCACGCAAACAGTGGAGGAGATTCGGACTCAGGTCCACAGACGTCAGCGCTGGCTCTTTAGAAGGCAGATCTGGTGTACGTGTTCTTAGCGCAGGCTCCAGGACCCAGCAGGCCTGGGTTCAAATCTTGCCTCTACCACATACTAATTGGTAACCTTAAGGGAGTTGTCCACCCTCTGTATGCGTCAGTGTTTCATCTGTGAAATAGTAATAACAGTACCTGCCTCATGAGATTCCTGTGAACATTAAATGAGAGGAAGCATATAAAGCACTTGGCACAGCAGCTGTATGTGCTAACAATTCAATAAATGTAATGACATCATCATCACCACTGGCACTGCAGATACTTTTTGACTTCATAGGGCGTACCAGAGCTTTGCACTGTGTTGGTTGCAGCGGAGCCTGCAGTGTGGCCTCCTAATTCTTGTGAGGCGGGTGCCAGCAAATTCATGGGGTGGGTGCAAATAGCCCCTCATGCTGATGCTTTTCAATTGAGGTTGGGTAGGGTCTGGGAAGTGTGGCAGTCACTTTTCTTTTTTTTTTAGTTTTGTTTTTTTACACTTCAAGAAGATTGCCGCAGTTATCTGGAAATCTATTGCTCGGGCAAAGGCAGGATTGCGTGATACAATTTAAAAGGCCGGCAGTTGCATTTCATCCTTTTCACAAGAAAATAACCCCTTACTCCAGTGAAGCTAAAAATAAAAATGGCAGTACATTTGGCAACCACGCTTCTTCCTTTATTACCTCAGCAGTATCTGAATAAAATGTCTTATTAAGCAAGATATAAGGGCAATGAAAGGGAGAGTAAGTCAAATTAGTTGACATCTAAAGCTTGGTGTATCATATACAGTGAGGGTAGTTACTGTTTAGTAAAATGGATTTAATGCTTAATATAAATGCTGATATTTAGATGGCTATATTTTGGCAACTCAGGGGAAAGAGTGGTAGCTTTTGAGCCTGTAGATCTAGGTTTTAGCTTCTGCCCCAGCACAAACCACTCGTGTGGCCCTGGGTGATTCACTCTTTTCGCCTTGGACCCCACTTCCTCCATATATAAATGAAGGGTGTTGCCTGGAGCCCAAGGGCTTTGTGGCAGGATCTTAGGGTCACATGGGGAGGGGACAATAAGAAATGGGGCTCTGGAGGTCCACCCCATTTTAACTGATGCAATGTTGCCTATATCTGCAAGTATGTCTGGATCCCTGGATGAGTTTTTCTTTGAGGAAAGGATTGTGACAATTAAAAAAAATGCATTTTAGAGGCAGAAGATTGGATTATTTCTAAGGAGGCTTGCGATTCTAGCTCTCTGAGGTTCTGTGACGCCCAATAAGAGTTAGTTTGGATGCAGTCTGGGCTCGTTCAGCTCTACCACCATCCGTGGTCAGAGGGACCTTGGTGCACAGGGACAGGGCAGTGCCCTAGGACATGGCACAAGGCGAGTGTGACCAGGAAAGAAAAGGTGACAAAGCCTTTTGCACAAATATGGATGTGGCAGGCTTGTGTGTGGGGGATGAATGCATACCTGAGCATTTTATTGTGTGGAGTGTTGGTGTGAATAAGTAAAATTTGTGCATGAGTTGGTAGAACTTATCTGTAAATCTGTGTCTCATGTTTGTAAAGACGTGTGCCTAGCCCTACCTGTGAGGTCTGTGCACTTGGTACTTTCCATGGCCTCCTCTTGTCTCTTTGGGACCTGCCAGTGCCATGGTGGCTTAGCCTTTATCTTCATGCTTGAAATGAAGAAACTGAGTCTTAGAGAAGCTGAGTAATTTCACCAAAGTTACACAGCTGATAATTTGCAGAGTAGCAGAATAGAGAGGTTTTATAGGGTCTTTGTTTAATGTATGTCTGGGATATGCCTCCAGCAGTTAGGTAGGTATTCTCCTTTATCTGTACTAAGCTTCTGATGGCCTTCCTATTTGAAAGTGGGTTACCAGTTTGGTAGCCTTCCTTTGTTCAAAGAAATGTGATCTCAAAGCCAGAGACAAGGAAAATTAAGCCTCATATCAAAAGGTCCTTTATCTACACAGCCATTAAATATGTGTATAACAAGAAGCTTCTCCAAAGTCTTTTAGAGCACTGGGTTTTGTTTAAACTTCTGCTCTATTACTTTTGGGTATAGTAGATGGGGTAATGACATATTGGGGATTTGCTCAGACCTTACTTGTTTTTGAGGCCTCCTTTCCCAAATTTCTGCTCTTATAGAGTTGGGAGCCTGTTGAAAATTAAGGCTTAATCAGTAGCATGTACTATGCAAAACCATTCTTAGATACTACTGGAAAATAACTGAATACAATTTTTACCTTGAGGACTTGGAAAATCTTGTTACCTTTTATTCCTACCATGAAGCTCATTGAAGACTTTGTCAGTCATTCTACTTCATTCGTAGTCTGAGAGGCTTTTATTCTGAAGAAAACATCATAGAGCTCCAAGTAGATTTATGCTCTGCTTCTGATGGTTCATAAAGTCTAAGCATAGCTAATAATAGTTCTTTCACCTGCTTTGCTCAAGACTAAGATCTTTTATAAACATGCCCACCAGAACCATCAATCACTGTTTAGATATTTAAATTTTAGTAGGTAAAATGAGAATGGATTAAGAGCAGGCTTTTGCAGTTTGGAGCTTAGGCCTTTCAGAGAGCATTCTGTGGAATTTCTTGGTACCATATTTGGAGATGAGGGGAAACTGGAATCTTTGCACACTGCTGGTGGAAGTATAAACTGATGCAGTCACTTGAAGAAATCTGGAAATCCTGGTAAAAACAAATATATGTCCTCTACGACCTAATGGTCCTACTCCTGGATTCATAGCTCAGAAAAGTTCTGCAGTAAGTGGACATTAGAAAGAAAGAAAGTGAAGTTGCTCAGTCATGTCTGACTTTTTGCAACCCCGTGGACTGTAGCCCACCAGGCTCCTCTGTCCCTGGGATTCTCCAGGCAAGAATACTGGAGTGGGTTGCCATTTCCTTCTCCAGGGGATCTTCCCAACCCAGGGATCGAACCCAGGTCTCCTGCATTGCAGGCAGATGCTTTATCCTCTGAGCCACCAGATGAAGGTGCCAAATTTGACCTTGCCCTGACTTATAAATAACCATTAATGTATCCAAGTTGTTTCCACAAATTGAATGGCATTTCCTGTTAAGGGCTGTCAGTTCAGAATCTCCATTGCTCTAGGAATATCTGTAGCCTCATGGAGACCCAGATTTCTCAGCTATCAGCTAGGGTACCATCTAAAATGATGAAAGATATCCTGGTTCCCCAACTGTAGACAGAATTGCCAAAATACTTTTGAGAATCCCTATTGGTCTTATAAGGCAAACATGTGAAACCAGAATCTGCACTATTTTCTTCCTCTCAGCCTCTTCTCAAGGAAATTCACCCAAGAATGCTTGCACCTCAATGAGACTCTTTAACGGAGAAGAACTTCAAGCCTATCTGAAGCTCTTAACATCCTTTCTGATCAGCATTACTGAGCCACCTGATTCTCCTAAGGGGGCATTCCTGTCCTTGGATCTGCCTTTGCCAGCCATGTAACTGCATTCAGGGTACCAGTGTTTATTAATTTAGGAGTCTGTAACCAAAAACCATAGTGCTTTATCTTATGGTTTCTTTACCTTACCATGTTGAAGCTGTGTTTGGCCACAGAATCTGAGACCTTAGCCACACACAGACTGCACAATTTAACAACAAAACACAGGCTCACAAAGTTGCCTTAGCTGTGATTGTGAAAACTGGGAGATTCTGAACCATCTCAATAACCAATCATTAGAAATTGTACCAAGAATGGGCTTCTTTGAATTAGCATGTCCAAGCGTGATTATGTTTGTGCATCTGGGATGTCTTTTGTTCTTTCTCTGTGACTATACTTGCCTGTAAACCTGGAACACTAGTGAATATGGATGCTCATTTGCCAAATGATTTTGATATAAAGCATTCTGAGTTCTGCATGACCTGAAAGATCAAGCTGTACAACAGCAGATAACGAGTCTCGGCTTCTCCTTCCAGTTGGTTGTAATAGAAAGGATGACCAGAAAACATCAATAGGGACTCAGTAGGGACCGATATGGTCTAAGCAACTAGCCTGAGTAAACTATCTGCCCAACCACAACCCTTAAGAATTCATGTTGTTTATTCCAAAGGATAGTCATTATTTTCTCTTGCCTATATTAGATACAGTACTTTTTGTGAATTTTTTGGAAGTGACAAGAAGTTACATGTGGGTGTCTAGAATGGATTATAATTGTGAAGAGTGTTAAGGATAGTATCAAGATCCTTGGCACAATATACTGAAAATGGTATATGTGAAAGTTACTTGACCAAAATCTTTATCAAGAATCAGCATTAAGTCTATGGAATTATCCGGACATAGACTCCTTTTCAAATGACTCAAGATGCTTGCAGATACTTTACTTCTAGCCCATTCTGAAATAATCACAGGTGCTTTCAACACATGGCTTTCCAGAGACTATCATTTCTGACAGTGGGTCTGAATTGAAGGAAGTTGTGGACGGGAACCTTATCTTAGCTGTCACCATCCCGCCTCATCACCTTCAAACAAAGTGATCAGGCTCAAAGGATAGTCAGGCTACTGCAATGTCTTAGGAGAATTCTAGAGGAGATGGGTCAATGAGATTCACCAGGCTCTTCATCCCTCAACTTCTCACTCCACGTTCAACCATGGAAATCAGTTCTGATGCATCACTAGTAGGGAATTTGCTCAAGACTTGCTTTGAATACCTACAATCGTACTTGAATGAGGACTTTGAGAGCAAGAACATATTCCAAAAACAATGATGGCTGTGTTGTAATATGCATGAAAACAAAATAAGACAATCTTTGTTAAGAGAAGTGGAGCCAGCCCGTGGCTGTTTCCTGACAGTAATTGAGGTCATAGAAGTTCCGGAGTGCACTATTGGCCCCTGTAAAATGCTCTAGGGCCATCATGTAGATTAAGCAATAATTCTTTTCTGGTATGCATCTGCTAGAATAGTGCTTGGGCCCACTATTACTCATAGAAATAGCTTTACAAGTTGTATGGAGGATTGGTGAGATGGGTGGGAAGGTGTGAGGCAAGACAGGGAGAAAGTAGTGATTTTGGTGTTTTGGGGTACCTTTATATTCTTGCTGGGGACATCTTTGTAGGTGCCTGTAGGTGTACCCTGTTATATAGGCTTTGCCTAGAGAAGTTTTTGCCTGTAAAAGGGTTCTTGTAGAACACCTGCTTCTCCCTTTCCTGTCCCCTCATATAGGGTTCTTATGTCCAGCTGTGCAGGTAATCGACTGCTCAACTGTGAACAAAAGCCCTAACAGCAGCATCAAACATAATCACATCAGGAACATTCTCAGGGCTCCCCGTAGAGTTAATGATTGGAGGATCAAGAACCCCAGTCTTCATGGTTCTGTGGCCTCAGACAAGCCATATAGCAATAGTGGGCCTTAATTTCTGATCTGTAAAGTCTATGTTTGTGGGTCCAGGAGTGGGGAAAAGCATCACTTACTGATCTAAGGAATGATATAAGGATGAGTGGTTTTATCATTAATTCATTATGGCATAAACATTTATCATTATGCTCATTAAATACCCGAGAGTACTCTTTCACCCTTAGCTGTTTCCTTTGTATGAACCCATTAGTTTTTAAGGACTCTTTTTTTTTTTTTTTGTAAAAGGAGGGAGGCAGATTTTATGCATGCACTGAAATGCCTTTATGGGAGAGAGGAAGGGCCAGGAGGGGTCTAGGTAGCCAGCAGGACCCCAGCTACCTTTGGAGGAGTCCCTTTTCTGAACTTGAACTGAAAGCTATGGGTTTCCATGGCTTCCACAGATCCGGGGCAGGGGCGGGCGGCAACCTAACTAGGCCGTTTTTTATAAGGAACTTGAGCATCTTCAGATTTTGATATCTGTAGGAGATCTTGGAGCAGTGCCTCATGCTGACAGTACATTGAAGTAGAAGGCCTGAATCTCTTCTATTTAAATATTTTCCTTCCAACCATACAGAAACCTGGGTGGTAACAAGCACCTCGAAGCAGGTGGTGGAGGTGTCAGAGGTTAGTCTGCGGCAGGTGGGGAAGGGAAAGCTGCTCAGCGTGCAGGGCCCCGGGACTGTTGACCAGCTCCATGGGGGCCTCCGTCAGCACCCTCTAATGGTGTTGGGATCTGTCCCGGGTTGGCTTGGGAATTTCCTGGCAACACATACTGGCTTGTTTCCAGCTAGGCAGCCACCTGGAGTGGGGGCACATTCTTAGAAAGTCAGCTGCTCCCTTTCCCTTTTAGAACAGTTTTCCTTTTCGAGAGTTCTGTATGACGATTGGCGCCAGTATGCTTATAAAGAGGCTTTACTGAACATGATGGGCCTGTGCTCTCATTTAGTCCCTCACAGGAACTGTGCCTTATGAGTACTTTTCATGGCTAGAGGGTCTTCTGGCTTAAGAGGTGCTCTGTGTTTAGGGCTCCACACCCCGATCCAGTCTCTTGGCTCACTCTTATTTTCTCACAGAGAAGGGACTTACTTGCAGTCACTCCCACAGAAACAAAGCTCCTTATTCTTTCCTTTTCTAGCCCCTCCCCTACACCCACATCACGGTGCTCCCCTCCTTTCATCCCCCAAATTCCCTCCAAGCATTGAGAGTTCTGAGGAAGAGAAGGGCAGGGGTGAAAAATCTGAAACTGCCCAAGATGGATAGCAAAAACCCCATGCATAAATAAATTACAGCACAGCCCCCAGATGAACAATGATTGTGTGGTTGAAGACCTGGCTGAATAAGTGTGTCAGGCACTGATTGGAAGCGTGATAAATGCAATGACCTAACAAAGGATTGACTTCTCCTGCAGACAGGCCCCTTTTAATGGATGGAAAGGGAGGAAGCTTCATTTAGAAGGGAAAGGCTGTTTGCTGTGCAGATATGACAAAGGGGAAGTAGACAACCATTGATTTACGTTTGGGAATGACAGTTGAAAAATTCAGCAATAATCATGACAAATGAGAAGAGATGCAGTCAGAGAAAAAAAAATGCCAATACGTTAAGCTTGCAAAGAAATGCCAAGGTCACTGAGAAAGGTTCCCAAACTTCTGGTTTTGACAACCTTAATGGAAATAATAGAAAAGATGAGGGTTCGGGTTAAAAGGGATGGCTTGGCACGAAGGGCTGCAGGTGTTGGTAATGAGCGGTGAGTTTGGAGAGGGAGTGGCAGGAAGGCCTCCTCACACCACTGGGGAGACGCTGTCCACAGGCTGCTGAGATGCTTCCCGCTGCCGCCAATCCTGCCCTTCTCTCCAAGGTTTGGAAAATCAAGTGAGTGATTTTAATGTCCATAGTAACAGCAAAAAGGTGAAATGTGGGCTGGGTGTGCCTGTGGTGCTGTAGGGGGGACACCAAATCAGATGTTTCGTTTGACCCTAGTGTATTGCCTCCTTTAATTCAATTTTGTGAAAAAGACGGATTAAGAGTGAGAAGGTGATGAATTTTAGGTCACCTGCCTGGTTAAGATGGGTAGGGTGTCTCCTGTTTTGTTTTTTAAAATCATCTTTGTTTTGTAAGGCAGCCAGTGTGCTGGGTTCTGTAATTTTTATCCCAGTAAGAAAGACACATTCTAGAAAGTTCTATCTGTGGATGAGAAAAGTTGATTTAAAAATGTGTATGCATGTGTGGGGAGGCAAGTGGTGTGGAGGAAGCACCTGTGGGCTGGGAATCATCGGGCCTGGTGATAGTTTCCTGCTTGCTCCCTGTGTGGACGAGGAGAAATTCCCTCCCTTCTCTAGCACGCCATGTGCTCATGTTCGAAATGAGGAAATTCACCGTGATCCCTTCCTGGTATGATCTGAAGAGTCAGTATTATAGCCAAACATGGCTGTGTGTGAGCCTGTATATACATACAAGCTTCCATCTAATTTGTGTGTTCATACATATGTATTTATATTCACCCAGCCCCCCCCATTTCAGTAATTTATATAGTAATTAGCATTGCAGTATAATCTTTATTTTGGTTTTCTCTCCTCCAAATGTTGTTTATGAACTAAGCCCCCACAATTAAAAAGAAGGATTTTACTTGGATTAAGTGAAATGTCATAAAATAATCATAAGGGCCAGCAGGGGGAAGGGGGAAGTCCTAACACCCTCAAAATATGTGTATCATGGAACCAGTTACCAATATATTCTCCATGGGGATTCCTTAACTTCAGAAACCATTTGAACTATAATTACATTTTTTGCTTAATTCGTGAGATAAATATTTTTTAAAAAATCTTATTTATGTGAAATGAAGTGTCAGGACAAGCTTCAGCAAATGTGTCTTAATTTGTGAGTACTCCTCGCTAAATGAGAAATTATTTAAGCTAACTAACTCCCCTTAGCTAGGCCTTGAAGAGAAGTTATCTCATGAAAAGTATGATGCATTTTGGAGCTGTGTTGTATTACAATTGCTCTTCTTAACCGAATAGTTGTGGAGGCCTGCCCTGACAGGGTTAACCCCCAGCCTCATGTCATCAGGGGCCTGTGGCTGTTTTCATTGGAATTGTCTGCGCATGCGAAGGTTCAAAATAAAACAGGTGCTAGGTTTAAAAACAACACTCCATCGACTCAAACACATGAACCATCAGGTTGCCAAAAGCTCTCCAACTTCCATCAGTGAAGACAGGCTATAAACTGTAGAAATGAAGGAGGGAAGGACCAGATTATAAATGAGTTGGGTCTGGTATGTGAGATAATCTTGGGTCTATAACAGTTTCTTAGGATGTCATGCCTACCTGGGGCTGCAGAGTGTGTGTGTAAGGAAAGGAGCCTCTTTAGATTAAACATTTTCTAATCAGCTTTATCACTCATATCTGAATTTATCTTATTTGAGGAAAATGCCAATATATTAGCAGGCATGTATGATACACAAGGTGACCCTACCAACTTAATGACATAATACATTATCCTTAATGAAGTCAATATCTTGTCTTTTAGCTGTCTGTCTATTGGGGCGATTAATTGCAGTGTCATTAAAGTTAGCTCTCTTTTCATTTGAGCTTGACAAGTCGCATAAAACTAATGTTCTTAGTTATCAGCTACTGGAATAGGATGGAGGATGGAGGAAATTGTAGGACAAATAAGGGGGTACTGCTACAGCTAACTTGAAGGACTTTTTCCAATGACTGTTTCCTTAGGTCTCGCCTTACCCAGGCGCTCTTGTTAGTTGAAATTCCAGGCAAAGCTAGAAGGCTCTTATTCAGACCAGGGTTTGCAGGTGGAGACAAGAGGGAACAGCTTAGAATTACACTTGGTTTGGGAGACTTGGAGCCGCTTAGTTACAGGACCTTGGATACTGGAAAGGTTTTTTCCCTAAATAAATTTGTCGAACTTACCTCTTGAACTGTTGTACGGGAGCGGAGCTGATAGCCTGTGAGAGGATGCGATAAAGAACAGTTGAGACCATATTTTCATTTTGCTTTGAAGTTTTTCTAATTTAATGGGCTCTCTGGCAGAAAGGGAGGGTTGAGGGTGGGGGAAGGGATTTGTGTCTCAACCACACTTTGCAAATGGTTCTAATAAACACCAGCTGATTGTGGGCAATGCCGGAGTGATAGCACCTGGTCCACTGCTAATTGTGAAGCCAAAGCAAACCTCCCTCCCTGCCGTCCCCCTACCTCTGAAACTACGAGACAGGATGGCTGTAATTTACAGTGTGTTATCTTTGTCTATAGCGGCGAGATGATATGAAGTAAATCAAGGTACGAGTAATGAAAGACTGAGAATTTATTCCTTGGAGCACACTTTAAAGTGTAGTATCTGTTATAGTGGCACTGCCTGAAGACCCTGAAATGAGACTTGGATGAAGGGCAATAAAGCAGCATAGAGGCTCATGTTAATGTTGTTTGTCTGAGGTTAGTAATTGGGTTCCACTGATGAGTTGTGTGAAGACAAAGTGAGAATCCCAGCTAGTATTGTAAATCTTACATTGTTGGAACAAGAAGCAATCCTAACAAATATTGATCCTCTCCGTGCCCAGAGGCGAGGAGGGAAGCAGTGAACTGCAAAGCACTGGCTTGTTTCAATAGCACCAATTACCTTAGTGAAACCAACGCTCTGCATGAAATCCCAGGGTGGCTGCAAACCGTGAATTAGCCATGATTAGGCTTTTTAGTTGGATCCCCCCAAAATCACACTGGCTTAGCATTCTATCTCAATTATCCTTGTGGTTCTAAAACCATATTCCACGGAAGCAGTTCCTTCCAGTTATTAAAGGCCCTGGTCAGGTATGGATGCCAGTTATGGTTATGTGACCGACCACTGCCTTATGCACAGAGAGCCAGAGTGAATGTGTCTGAGTTTGACCCTGAGAAAGATGTAGCTTTCCACGCTGGACTTCACTGAACCAGCAAGTAGGGGGCCCATATCCCACATGCAATGGACTTTGTTGTTGTTTGATTCTCCCAACCGCTATTTGTGTTATAAATCCTAAAGATCTTTAGAGAAATGATCTCCAGGGAAGAAAAGACATCTCAAGCTCTGTGTTTTGTGAGACTGGCTTCCTATTCTTCATTTTAACTGTGAAGGTCCTCTGAAGATATGTGTTCATCTTATTTGAATATCAAGCTTCCTTCCTTGGACTCTCCCCTGAGTTCTCATTGTGGAAACTTTGGGCCCATGGGAAGAGATAGAGTTGATAAAATCTAGGAGGTTACGCTTCGCTTTGTTTCTTCCCAGAAGCGAGCTCTTGTTCTGGGCATTCCTTGACACTGCCCTCTACTCTGTTACCCTGGCTGTGAGTGTGCAGTGGTTACTGTCATTTCAAAGGCCAGATCTTGACTTTGGGCTAGGTGAGACTAGGTGATATTTGGCTTATGGGCTCCTGACAACTGTGGTTCATCAGCTTTCTTCATGTTTTCCAGCCCTGTGGCCTCCCTTGGGAGAAGAAAGGGAGCCCAGAGCACCTGATCTCTAATATGACACTTGAACGTATATGTGGCAGTACTTGCCTGGAGCAGAAGAAAGGTGAGGTGAGCCCCACGGAAATCAGGCAGAGAGCCAGGGTTTGAGTAAAGAGAACCATGCACCTTCTGGACCTAGAGTTGGGTCCAGGGTACCTGTCTAGGAGTCCGTGGCACCGTAATTAATTAGGTCATTACTTCATCCAGTGTTTATCGAGGGTGTAACGTAGTGCCAAGCAGTGTTCTGGATGCATAGTTGAATAAATCAGAGTTTACACTCTAGTGGCAGGGCTGGTGGTGATGGAGTGTAAACAAATGGGGCGATTTCTGATGTAAACTGTAAAGAAGACAAAGAGCTATGGGGATAGAAAGTGGCTCGGGTTGAGAGGGGGCTTCCTGAACTAGACTGGTCTGCTCTCCTCACACGACACACCAGACCCTGGACCCGAATGTTTCCCTGTGCCATCTCCACCCAGTCTTGTCTCTGCCCAGGCTCACATTATTCTGGGCAGCCCTGAGATTCCTTGGGCTCCACATGTCTAGTTTCTGCTCCTCCCCAAGGTCTAGCTTGAAGAACATCTCCTCCAGGAAGCATTGTTTCCACCAACTGAAAATGAGTGTTTGTACTCAAAGTTCCTATGCAGCGTTCCGTCCCTCCTCCAACCTGATACTTGCACTTTTCATCTTATGTAGCTCGGGTGTTCATTTCGTCTCCAGTCCTTGCTGTGGGATCCTTAAGTGCAGGACCCCGGTGTGGTTGACATCTTGTCCCTGGTAGCACTCGGCAGTGTCTTGTGCATAGTAGGTGCTCCATAAATGTTAATTAAATGAAAAACTATGGGGAAGAGCTAGGAAAATCTGTGGTATGGGGATAGGAAGTGGTAGCTTTTGAAATTGTCTCGAGTTGGTCTGATATATAGAAATGCCTCGGTGAAACACCAATTTACTGCTGCGTAGGTATTTTACCGAGCAGGCTTGTTATATCTGAGTGGACTGGTGATGTCTGTTTGCTTCTCCAGGCAACAAACACATTTTGGAGGGATTGTTCACTTGAAGGTTGCAATAAAACCTTTACCATTTTGAACAACTAGCTTTGGTGTCTGCTGAGGGCAAGCAAAGGCATAGAGTGTTTCCTCTGGTGAAAATGGTTCGACTTTAAAAAAAAAAAAAAGTTTTGCAAATATGAATAATCTCAGTAAATGCAGACCAGCCACCTTATGGATTTGGTCTGAGCCCTTCACCCCTGTGTTGGTAGCTTGAATACCTGTAGCCAGCCTGTCCAGTCTGTGGGCCAGCTCCCACCCTTCCGCACAGGGAAAGGGGAGCAAGCAAGTCCATTGCCCGTTGGCCTCCTGAGACACCTCTGAGGATTAAATAACTAATGACCGTAAAGTGCTCTGTGAAAAGAGAGTGCTCTATAAAGTGTTATTGTTGGGGCTGTTAAAAATGGAAAACGACTTTTAATTTAGAAAGAGAACACTCAGTGTAAGGAGGGGTAGCTGTAAAGCTTTTATCGCCACTTGCTTTCCCGAGGCTTCTTAGCTAGTGGTGTTGGCACCATGGCTTGCTCTCCCAGGAGTCCTCTCAACCTGCTTGCAGAGTTTAGGAAAGATGCCCACATCTCACTGGCATGGTGCCACCCTGGTCTCCTGCTTGTGTCACAAGCTCTTGGTCAGAGCTGTGCCTTGATGGGCCTTGGGATGCTTTTCATTGACGGACTTTGCAGGCAAGGATCTTTTTTCTGAGAGCCAGCTAGATGGAATAGAGAATATTCTGGGATTGGGGCAGCTGCCGAAACCACATACCAGTTGCAAAGATGGAGGCTTATGCTTGTCAGGCCCTATGGACAATAGCCTGCCTTCCACAGACAGTCCTTCTGTCCATTTCTTGAGAAACAGGACTCATCTCCTCTTCCTGTTCAATGATGGTTTTCATTTTTTATTGAATTTCACCAACTGTTCCTAGGCTTCCTCTTTGCATTCTACTTTCTCCATGTCACGGTTCTGTGGTTGGGAGGTTTAAAATACATTTGTAAACCTTCACAGTCTGTAATACTTGTTCATGTCTTAATGCATTTTCTATGTATTTTTAATCCCAGTGTTTAGGATTTCCTTGGGCAAGCCCTCGTTTTAACATGCAGTGCTGTGAAAGGGAAGGGGACTCTCTGTCTTCTTTTTTGTTGGCTTCTTTGACTCCTTTGACATGCAGGACTCCCCAGCCACCTGCAGCCCCTCTGGGAGAGGAGCCCATAAACTCAGTATTTATCATACAAATGCAGTGATGTGTCTGCATTTTTACGACCCTGCTAAGTGGTGAGTATTCATTTGTACCACCTCACCCCAGATGCCCATCCTGAGGCTGAGCTGTTTATCATGTTCTCATCTCTTTCCCAAAGCTTGAACAAGGAGCTTGGGAGCACTATAAACATGTTCCCTTTCATTAAAGGGGAAATTATTATCATGTATTTTTGTAATGACCAATAACATTTCAAATTATTCACATTTATGGCTTACAATCAAGCTTATGCTTAACCTCTACTCTTCAAGAAGCTGGTAATGATGGGCTTGTTAGTTAACCACTTACAGGAAGTTAAAGGCAGGTAGAAAGCCATGAGACCAGTAGTTAACCAAGTAGCAACTCATTTCTGAGATTATAAACATCTCACTTGGCTTACATTTAATTGATAATGAATGAAGTAAGCCCCATTGGTTTTGTGGTGACCCATAGGGGATTTGGCCTTGGATAGCTTTTCAGTGGTTCATATCATGAAGGACGCTGGTTGTTGCACCTTGGATTTTGGTTCTGGGTCTTTGTTCCAGAAGCTGAGTATTTGGGGAGATTGGTTGCAACATAGTTGATGGCTAGCATTTGAAGCCTCCCAGAGACTCTGTAACCATGTGTCCTGACTGGTTTTCATCTTCCTCTTATTTGAAGTCCCATCATCCATGAATCTAATGTAGAACTACTGTGAATTATGTGCTTACATTCACTTTTGAGTTGACACACTCATTTGGAAGAGAGGCTCATATGAAGAAATGGTCTGGTTTGTGGTCAGCGCGTCTTGCTCTGCCAGCAGGTTGGGCACACAAGTTCAAGGGATTGTGGTTCCATGACAATTTTCCTTAACTGGGGAATGTACTCAGTGGGCTCTGAATTGGATGAGTTAGCAGAAGCACTCATTAATATGTCCAGGAAAAGAAAAAAAAAAAAAGAATGTAAGACAGAATCATCCTGAGTCCACTCTTATTTAACTTCTTTGAAGATTATCTTTTAAAAGTTCATTTTAATTATTATCTCACCAGAGCTTGCCTAGTATCACTCATTTAGGTTCCAGGAACTTTATTGATATTTTCTTATTTAATCATACCAACAACCCTATGATGAAATTATTATTTCCTGCATTTTACCGATGAGTAGACAGAAGTGTAGAGAACTTAAGTGATTTGCTCTAGGCTACACATCTAAAAGTTACAGAGCCTCACATATTTTTTCATTATAACCGCCACACTATAGTGTTACAATTTTGCTTTACATAACCATGTATTGATGAAAGAAATTGCAATAAGAAAATATAGTCTTCATATTTGATTGCATATTTGTAATTTCTTCTGCTCTTTGTTCTTTTTTATAGGACAGAAATTTCTTGTGTAGGTGCATGTATGTGTGTGTTTTTTTTTAAGCTTTCCATTTCTTTTCTTTTTTTAAATTAATTTTAATTGCAGGATAATTGTTTTGCAATATTGGTTTCTGCCATATATCAGAGTGAATCTGTCATGGTATACATATGTCCTCTCCCTCTTAAACCTCCCTTCCATCTCCCACCTCATCCCACCCCACCTCCCACTTCATCCCCCTCCTCTAGGTTATTACAGAACACTGGATTTGAGCTCTCTGTGTCATACAGTAAATTTCCACTGGCTATCTAACTTTACATATGGCAATATATATGTTTCAATGCTACTCTCTCAGTTCATCCCACACTCTCCTTTGCCTCTCTGTCTGTAGAACAGAAATTTCATCTGGTAATGTTTCTTTACAGCATGAAGAATTTCTTTGAACTTTTTAAAAACTTATTATTACTTAGGTCCCTGGCAGGAAGTTCTCTTTTTTATCTAAAGTTATCTTTATATTGCTTTCATTTTTAAAGAATATTTTCACTGAATATGGAATTTTTTATTGTTTCAACAGTTTACAGAGGTCATTCCATTGTCTCTGGCCTCCATTGCTTCTTATGGGAAGTCAGTTGTCACTTTTAACCATGGTTTTCCTGTATGTATATAATGTATCATTTTTCTCTCTCTGTTTTCAAGATTTGTCTCTCAATCTTTGATTTTCAGAAGTTTGACAGTGATGTGTGGAGGTATATTCCCCCCCTCCAAACTTCTAACCTCATAGATGTTTCTAATTTTCTTGTACAAGTCTTTTTTTAATGTTTATTTTTACTGAATTTGGGGATATTTTTGATCATTGATATTCATATTTTTCTGCCTTATCCTTTTTTTTTTTCCTCCCACTGAGAATCTAGTTACCTGTATTTTAGACCATTTAAATGGTTTCATGGGCCACAGAGTCTCTATTGTTTTGTATAATATTTTCCCCCTCTTTTTCTGATTAGATAATCTCTATTGATCTATTCAAGATTACTGACCTTTTTTTCCCCCAGTGTCCATTCTCTTGTTGAGGTCATCTAGTATTTATTTTTTTCCATTTTGAATATTTTCATTTTAGCTTCCATGGCATCACTGACTCGATGGACGTGAGTCTGGGTGAATTCCGGGAGTTGGTGACGGACAGGGAGGCCTGGCGTGCTGTGATTCATGGGGTCACAAAAGTCGGACACGACTGAGCGACCGATCTGATCTGATCTGAACTAGTTTTTTCTTAGAAAAATTATTTGTTATGAGATTCCCTTTTAATTCATCCATTCATTCATTATAATTATATTTTCCCTTTACACCTTGGTTATGTTTATTATAGCTACTATAAAGTACTTTTGTATCAATTCCACAATCTGGGTCATCTCATCATTAATGTCTATTGACTTTATCTTGACCATGGGTCCTATTTATTTTTCCTTAAATTGTCTAGTAATTGATTATTGTATCCTGGACATTGTGGATAATACATCATATATACTGATAGACTAGTTTCTGTTATTTAAAAAAATGTTTGTGTGTAATACATATGCATGTATCTATATTTATAGCTATATATGGTTGATTTTTTTTCTAGCAGGCAAGTAATTTAGCTAGACTAAAATTACAAATTGTGTCACCTCTATGATAAGCAGCAGCTGAGGTCTCTGTTCAGTTCTTTCAGACTTCCAGTTAATTTTCACTTAGCTTCTTGTAATCTTCCCAGTAAATATGCAGCTCAGGATCACTCAAGAATTTTTGTGTTTTTGTGGGTTTTGAAACTTCACCCTTTGTTGCTCTTTACTTTCTGGCGTCTCTCCCTTTACTTTCCACTGTTCTGTCAGTGGCAGCATCCATCCAAGCACTGTTTCAGCCAATAGGACTGTGACTTGCTGCTTGTATTTTAGCTACTCTGCCATATAGACTTTTGGTAAGAGATGATGTCCATTCATTTTCTGCCTGATTTTGATTGCTTTGCAATGCCCTCACGTAGTAGCTATAAAAAATATTTTCTCCAAAATTCATCAATATCATTTATGAGAAGGTCAGTCCAATGTAAGCTATTTCACCATTCCTGGAAGCTGAACTGCAGATCTCAGTGTTTAAGAGAATCCAGAAGTAAGAATTTTTATATGAAACCTCTTGATTATTCATTGTAGGCCACTACCTTGCTATTTAAATATCTTGTATGAACCAAAAAATCCCAGTGATGCCTATGGGTCAAATATGGCTTATTTGCCCACAATTTGCAAATTTTTAACTAGAGCTAATGTTTCTGATTCTCAGTAAAGTGTTTTCTCTCTTGGGCCAAGTTAATGTCCGTTTATCTACCTGCTAGAAGAGATTCTGTGGCACTGGGTAGAGTTTATATGGGAGACATCCAGGAGACATCCTTGCAGAATATGGAGATGCAGTAAAGCCAGCTGGAGAAAGGAGCACCATGGCAGGTGACTACTAGGCTGCTTTCTCCTCTTCCACTCGGACCACTATGTGGTATTGGTACAGAGAGGACAGGCAGACTAACAGGCTGAATCCAGTTCTCTTCAAATCTTGCCCACATTTAAGATTGCCAATTCATCATTGGGCCCATGTGAGCTGTTTGATGTTCTAATCCAAAGCACTGTCACACTGGAGAACTTTTTCCTGAACTCTCTCCTGTCACAAATGTCACTGCATCCAGACAGACGTGGAGCATGTGGCTGCACCTGGGGCCTTGGGATACTTCCCTCAAAAATGGCAGATTTAGGACCAGACAAGGAATTGGTACTTGAGTCATAAATTCTGAGAAGGATAATGCCAGTTTCATTTGGCTGCTGGCATTTGATTTGTGAGTGTGCTAAAGGTCTCTGAACCTCTTAGAGGAGTCTGATGAGAATAATATAGTTCAGACTGCCCATTCCCTTTTTTTGTTGAGCATTGCATACTCAACAAGTAGGCAGGTAGAAGCATTAAATATTTGGGCTTCCAAGTCTGGTCCTTTCCAATTTTATAACTTTCATAATTTTGTCTGGAAATGCTGATTTCTTTTTCCTGGGCTCTTTTCCTCTTTTCTGAGGGATTCCTCCTGCCCATGGCACGCTTCTCATCCCCTTATGGTGTCACTCTCAGGACAGCATCTGATGTCAGCCACAGGGTACAGCATGGTAATATTTCAGAACTGGAGAAACTTTTTAGGACTTGTGGTTCAACACCTTCATATCACAGAGGAGAAAACAGGTGGGTAGGAGAAGGCAGGTTACCTGAAGCCGTAAAGCTGTTTGGGGCAGAGACGTGGCAAGAATTCTGTTTTTTAGGCCCTTCCTCCCCTTGTCTTGGAGAAGGAAATGGCAACCCACTCCAGTAATCTTGCCTGGAGAATCCCGTGGACAGAGAAGCCTGGTGGGCTGCTGTCCATGGGATCGCACAGAGTTGGACATGACTGAAGAGACTTAGCATGCATGCATGCATTGGAGAAGGAAATGGCAACCCACTCCAGTGTTCTTGCCTGGAGAATCCCAGGGACAGAGGAGCCTGGTGGGCTGCCTGCCGTCTGTGGGGTCACACAGAGTCGGACACGACTGACACGACTTAGCAGCAGCAGCAGCAGCAGCCTCCCCTTGTCTGTCACCTTGCCTCATCTCACTGCAGCATTTTAACTTTGACGTGAAATTAAGGCATAACATTTTTTCTTGGGTAGAAATCCTCTCTACCTGAGGTGGATGATTTGCCCCAACTTCTTCTGTCCTTAATTCTTGTGTTGTACTAATTTGAACAATATGGAAATTGCCAATATTTGACCAGTTTTGACCTACAAAATGGCAGTTTTATATGGTTCAAGCTGCTACTTAGGATTTGACATACAGCCCAGGACTCCTAGGCTTTTGCTTTGGGTGAATGTTGATTTGGAGGTTGGCAGTGCTGATAGACTGAGATCATAGGTCCTAGGACTGTGTGGGCTTCTGAGCTTGTCCCCTTCCCTGTGTCAGATGGCAAGCCTTCCTCTAGGTAGTCACCCCAACAGTGATGTTCCAGGTGGGGCTGGGGGTCACAGTAAGAGGAAGCTGGTCGCCATCACCAAGTGCTGCAATGGTGCAGTAGAAGGTAAAGTGGCCCTCAATGCTTGTGAGCCTGACTCTGAGTCTTGGATTCACTCCTTTTTTAGCTGGTGACCTTGGACTTCAGTTCTTTGGTTTTTAAGTTTCTCATCTTAAAATAGGAGTGAAAAGACTTCCTTCACGGTTTGTGAAAATTAAGTGACATACTGTGCAAAAGTTCTTGGCCAGGGCTTTTCATGCACTGGGGGCTCAATAAACAAGTATTTTGAAACAAACAAACAAAAAAAAACACACACACATTTGATGATACCAAGCTGCTAAGCCAGTCATGTTATCTTTAATTCTGAAGAGCTCCTTGTGCCAATTAATAGGTCTCCCCCTTTTCTGTCCATATATTTTCAACCATTTGGCTGGACATTCAGTGTTCTTCATAGATAATTGGATTCTATAGATGCAGTTTATCCTCCTAGGCACATTCTATTTTCACCAAGGGTGTGTTAGTTGCTCAGTTGTGTCTGACTCTTTGCGACCCCGTGGGCTGTAGCTTGTCAGGCTCCTCTGCTCACAGAATTCTCTAGGGAAGAATACTGGAGTGGGTTGCCATGCCCTTCTCCAGGGGGTCTTCCTGACGTAGGGATCGAACCTGCGTCTCTGATGTCTTCTGTATTGGCGGGCAGGTTATTTACAACTAGTGACATCTTTTGGGACCCCCACTTACTGGTGAATAAAACTCCTTTGCAGACACTCACATACCTGATGTGTAAACTAGTGGAGATTCTCTAGTGCTGTTTGCATAATGTTATGCATTCCAGCCCCACCTTTAGTGCTTGGTGATTGTGAGGATTAAAGATGACTTCTCTTACATCATAGGCTGCCTGTTAGAGTCTGACACCATTCTATGTCTTTTGCAGGGAAATGCTGCTTCTATCCATAGATTATCGGGGAATTCCAGCCAGGTTCCAACTTCCCTGTGATAATGTAGTACTTTGTTTCCCTAGCAGGTTAGGAACTGATATCCCCATTATGTAGCATATCATGAAATGAATGCTATTGTTAAGTATAAGGACAGAACATATTAGTGGTATCTTTTATTACACAGTTCATTATAAAAGAACAGCTATTGCTAGAGTAGTCCCCATTTGATAGGTAGCTTGACATTGTTCTTGTGCTGTTAGCTCTGATTAAGGCTGGGATAATGCACTGTTCCTGCCTGTTACGTCCATCAGGAAACAAGGCAGACCGAGGTAAAATAGATGAGCATATGTTGGCAACAGATTAAAAAGACTGGTATAAAGTCCATTAATAATTCTCATATTTAGGATTTGCTTTCTATTGTACCTACTGAATCTGCAACATTTAATCTCTTCTCTGCAAGACCAACTAAGAGAACCTTTTTCCTCTTCTGAGTGATAGGCCTGGATTTTCTGAGACAGAGCATTTGTCTGTCAGGGCCCATGGCTGCTCTGGTGATTTACTTGCCGTCAGATGATGCTGGTGTCCGGTTGGTGATATAGCTTGCTGGATATGGGGAAATTTGTTACCTTTAGCTTTGACAGGAAGATAATTGCTGATGGTTAACAGAACTGAGCCAAATCCATTGGTTTTTCAGTAACACAAGCATAGGACTGGCTTTGAGAACCCTATTTTCCCCTGCATAAATGTCAGTTTCAAGTTTTTGTTTTTGTTTTAATTTTTTTGTAAAATATGTATGTGTGTATATCTTGATGGGAATGTACTAGCTTCCTCTTTTTTAAATGCTAGCAATATATTAGCATGAGGGTTGAGGTAATACTTGTTCACTCTACAAAGAATAGATATTACAGGAGATTTGAAAGACAGCCTGGGTGGAAATGTGTGATGTGTGTGTGTGTGTGTGTGTGTGTGTGTGTGTGTGTGTGTAGGTAGGAGGGGGTTAGGGTTTGGTGTCCTGGAACACCAGAGGCAGCCAGCCACTTGCAGAAGAGGCTTATCATCAGTGGAACATTGTTTTGTTAGGCACCTCTCCTGAGAATACGTGAATCTGGGCCTCCGTCATGTGGCTTGTCAATTTTTCTTCACACTGTGCAATCAAGTGATTGGTTCGACAATGCTTTATAATGTTTGGGCCTCAAGGGCTTCTCAGTAAAAGTCTTAAAAGAATAGGAACAAGCTTGGAGCACCCCAGGGAACAGAAATGTGCTTCACAGAGCAGTGGGCAGGTTTTGGACTTCAGAGGATGCTGGACACACACAGTTCCCCTGTAAGACAGGGGAGGGTGCAGGCCATGGGGTAGACTTTGAGAAGTCTCTGAAAGGAGTGTGGAGAATAGAATAGAGCTGGCCTCTAGTCCTTACTTTGTCATCCTCTGGCCATTATAATGCCAGGCCAGGCCCCTGAGAAGCCCTGATGGTGTTACTCTCCCTTTTGGAGACCTGGATTAGGAAGTTGAGATATTCTGTGTCAGTGACTTGGTAGGCTTTGAAGATGTCAGTATTCACCTACAGGGAAGCTTGCTTTCTGGGAACTGAGTCTTCTAACCTACAGTTGCATGCTGAGAGTGCCATTCACCTCCTTTTTCTTCTGCATTTTGGGCAGTTTCTAACCTGCCCCAAGATTTTAAGTGGGAGCAAGAAGTGTGGGCACTATCAAGTCACGTATTGGTGTTACAGCTTTTTCTTGGCAACAGTAATATTCTTCCTGAAAGCTTAGGGGACTTTATGTCCTTCAGTTTTTCAGGAAAGCGTCTCCTGAATCATCACGGTGTGTGGAGGTGGGAACTTAGAAGAGCCTTTATCAAGATGCTGAAATTTCTGAGAGAAACCAGATGTTGCCCTCCTTGTTCAACCATGTGGCCATGTGTGTGGATGACTGTAGCCTTTGGAGGCTGGGCTTATCACTCATCCCCATTCCTCACATCTGTCGAGTCACCAAGCACTCCTTGTCCTTTGCCAATAGAATGGTCACATCCCTCCCCTTCTTTCTCTCTCTGTAGCCACTGTCCTCGTCAAATCTTCCCTTGGCTTTTGTAATGGCACCTTAGGTAGTTAATGCTGTCAGCTTTCCTTCCCTTGAACATATCCTACTCATCAATGCTATACTTACCTTTCTAAGACATTGATGAGACCATGGCACTCTGATAACAATGTGCTCTTTTTACACTTCCTACCTGTTCAGACTGGCCCCCTCTTTTCTTCCAGACTGCACTCTGCTTGGGTGATAGGTCAATATTCTCGTCTCCTAAAATGTTTATTCCTCTCATCCCTGCCTATTAAGTTCCCTTATCGTTCAAAGATCCACCTTAGTGCCATCACCCCGTGAGAGAACTTCCTGTTTACCTAATTAGAATGAAGTCCTCTGTGGAAACCAGTTGCTATATTAGTACTACGAATGCTGTTCCCTGTGTACTCACTCAAGTCTCTGTTGCTTCTGGTGCATAACCCCTTGAAGGCTAGGGCCAGGTCTTTCCTCTTCTCTGCCTCTCTGCCACCTGGGACTATCCTTTGCATAGTGATCATTCAACCACCTGTAGTGTAAGTGAATAAAGTTAGAGTTTGATGGTAGACTCACTGAGTTGTTTATTGCTAATGACTGGCAAATGACTCAATTCTTAAGTTAGTTTTATTGAGAGCTCCCTGTACATATGTCAGTGTTTTCTCCAAAAATATGGGAAAATACATGTAGATCATGACTTCATGATTCCATGGCCAAGACCACCAGTACCTGGTCTCTGCATTCTCTGATATTGTTGTGAATTTGACTCAGCAAGTTGGTCTGGGCAGCTGCTACTTACTGTTTGAGTCAGATTCGGAAGTCAAATTCCTGCCATCCCCAGTTTCATTATGGTGAGAGGTCCTGAGAGGGCTAACATTGTCCTTTCCCAAGGATCCTTACAGTTCATAAAGGAGATTAAGTGAATATTTATAAAGTACTTAGTATGTGAATCATTTAGAAAACAATACAGGACACTAAAGGTTTCAAGGAACTCAAGGTCTTCATGACCCAGATAATCATGGTGGTGTGATCACTCACCTAGAGCCAGACATCCTGGAATGTGAAGTCAAGTGGGCCTTAGGAAGCATCACTATGAACAAAGCTAGTGGAGGTGATGGAATTCCAGTTGAGCTATTCCAAATCCTAAAAGATGATGCTGTGAAAGTGCTGCACTCAATTTGTCAGCACATTTGGAAAACTCAGCAGTGGCCACAGGACTGGAAAAGGTCAGTTTTCATTCCAATCCCAAAGAAAGGCAATGCCAAAGAATGCTCAAACTACTACACAATTTCACTCATCTCACATGCTAGCAAAGTAATGCTCCAAATTCTCCAAGTCAGGCTTCAACAGTATGTGAACCATGAACTTCCAGATGTTCAAGCTGGATTTAGAAAAGGCAGAGGAACCAGAGATCAAATTGCCAACATCTGTTGGATCATCGAAAAAGCAAGCGAGCTCCAAAAAAAATCTATTTCTGCTTTATTGACTATGCCAAGCCTTTGACTGTGTGGATCACAGCCAACTGTGGAAAATTCTTCAGGAGATGGGAATACCAGACCACCTGACCTGTCTCTTGAGAAACCTATATGCAGGTCAGGAAGCAACAGTTAGAACTGGACATGGAACAAGAGACTGGTTCCAAATAGGAAAAGAAGTATGTGAAGGCTGTATATTGTTACCCTGCTTATTTAACTTATATGCAGAGTACATCATGAGAAACGCTGGGCTGGAAGAAGCACAAGCTGGAATCAAGATTGCTGGGAGAAATATCAGTAACCTCAGAAATGCAGATGACACCACCCTTAGGGCACAAAGTGAAGAAGCATTAAAAAGCCTCTTGATGAAAGTGAAAGAGGAGAGTGAAAAAGCTGGTTTAAAACTCAACATTCCAAAAATGAAGATCATGGCATCTGGTCCCATCACTTCATGCCAAATAGATGGGGAAACAATGGAAACAGTGCCAGACTTTAAATTCTTGGGCTCCAAAGTCACTGCAGATGGTGACTGCAGCCATGAAATTAAGAGACGCTTGCTCCTTGGAAGAAAAGTTATGACCCACCTACTACTACTACTAAGTCACTTCAGTCGTGTCCAACTCTCTGCGACCCCAGAGACAGCAGCCCACCAGGCTCCCCTGTCCCTGGGATTCTCCAGGCAAGAACACTGGAGTCGGTTGCCATTTCCTTCTCCAATGCATGAAAGTGAAAAGTGAAAGTGAAGTCGCTCATTTGTGTCCGACTCTTAGCGACCCCATGGACTGCAGCCTGCCAGGCTCCTCCCTCCATGGGATTTTCCAGGCAACAGTACTGGAGTGGGGTGCCATTGCCTTCTCCAATGACCCACCTAGATGCATATTAAAAAGCAGAGACGTTACTTTACCAACTAAGGTCCATCTAGTCAAAGCTATGGTTTTTCCAGTAGTCAAATGTATGGATGTGAGAGTTGGACTATAAAGAAAGCTGAGTGCTAAAGAATGATGTTTTTAAACTGTGGTGTTGGAGAAGACTCTTGAGGGTCCCTTGGATTGCAAGGAGATCCAACCAGTCCATCCTAAAGGAAATTAGTCCTGAATATTCATTGGAAGGACTGATGTTGAAGCTGAAACTCCAGTACTTTGGCCACCTGATGTGAAGAACTGACTCATTTGAAAAGACTGTGGAGTATTACTCAGCCATTAAAAAGAATACATTTGAATCAGTTCTAATGAGGTGGATGAAACTGGAGCCGATTATACAGAGTGAAGTAAGCCAGAAAGAAGAACACCAATACAGTATACTAACGCATATATATGGAATTTAGAAAGATGGTAACGATAACCCTGTATGTGAGAGAGCAAAAGAGACACAGATGTATAGAACAGTGTTTTGGACTCTGTGGGAGAGGGAGAGGGTGGGATGATTTGGGAGAATGGCATGGAAACATGTATAATATCATATATGAAACGAGTTGCCCATCCAGGTTCGATACAGGATGCTTGGGGCTGGTGCACTGGGATGACCCGGAGGGATGATACGGGGAGGGAGGTGGGAGGGGGGTTCAGGATGGGGAACACGTGTACGCCTGTGGCAGAATCATGTTGATGTGTGGCAGAACCAATACAATATTGTAAAGTAATTAGCCTCCAATTAAAATTAAAAAAAAAAAAAAGACTGTGATGCTGGGAAAGATTGAAGGGAGGAGGAGAAGGGGATGACAGAGGATGAGATGGTTGGCTGGCATCATCAACTCGATGGAGATTAGTTTGAGCAAGCTTCAGGAGTTGGTGATGGACAGTGATGCCTGGCGTGCTGTGGTCCATGGGGTCACAAAGAGTCGGACACGACTGAGCAACTGAACTGAACTGAAAGGATTCAGAACTAAATGACTGTGTGTGTGTCTGTCTGTCTGTGTGTTGGGGGGTAATGACAGGAAGTTATAAGTGTGTGTCTGTCTGTCTGTGTGTTGGAGGGTAATGACAGGAAGTTATAAGGGGAGCTTAGAATTGACAGCACATGCAGGGCCAGTGCAGTCAGAGAGAGCTTCCTGGAGGAGGTGAGTCTAAGGCTCCATTGAGAGGACAGCTGTGGCAGGAGGGGGAACAACCTAGGCAACTACTCAAAGAAGGCAAACTTGGAGAAAGGAGAGATTTATATTCTTTCTCATGGTCAGGCAACCTCTAGTGATGAAGAGGCCAGAAGTCACGAGGCCTTGGGCCTCTGCCCACATTCTCCTTGACTTGAAAGCTGGTGCTTATCACCAAAGAATCCTTTTTAAATTCTTTACTGTGAGCGAGCATTAAAAAAATCATCGTTCTTGAAATCTCTCTTTAACCCCCAGATCATCTTTTTCCATTTATACTCTCTGGACAGTGAAAAATGGGAAGATTTCTGTGTGTGTGTTCTGCTCTCCATGGGCAGCCTCTCTTCCCGCATGATAAATACACATTTGAAAATATTGATTTGCTGCTACCCCTTTGAAAAGCTTAAGAAGGCTGACCTCTGCCTTGGTGCTCTCAGACTCGAATTTTTCAGTGACCAATCGACCCTGCGAAAGGCTGAGAAACGTTACCTGTGGTCCTGGATGGCCTTTCCGGGAGGCTGAGGACGCGATGGTGGCAGTTTGGCAAATGCCTAAAAGGAAGGCCTCTTAATAAAATGCAGTGTGTCCCCGGCTCAAATCTAATGACTTTTCAATAGCTCGTGGGAATAGGGGAGTCTCCATTGTAGAACCTGTGAGAGTCATCCCAAGGGAAGGGGCATTTTCCAGACTCCGAAACCCTGGGGTCTCCATGCCCAGCAGGCATGATACTGTGTCATGCCTTAAAGTTGGCTTCTTCTCTGCCTCCTGCCCCCGCACCCCACCAATTGTGCTCATTTTATTTTCTTTCCTTGGTTTTACCACTGTGTGACCTCGTGTTGTATTTTTTCTGAATGACAATGAAAGTAATTGAAAATATTGATTGGCAGTACAGTTAAGTTGTCAACACAACCATTTAATTTGTCAGGAGGACTTGTTAAATTGTCAAAAATCATATAAAAAAACTCCTTCAGTCACTGATGATATACATTAGAGATGTTCATGAATCAAATGGGCCATTTTGGAGATAAGTGTTGAAGAAGAATTCTAAAATGGTTTTCTTCGGCTCTGTGTTCTCCCTCTTTCTCTCTCTCCTATCTTTTGCTCTGTCTCTCTGATCACATGTGACGAAGAGTATTGGAAGGATTTGGGGGAGGTTAGGTGTGAGGAAGACTTGGTGAGTTGGGGCCTCACTAAGTGTATTGGATGGTGGAAGATCATTTTATATCAGTTCTATTAGGATAATCTGAGGCAGGTACCCCAAAAACGGCTTGGAAGGTTTCTTTCCTTCCCTTATGTATAGGATGTAAAATGTGAATCTTGGGAGATTTTTTTAAAAGAAAATTGTCTTTTAGGAGTTCTGGACTCTTGGCTCTCCCAGCCCCGTGTGAGGGCGGGTGGGCCACAGCCAGCTTCCTGTTTAGATGCTTGAACCACTACTGGATGCTTCCTGCCTTTCACTGTGGTTAATTTAGGAACATAAAAGCTTATGTTCGCAAGTGGAATTGGCATTAGTTTTATTTAGATTAATATAAGACTTATGCTCTCTGCTACCCACTGAGCAGAGAGTCAAAATAAGTAACCTGAATATGAGTAAATAAGAATAACCTGGTCAAAATGAGTCAGGTTGTTCTTGATATTGTTGGTTTTTAGCTCTACTTAATAATATCATAGTGTCTTAGGTCTCAGAAGTCCAACTTGATCTGGCTGAAGATAATAAAAGATTTTACTGGAAAGCTATTTGGGTTACTCCCATAGTTCACAGGAGGGCTAGTGTGGCACACAGGTTTCTAAAACCGGCCCCCAAAGATTCTTTGCTCTCTAGTCACGAGAACTGTGAATGCGATCTCACTGCCATGATTGTGTTAGGGTATAATGCACAGTAGACTCTGAAAACAGGAGATAATCCAGGTAGGACTAATCTAAACACATGGTTCTTAAAAGTACAGAACCCTCCTTAGCTAGTGGAAAAAGAGGACCTCATCGATATTTCAAGCAAGAGAGGAATTTGATGTGCTATAGCTGGCTTGATGATGGAGGCTCACGTGAGACGATACCTGGATAGACCCTAGAAGCAGAAAGAGAGTCCCAGTAGGAAGCCAGAGACATCAGATCTATAGCTGTAAGAATCTGGGTTTTCCTGGTAAACCTGAATGAACTTAGAAGATTTTTTTTTCCCCCTTAGAGCCACTGGATAGTGATCCAGCTGACCAACACTTTATTTATTTTTTTAAAATTTAAATTTATTTATTTTAATTGGAGGCTAATTACTTTACAATATTGTATTGGTTTTGCCATACATCAACATGAATCTGCCATGGGTGTACATGTGTTCCCAATCCTGAACCCCCCTCCCACCTCCCTCCCCATACCATCCCTCTGGGTCATCCCAGTGCACCAGCCCCGAGCATCCTATATCCTGCATCGAACCTGGACTGGCGATTTGTTTCTTATATGATATTATACATGTTTCAGCGCCATTCTCCCAAATCATCCCACCCTCTCCCTCTCCCACAGAGTCCAAAACACTGTTCTATACATCTGTGTCTCTTTTGCTGTCTCGCATACAGGGTTATCGTTACCATCTTTCTAAATTCCATATATATGCGTTAGTATACTGTATTGGTGTTTTTCTTTCTGGCTTACTTCACTCTGTATAATCGGCTCCAGTTTCATCCACCTCATTAGAACTGATTCAAATGTATTCTTTTTAATGGCTGAGTAATATTCCAATGTGTATATGTACCACAGCTTTCTTATCCATTCATCTGCTGATGGACATCTAGGTCGCTTCCATGTCCTGGCTATTATAAACAGTGCTGCGATGAACACTGGGGTACATGTGTCTCTTTCAATTCTGGTTTCCTCAGTGTGTATGCCCAGCAGTGGGATTGCTGGGTCATAAGGCAGTTCTATTTCCAGTTTTTTAAGGAATCTCCCCACTGTTCTCCATAGTGGCTGTACTAGTTTGCATTCCCACCAACTCTATGACCCACCTCCCAGAATATTGGAAATAAAAGCAAAAATAAACAAATGGGGCCTAATTAAAATTAAAAGCTTCTGCACAACAAAAGAAACTGACCAACACTTTAATCTTGGCTTTGTGATACCCTAAATGTAGAACCCAGCTGAGGGTTGAGTGAATGCAGTCCTAGGATTACAATTATGTATCCACTTCTGTGGCCTGAAGCCGAGGTATATCCCATGATAGGTGATGATAAAAATCTGTGTCTAAATTAGTCCAAAGGAACTATTTTAATAAGTATGAAATAAAAATTCAAAGAGATTGGAGAGTGTAGTGTTTCAGTTTAATAGCTTTGTTTTTCTCAGTGCATAAAATTGTGGAATATTAAAATTGATGCCATATTAGATTCAGCTAATTTTAAATAAAACATTTTTTGTGCATTACACATTAGTTATCTTACAATGTGGGGATGTTTTACTTGAGGAAGTGGAGATCAGAGTTTGGCATTGTGACTGGCTAGAGAAATATGTCTTTTAAAATTCAAAGTTGCTAAGGTGCCTCTAGATTAGAATCCGGGAGATTGGGTCATGGAGCCTGACCTGGATTAAGATCATGCTCGTTCTGTGCCTCAGCCTCTCCACTCCACAAATGACTCCCGCTCTTCTCTGCCACCTCACATGCCCCTGGGCTCTCAGTTGGAATTTGTGGTCAGACAGGAGCGGGTTGAGATGAGAGGATTAGAATGCAAAGTGGTTGGAGTAGGTGCCCTTGGTATTTGTAGTGTGGCCCAACTTGGTATTCCGCTTGAGCAAAAAGAACATACAAGGCCACACATTTGTAGCATTTTTACCATTAAGTAGCTGTGAGACCGAGGTATCAGCATTCATTTGTCGTGGGATTCTCTGTTTCTACATTTTTTATAATGGGGGCACCAAATGAGCACATCACCTCAAATGTTGATGACAGCATGAGCATTTTGTTTCCACAAAATTTGCTCAGTGCCTCCCTGTCTGCATGGCTTTAGTTTGCCATTTCTCGGTAAGTTGGCTCTGATTTTTTGAGTACCTGTGGCTTGCTAAACCTTGTGCTGAACTCTGCATAGGAGAGAAGCTAAGATGTGGTTCTAATCCTCAGGGAGCTTACATTTTCATTCCAGGGAGAGGACAGAGATCTGAAATAGGACTAGTTCGAAGCATGGTGAGTAGCTAGCAGAATGAACACTGTGGACCATTGGAAACTACAACATTCTGGAGTGGAGTTTGTTTTGTTTAGCAAGGAACAGCTGGAGGGTAAGGGCTAAATGGTCTGTAAATGTAAATAAATCAGGAGTTCTTATTGTGTTTGCTGGTGGGGATCTCAGAATTGCCTCTTGTTTGTCCTCATTCTGGGCATTTAATGAGCTGATGTTAGGTGTGAAACACGTAAGGACCTTGAAGGCAGCTCTTTTCCTCTCTGGGCTTCATTCAGAGGCATCTGAAGGTCATGATGGAAATTGTGGATGTCTGAGTCCCCTTTCTTTCTTCACACAGGTCTCAACTGAGCCATCAGGGCCTGGGTCACTGCCTTAGCCAGTTTAGGGTCGTCTAGTACCCCGGTCTTTCTGCTCCCTAAGCCTGGGAGGACCCAGGCTCTCCCTTTCTGGTTGCTCTGCCATTCTTTCACTCGTCCTTGTCTTCATGGCCAAAGCTGACTCACCGGCAACGTGGACATGCTCCATTCCATGGGAGGAAGGGAGGCAGCATGAATATGGCCAGCTTCCTCTTACAGGACGTGCCGTCACCTTTGCCTGCCCCACCTGACTGATGGGCGGTCGGCATAGTCTGAGTCGCACAGCAGCACTGAGCTTGAAGGGTCTCTGGGAGATGTAGTCTCCAGCTAGACTGCTGTGTATCCTGGTGAATTCAGGGGGCATGGGGAAAAGAGGGGAAGTGCTGGGGACAGTTAGCTTTTTTTGGCTTCCCTTTCACTCAGCAGTGAGCTCTTTGTAGCCAGCATTTACACTTTTAACCTCTATGACCCCAATGTTTATACTAGAACTTAGTACATAATAGGTGCTTAAAAAATGTTTGCTAAAGGAAAGGGCACATCAGTGAGTAAGTGAAGAAAGGGATCAGGGACAGCACCCACAGTCCGGGGGCCTTCTTTCTTTTGTGCCCCCAGGCCATGTTCTTTGTATTTGAGCACTTTTAGCTGACCCATGAGTGGGCTGTGCTGAGTTCAGTCTGTGAGAGGCCGCGTGGCTTACACCCGCCACGCAGTCTTTGAACCCAGGACTGGGGAGATGGAAGAATATTTCATTAATCCTTGCACCATTTAGGCTTCTTATCGAATGGCCCAGACCTATTCTTTGTTACGGACAACAATGAAGGGTGCCTTTAAGAAATCTCCAGTGAGTCCCGAGGCATTGCAGATTAGGTCAGTAGCACCGCTGCTAGGTTGAACATGATGGATGAGCAGGAGAATGAGTTTCTGCTGCACGGTATTGTGAAATCTTTTCATTGTCACCAACGGGCCTATGAGGAGCTGATGAATGAGGGAGCAAGTGTCAGGAACGCCCTTCCTTGCCCCAGTACAGTTTTAATATCTCCCTGAGCTACAGGATGAGTATTGATAAAAGTAAAGTTTAAAAATAGCCACGGAGTGATGGGTAGCCATGATTTAAGGAGAACAGCAGTGGGGTTAGAGAGGGTTCATTTTCCTGAAAGCACATGAGAGGAAAGAGAGCAAGAAGGAGAGAGAGAGAGGAGGAGGAGGAGAGAAGTGGCAGAGCCGGCATGCGAGGGGAAAGAGCAGGAGGCTTTTATAAGAAGCTAATGTGATGAGGATGACGAGGGCTTTGATGGATGAGTTAGATCCATCTGGTCGCAGTATATGTAATAAATAGCTGTGCTCGGGTTTGACCTCTCCCACTTACCAGACACATCTTTCTCTTTTGGGATATCCAGGAGGGAGCTTCCATTAGAGGAAAGAACCCGTCATGAGCCGGAGCCAGGGATGTTTATGGCCTTGTGCAGAGGGCAAAAAGGAGATGGGATCCGAGTTACAGGTTTATAAACTGAAAACTGGAGCCTGCGCGCCTTGCGTAAGATGGTGCTGGCGCCGGAAATGCATTTTCAGCGCTGCTGATGAGAGGAGAGCACGGGAAGGAAAAGGGCAGGGGGTGGGCAGCAGTCCACAGGGCCGTGTGAGGGACAGCTTGGTTCCCTGCTCACGGCAGAGCCTGGCTCCCTTGTCACAGCTTCCCTTAGCTGTGAGCAAGAGTTTAATGAAGCTAGAATTGCTTGAGTCTGTAACTAGCTGTGCAGCTCTTAACTGGGATGCTTTGGGAGTGGGGGATTCTGGTCAATTCAATTTTCCGGTTACCTTGTTGGAAACATTATAAAATGTGTTTGTTCATATTCCTACCTTAGGAAATTCATAAGAGTGAGTTTATCATCACAGGCCGCTGTGTTGGTTTTGGCTTATCATTTTATACATCGGTGACTGTCGTCTTCCCCTGGAGACAGAAAATGTGTCCTAGGCCCAGAACACCCCTAGGGAATTCAAGTTAAAAAGACTAACCTGATTTGTCTAATACGTAGAGAGTTTTTATTTTTTTTTAAAGTGGATAGCTGAAGTTTTTAGAAACAACACTTCATGCTCAAGAGACAAATAGGAGGGAGGTGGTACTTGCCATGGGTTGTAGGGCTGGGAGCACATTTGGGAAGAGAACAGGTCTTTTTCAGAGCTCAGTGGAAAATCTGAGAACATCAGCAACTTGTTTGCTTCCTTGTGACCAAAAGCATCTTCAGGAAAACCCAGTTAGAAGGCCCACCCTGCCCCATGGCTGGACCGTGGGGAGCAGGTCCCTGCAGTGACAGACCCCCTGCGGTGTCACCTGTGGGTTGGCTGGGGGAGGGAGGGTTGTGTTCTCGCCAGCACGGTCCGAACTTTTCTCCTTGTTCCAGGGAACCTCCTGTGTGAGCATCTGAGGTGTGCGCATCTTGGAGCCTGGCACAGCACACGTTTGAGTCAGAGCCCTCATCCCCCTGCACAGTAACTCTTGCCCCTGAGAAGCTGGTCAAAGCCATGGACCCTCTGCCCAGAAACAGGCACTCAGGTGTACATTTCAGCATATAATTCAGGTGAATTTGCTACCCTTGCCCTCTGAATTCTTTACCTGGTTCAGAACTCAGCTGAAAGCCTGTTACTTATACATTTAAACACACCCACCCAGGTACGTAGATGGATGCCCCCCATGTTTGCTTATACATGTGAAATGACTAACATCATTTAAGTCTTGTCCAACTTGTTAATGATCAATATTCAGTATCAAAAGAATGTCAAAACCCTGCCTGCTTAAGGGTATTTGTTATTCACATAATTTAAAAACAGTTGAGGCGCTTCTGTTGACTTTAAACATTAGTTACAAACTATAGCAGAAAGTCTCCTTTTGCCAAAAAAAAAAAGGATTAAGGCTCCTTAAGTGGGGCCACGTGACCGCACTCTGACTCGGGCTTCGTTTGCCTTTGCTGCGTTCCTCTCACCATCTTCTCTCTTTCCTTTTCTCTACTGTTCTATTTCCCAAATGCCCAACACCCTGTCCTGGTCAGTAACCTCTCTTTGCAAATGCCCTTGTGCTGCAAACTCCCTTTCACTTATCATCTCTTCAAAACTTCATTTCTTCAACTTAATTGTCTTAGCTGGGTATTAGGAGGAAAACAGTGTTCAAAAGCTAATTCACACTAAAGTGTGAACATCTGATCACTTCAAATTTCCCATAGATAATCATATTTAAGGGCTTCCCTCATGGCACAGCTGGTAAAGAGTCCACCTACAATGTGGGAGACCTGGGATCGATCCCCAGATTGGGAAGATCCCTTGGAGGAGGGCATGGCAACCCACTCCAGTATTCTTGTCTGGAGAATCCCCATGGACAGAGAAGCCTGGCGGGCTGCAATCCATGGGGTCACAAAGATTTGGACATGACTGAATGACTAAGCATGCAGTCATATTTAAAAGAGGACATGTTTTAACCCAAATAAAACCCCAGCTACTGAATTTTGGGTAGTACAGCAAAGGGAGAATTTTAAACAGTGATGTTAAAACAACCAAAAGAATAAAAACCTGGTTATAGAAAAGAAAGCAGCTGAAGAGACAAAGGATGATAAATGTGGGTATTGTTCTTCATGGAAGAACCACTTGGAAAGATTTGAAGACAGAAATTTACCTCAGGCACCAGGGACAGAAGGGGAGAATTTTGCATAATTTCACAGCCTCTAACTGGAGATTTCTGTAACAAAGAAGAAAGTGGTTTTTTAATAAACTTAGTCTCCAAAGTGCAAAGGACCTTCTTCCTTGCAGGGGCAGATTGTCAAACCTTTGGCAGATTTTAGGTGATATCATTGAATGAAGGTGGAAAGAAACAACAGAGCCAAGATGAACAATGAATAGTTGTGAATCTCAGGAAGGGATTCCCCCACCCCTAAGATACCTTCTCTTTATGAAAATAATTGATGCTTTTTTACAGAAAACGCAAAATAGAGAGAAGAAAAATGGTTCCAATATTCTTGCCAGCCCCCAAATTAAAAACTCGTAATATTTTGATATATTTCTTTTCAGCATTATTCTTTTTTTAATATACAGTATTTTATATCTTGCCTTTTTACTTGATTTTATAGCATGTGTGTTTTCCATATAATTATATACTCCTAATGAAAAGTACTTTAATGACTACATAATCTCCTTGGAGCAAGGTTTTGTTTCACCTTGTATTCACTATTACTCACTTCCCAGGAACATGTATTTCCCCTGCGTGGGTCTGAGTTTCTTTCAAACCCTAAAAATAAAAGTGCTGAGTCAGAATGGGAGTATGTTGAAGGGTCCTGAGACCTCTCGCCACATGGCTTGAGAGAGGGGTTAGTACAGAGTCCACCCCTGTTAGAGCCGGGTTTTAGGCACAGACTTGGGAAGACAAGGGAGCCCTGGTCCTCAGCTGAGGAGTGTAGAGAATCCTTCTTGGGAGAGGGAGAGAGGACTGGGACTCCTTCATAATATCCGCTCAGATGAACCTTGGACTTCTTTCTGATGGTCTCCTATAAAAAAGCATTAGTCTGATAGGGCTGCCATAACAAAGTAGCCCAAACCGGTGACACAAACAACAAAAATTTATTCTCTAACGGTTCTGGAGGAGAGAAGTTTAGGATCAAGGTGTGCAGGGTTGTTTCCTTTGAGGACTGTGAGGGAGAATTTTTTCCCTGCCTCTCCTCTAGATTCTGATGCTTGCCAGAAGTCTTTGGCATGCTTTGGCTAATAGATACATTGCCCCAACGTCTGCCCTGTCTCTGTGGCATTATCACATGGCATTCTCTCTGTTATGTGTCTGTTTCCAACTCCCACCCCTTTCTATATGGACCCCAGTCATGTTGGATTCAGTTCAGTTCAGTTCAGTCGCTCAGTCGTGTCCAACTCTTTGCGACCTGATGAATCACAGCACGCCAGGCCTCCCTGTCGATCACCAACTCCTGGAGTTCATCCAGACTCATGCCCATTGAGTCAGTGATGCCATTCAGCCATCTCATCCTCTGTCGTCCCCTTCTCCTCCTGCCCCCAGTCCCTCCCAGTATCAGGGTCTTTTCCAATGAGTCAACTCTTCTCATGAGGTGGCCAAAGTACTGGAGTTTCAGCTTTAGCATCATTCCTTCCAAAGAAATCCCAGGGCTAATCTCCTTCAGAATAGACTGGTTGGATCTCCTTGCAGTCCAAGGGACTCTCAAGAGTCTTCTCCAACACCACAGTTCAAAAGCATCAATTCTTTGGCGCTCAGCCTTCTTCACAGTCCAACTCTCACATCCATACATGACCACAAGAAAAACCATAGCCTTGACTAGATGAACCTTTGTTGGCAAAGTAATGTCTCTGCTTTTGAATATGCTATCTAGGTTGGTCATAACTTTCTTTCTAAGGAGTAATCTTAATTTCATGGCTGCAGTCACCATCTGCAGTGATTTTGGAGCCCCCAAAAATAAAGTCTGACACTGTTTCCACTGTTTGCCCATCCATTTCCCATGAAGTGATGGGACCGGATGCCATGGTCTTCATTTTCTGAATGTTGAGCTTTAAGCCAACTTTTTCACTCTCCACTTTCACTTTCATCAAGAGGCTTTTTAGTTCCTCTTCACTTTCTGCCATAAGGCTGATGTCATCTGCATTTCTGAGGTTATTGATATTTCTCCCAGCAATCTTGATTCCAGCTTGTGCTTCTTCCAGTCCAGCGTTTCTCATGATGTACTCTGCGTATAAGTTAAATAAGCAGGGTGACAATATACAGCCTTGACGTACTCCTTTTCCTATTTTGAACCAGTCTGTTGTTCCATGTCCAATTCTAACCGTTGCTTCCTTACCTGCATACAGATTTCTCAAGAGGCAGATCAGGTGGTCTGGTATTCCCATCTCCTGAAGAATTTTCCACAGTTTATTGTGATCCACACAGTCAAAGGCTTTGGCATGTTGGATTAGGACCACCCTAATCCGTCATCTTAACTAATTATATCTGCAATGAAATAAGATTACATTTTAAAGGTCCTGGAGAATAGGATTTTTAAATATGAGTTTGGTTTGGGACATAATTCAACTCATAACAGAAAGGATCCATCAGACTTTAGGAAGTGAATCATTGAAGACTGGCCCCAAGAGAGTCACTACCCTTCTCTGGGTCTCTAACCCTCTAACATGGGGGTGTTGGACTAGAGCAGTGATTCTCCAAGTGGAGTTCTCAGACCAGCAGCATGAGCATCGCTCAGGAACTTGTTAGAATGCGGATATTTTGGCCCCACTCCAGACCTACTCATTCAGAAACTCTGCGATTGAGGCTCAGAAGTTAGTGCTTTCTCAAGCTTTCCAGGTGGTTCTGCTACACACTGACGTTTGAGATCCCCCGGACTATGTGATTGTCAGGATCAGAGTTCTGAAATGCCCATATGGTGTCAAGAGCACACGCTGAAGCACACCCCACTCCCCCCGGCCTGTGTCCTGCCTCCAGGGATGCAGATGTCGCAAATGACCCTAACCAGCTTTGTTTTGTTTTTTTTCTGAAATCCTGTTCTCTTCTATTTCTTTTTTGTTTTGATTTATTGAAGTATAGCTGATTTACAATGTTGTGTTAATTTCTGCTGTACAGAAAAGCGAGTCAGTTGTTGTGTAGTTGCTAGGTCATATACATGTGTGTGCATGTATATACACTTTTCCATTATGGTTTACCACAGGGTATTGAATACGGTTCCCTATGCTACAGGAGGACCTTGTTGTGGATCCATTCTGTACAATAGTTTGCCTCTGCTGGTCCCTAACTCCCAATCCTTTCTGCCCCCTTGGCCACCACAAGATCTGGCCTCTGTGTCCACGAGTATGTTTCTGTTTTGCAGGTAAGTTCATCTGTGGCGTATCTTAGATATCACATATGCGTGATCATATGGTATTTGTCTTTCTCTTTCTGACTTCACTTAGTGTGGTGATCTCTAGATCCATCCATGTTGCTACAAATGGCCTTATTTCACTTTTTGTGCCTGAGCAGTATTCCATTGTATATCTGTACTGCATCATCTTGATCCAGCCCTTTGCTGATGTACATTTAGGTTGGTTCCACGTCTTGGCTACTGTGAGCAGTGCTGCAGTGAACATTGGGGCACGTGGATCTTTTCAAATTATGTTGTTTTTTTTTTTTCTGGATGTATGCCCAGAAGTGGGATTGCCCAGCCAGGTTTTTAAACACAAATGATAGACTGGTTTCTGTCCTAGATGAGTAGCTAAGTAACTAATTCCAGCAGTTTTGTAAGGCCCTTCTGTTTTCCAGTCTGCATACTATACCCTCAGAAAAATACATTCATTCAAACTGAGATTTATTGATGAAAAAGAACCATATCAGGCCTTGGGCTCACATTTTTAAACACTATTCCTTGTGCAATAACATGACTTTCATTTTCTCCAAACTTCAACTTGTCCCTTCCTCCATTTACTCCTTTTTCCTAAGAGATACTAATGGCCAGCACAGTGGATGGTCCATGGACCTAGATATAGAAACATCCTGTTATTGATGCATGGATTGTATGTAAAGACCTAATGGAGACTGCTGTGGGGTTCAGGGAAGACCAATTAGGGAATTAATTCATTAGAGTCCAGCAAACACGCTGTCATATCTATTTATTTATTTAAGCTAATGTATTTAGCTTATCTTCTTACAGCCATAAGTACCTGTCAATAGTTGATAATGTACTTGAATTTCCTTAAGTATATTAAAATTTTATATACTCGACATTCTGTAGCAGGAACCAAAGTTTACTTTTGACTTTGGCATCCTGATATTTAGGGTCTTATTTATATGAATAAAGTAATACAGATGTAGAGTCACACACTGGCCAATCAAGTTTTTCTGTCTCTGACATTACCTAATAGACTTTTTTGAGCCATCCTACCTGTACGAATATGTTTGTAACCCTTGTCACAGAACAGAGCTGTGCAGAGAAGGCTGCGTGTTTCTCACATCAAGTGCTGCTTCACATCTTCTTTGTCTGTTCTTCAGTCCCTGGTAAGACATCTTATTTATCTCTTCTGACTAATGATGCTTTGTCCTTTATGTTTCGTACCATGACTAGGAAGTCCTTGTCACTGTGCCTGTGTGGTTTATCCCAAAGAAAGGTACTTTTAATGAGGAGATCATAGATCTGGATGCCAGAAGGCTTGGGTTCCAACTTCAGGTTGCTGACTCACAAGGTCCATCCAGGAAGGTCACATCTTTCTCTTTTCTTGCAACCCCAGTTTTCAGCTGGAATGAGGCCTGTTGTCCATAGCTCTAAGTAAGGGCAAAAGGGATACAAAAATGAATAGTGGATGCGACACTGCTTTGGAAACTAGAAAGCAGGATACACATAGATGCCAGGGATTCTGTGCATATCCATGCACATTTGGAATTCTTGTCCAGTTCACATTAAAGACAACTTTATTATTACCGTTAAATCTGCTTATGAAGCAATATGCTAATGTATGTGTGTTTCGTGGTGGAGGGCTCGCTTTAATCCTTCCTGCTTTGGGGTGCTGCTACGTTTCATTTTCTGGCGATCGGGACTGGTAATGATCAGCACTGATATTTACCACATTTTATTAATGTTATTTTTATGATCCTGCAGGAGATAATTAGGATCGGGTTTGTTTTTTGCATTTCCATATTGTGAAATTTCAAGCTAAATAGTGACATGGTGGCAAGGAATGAAATAGCACAGAGAAGGAAAGTGTTACAAATAAACTCAACCCAGAAACCATATTTAACATGAATTAAAATTAATGTAGCCCTGTGTTCATTATTTATATCTATTATGTAGAAAATACATTACTGGACTCTCAAGAATAGATGTTAAAAAATGTTCTATGCACCCTCTTTGGAAACCCTCCAATTAACACATGATACAAAGGGAAAAATTTCAGGGGTTGGGGTAGACAGGAAATGTTTTCTTTGATTTATTTATTTTAAAGCCTTCATTTAATTTCTAACATTTAATAAAATCAGACATCGACTGGATTGAACTAATTAACTTTCTTTATATCAGTGTGAGAGTTAATTTCAACCCAGCCTCTGTTGGCCTAGGCTTGTATTTTGTTTCCTTTTAAAAATATGTTCTTTGACAAGTAGGTCTGTATTTAGCACAAGTTCTCTCCATACGTAAAATGATCGAAATAATGGAATTAGGAGGACAGTTCTGTGACCATAAATGAGATATTGGTAGGAACTGTTGCCCCCTTATATGCACAGAGAAGGTTCCCTGTGAACTTTAGTTCATGGAGGCTGGATAGGTCCTGGCTAAGAGTTGCTGAATCAAGAGTCACAAGACCTGAGTTTGAATCCTGGTTTTAACACCCTACTCTCTGGTAGCCGTGGACAAGTTAACTCTTTCAGCCTCTGTTCCTTCATCTGTAAAATGGGAAAAATAATAGTACCTAACTTGCATGATTATGGTAAGTTGTATGAAATGCCATTGCATATATGATATTTGGCAGAGTGCCTAGTATACAAAAAGCTCTCAAATATTAGCTATTACTATTGTTGTTTGTATTACCCCTATGACTATAGTAATAATTTAATGGAGTGAAAACATTACCTGCTATATAAATTAGGTGGGGACAGAGTTGCAGGTCACAAGACAAGTAAAGGGTTTCAACCTTCAGCCAATTGAAATCAATTAGAAATTATAAAAATGTTTTTTTAGAAATATATTTTACATTCATGGAAAATGAGCTTTCTGTTAATGAATATGATTTAGAAGGAACATTTAGGACTTTTAAGCTGTATAAATGAGGTATACTGAGATGTATAGCCATGTGGACACCACGATTGAGCTGTGTCTTTCTTCATTCACACTCCTGACTTAGAGGGTGACCATGAAGCAGAATCTACCTATTGGGCTCTCTGATGTTGTTATGGACTAGCCTGGCTCCGTTCCCTTACTCTCCTTTTCTGAACAACTTGAGGACATTTGTACCTTGAGTCTCTCAGGATATTTCTTTAGTAAGATTCTGCATAGCTGCAAACTCCAGCACTGGGCTTAAACCTTTCAGTGAAACAGGTAGATCCAGACTCTCTCCAAAGTGAGAGTTCTTGACTGTTGTAACCAAGCCATGGTGCTCATCCTCCA